>NW_003852406.1:15294462-15298200 GCF_000181295.1 Otolemur garnettii
GCCTATAGTCCCAGCTACTTGGGAGGCTGAGGCAAGAGAATTGCTTAAGCCCAAGAGTTTGAGGTTGCTGTGAGCTGTGACGCCACGGCACCCTACCAAGGGCAACATAGTGAGATTCTGTCTCAAATAAATGAAAAGTTCTTGACTTTATACCAGGCCATCCATGGCATTTGGGGGAATTTTGAATAGCCAGAGAAACTGACAGAGGCACATAAGAACGTAAACACAGGGTCAGCCCCAGAATGTATCAGCCCAGCATTGTCTGTCTGACGGTGATACTAAGGAATGCTGTAGATGGTATGGACTGATGTCAAGCTCCAGGATTAGAGTCATCCTAAGACATTCTCACTATTCTCATGACCCAGGATGCATCTGTCCTCCACAAACATATCGGGCTTCTTGAGAACAGATTTCTATTTCTAGCTCGTGCCATCTTGAGGGGATAATCAGCTCAGTGAATTCTATCTGCTATGAGAAAGAGGTTCCATCCCCTTTACTGTTATCCGATCTGCTGCCTCACCTAGACTTTGTCTCTCATCTTCACAAAATTTCAGGGATATTAAAAGAGGATTTTGCTTTTGAAACTATGGGCAGACATTCTCTGGATGCTTCCATCTGGCACAAACAATAGAAGGAAAGATTGAAATTGGGAGCCCAGGGTAGACTCCTCACAACTATGGCTGGCTGGCATCAAGGTAGACAGATCCAGTCGGGGGTTCTGTTTTGTCTTCCTAACCTCTTCCCTGGCAGATGTCACACATCTCAGCTGGGATCTGTAATAGCCTCATAGTTTAGGGAGGAACAAAAAGAGAAGAGGCAGCAATGAAATGGCTCCAGCAAGAAATACCTCCCTTGGGGGGTATTTTAGGACATTAGCTCAGGCTGCCTTGTCCTCAGTCATCTCACTGGCATTTAAGAAGCCCCTTGGGTTACAGATCACAGCAGGTGCTGGGAAGTGAAGAAGGCCATGCTAAAAATACTGGCCTCTTCTGGAACTCGGCTGGCAGCCCTGACGGAGCTCCCTCCTTGAGCAGCAGGACCTCAGGAAAAGAACAGAGAGTTTCCTCTGCCTCAGGCCGGCAGCCCTGACGGAGCTCCCTCCTTGAGCAGCAGGACCTCAGGAAAAGAACAGAGAGTTTCCTCTGCCTCAGGCCATGAGAAAGTTCTGACTCCCCCCTCCGTTGGAGTTACCGAGGTGGAAATGGTCCTCAAGAGAAAACACTCAAGAAAGCATTGCTATGGAGGAATAACAACTTCCATTAAAGCAAGAAAACAGGCCTTCTTAAGGAGAACCCAGGGTCCTGGTAGAAAGTGGTCAGGGGAAAAGGTTGTGCTAGTCAGTGAAGAAAAAAAATCCTTACAAAAACGAAAGAAAGTCTACTGCTTACTTTCAGTGACCTAGGCCCACCCGTGGGCCTCCAAACCAAATAATTTCCACTGTAAATTCCCCCACTGGCAATGAAGATGGCATAGGCACAGAAACAGAATTTTAGAAGCCCCCATTCTGAATCTACCCAACACAGCTGCCTCCTAGTGCCTGAATGAGTGGTAAGGAGACGTCAGAGCAGCAAGAGGCACCTGGGTTGTCCACCGCCATGGGCTTTTCTGCATCGGGTTTCACGTCTGCAAAGGAAGGATGGTGCTCTACTTGCCATTCGGAGGCTGCTAAGGTCACTTCCATGTGTGTTACCATTAAGGACGTCATCAGAAACTTGAGAACCAAGTATAAAAATACAAAAATGAACAGGTGGCACTCAATAGGAAAAGAATGCTGCATTTGCCAGGAAGTGATGATTAAAACCATTCTGAGGCTTTGATGTAGCCTTATGGGCCTGGCTCAAGTCTCCAGACTGCACAGTCTACCCAGGCCCTTTTCTTTCTGCACAGGCTGTGGCTTGAAGGGTACTAGATACTGTCCTGACCCAGGTTTTGTCTTCATCCCACCCCCCCCCAAACACACTTCCCAGATTAATTGGTGGCTCATTCCTTTGCCAACCCAAGAGTTTTGAAGGAAACAAGAGTCCATTTCTATGACTACCTCAAATTCATCCTTAAAGCTACTGGGAATAAAATTAACACACCCACCTTTCTATCTTTAGGGAAATGTCCATGTTATCCTGTCCTGGGCTGTAAACATAAAAGTGGGATAAGGTTTTGTTGGCTTAACCACATTCTCTCACTCACCAGGTTCTCTCATCAGCTGAGAGGAGGCGGGTGGATTTAGGAACCCCGACTCCAATATTGACCTGGCCTGGGCAGTCTCAGCCTTGTCAGTGTCATGTTTTAACTATGTTTCTACATGTAGGAAAGACTTCTGGTGGCCCCCTCTCCTTTCACCTGCATCTTATAAGGCATTGCTTTTCAATAGGAAATCAAATTGACTATAAGAACAGGTTGGGGAATGAATGAATGAAAAAAGCACCATTGCTGGAAGCTGGGACTTTTGCCTTTTTTATCCCTATACTGCCAACTTCCCAGCTGGGAGGTCTTGAACCAGTCACTGCTCTTGGTTTTCTAATTTTAGAGTGGGAATAGGAGCACACATCTGATGCTGTCACAAAGGCTGTGAGGAAGAGATAATAAACTTGAAAGTGCTTGTTAAACATCACCATTCTTGAGACATCTAAATTCCCCCACATACAGAGCTTGAATAAACCCCCACACAGTTGCCATCACTGAGAGACAGACATTAAGATGTAAGGCAGAGAAATTCCTATGTCTTTTTTTTTTTTTTTTTTTTTTGCACTGAGAGAACCATTTCGCGCTTGCAAACCCCCTAGGTAACAAGCATAATACTCAAGAGCCTCTCTGCAGAATCAGGACCATCTGTGTGTGACAAAATAATAAAGGCAGGCATCCACAGTGGGCTACAGACCTTTCTGGGAGCTCCAAATCAGCCCCTGCCCCCACCCCACTGGCCATGCCCCAGGGAAGCAAAGCATATTTTCTGTGGGTCTTTGATGGCAGCATCACAAACCCTTGGTGTATGTAAACAAAACTCCCCAGTGTATGAGGGGAGCATGCTGTATCTTGTTCTGTGGGACACTGAGCCTTGAGCATAACACACTGCATTCCAAAACCCAGTGGAAGAAGCAATTGTCTCTCCGTTTAATTATAGATTCTTCACTTTCTCTTAATTACTTGAGTCAGCACTGTGGACTCCGGGGAGTCACCGTACACAGGTACTGCTATTGCTGTTAAACAAGGGGTGACTATCAGGTAATGAGGTTTTTGTTTTGTTTTTTTAAACAAACAAACCCTGATATATTAATACATATTCAAGTGAGCATTCCTGTTAAAGGTGTCACATTCGTAAACTATGCTCCGGCTGACTCTTTTTTGGAACCAAACATTGGAAAGTGTAGCATGACAAGCACAGATGTTTTTATGGATGGAAAGGGATGATATATTTAATATTAAAGCTTCCTTAGAAAACCTGAGAGAAATGATTCTCACAGCTACAGAGGGTTCCAGGCAACCATTCAGGACAAGGGTAATGCCACGGAAAAAAACACATGAAATGGCCCCCAAAGAGAGGGTGTCACCCTGCATCCCATACAGACAACTTGTTCTAGAGGAAAACATCCATCCACTTCCCTTGATCCCATGAGTCCTAAATGCCTTGCACACAAAAGGTGTTCAACAAATATTTGTGAGACATTTGCCCTACCCTATGACAATACTCATATTCATCCTTCAAGAAATAAAACTCAGTAGCTGGCTGTTGTGGCGGGCCCC
>NW_003852406.1:15298760-15337462 GCF_000181295.1 Otolemur garnettii
CCCGCCACAACGCCTGGCCATTTTTTGGTTGCAGCCATCATTGTTGTTTGGCGGGCCTGGGCTGGGTATTCGAACCCGCCACGTTAGGTATGTGGCTGGCGCCTTAGCCGCTTGAGCCACAGGCACCGAGCCAGCTTTTCTACTGTCAAGGAATACAACTCTGTCATCTAACCTCAAGAAATATATGGAGGTACTATAAGGATTCCTGGAAATGAAATTTGGTCATATTCTTCCAGTCTCTTTCTCTGAGTGAGGCTTCTGTTTATATTGATCTGTCTGTTCCATTTCCTTCCTCTATAAGACGATGTCTATGCTTTCTCATAACTTACAAGATGTGTAACTATGGTGGCGTATTAGAAGAAGCTAGTTATGCTTTACTAACAAACAACCCCCAGATCTCGGTGGCCTAAAATAGTCGAGGTTTATCTCTTGCTTTCACTGTATGTCCACCAAGGGTGGCAAAGGAGGGAGCCACTTGGGAACCCAGAATGACAGAGCAGCCTCAATCTTGAAAAACGAATATGGTGAGGTGTGTGCTAACTCTTAAAGTGTCCACCATCCATCACTTGTGTTCACATTTCCTTGGCCAGAGTAAGTCAAGTGGTCATACCTAACTCAACTGGGTGGGATGTGCAATCCTACTAAGACCCAGAATGGGAAGGAAGCCCAAATATTTGTGAATATCATTAATCACCCTCAGACGTGGCATCTCCTGCCCAATGCTGCAAATCTCTTTTCCTTTCAGTAGGCACGGTTAATGATTCATATTTTCCATGTTCCTTAGTTCAAACTTCAGTGAGTGACATTCTAAGTGGCCCAGCCCATCTTTGCCTGACAAGCCATATCACTAGGTCCCTGTTTAGTCTTTGGATCTGTCCTTGAGTCATGGCCAGTCAGCTGGAGAATGGGGATACACACTCCATCCAAGGTGTTGGTTTTCTAGGAGACCTGTACACTACAAAAGAATGTGTTGTTTTGAGTTAAGTCATATATAATGTGTTGCTTGTCCTCACCCTTGATGACAAAAGATCAATCCGTGAACCTGGGTTTGGCCTAGCATGGGGCAGAATCTCAACAGGGAGAAAATAGAAATGTTGGACTCAGGGAGCTTCAATGTTAACCTAGCAGTCTAGGTATCAATGAAGTGACACCAAGCAATATAAAATACTAGTTCTGTGTAGGTCCATTTCCACACTGGAACATCATAGGCTTCAACCTCTGAATACAACCCAAGGTTAGAGGGGCAGGGAAGGGAAGAGGTGGAAAGAAGAGACAAGGATGGCTGAGCATCTGATCCTGGGATCTAAGGTCCTGCCTACACCATATGACCCTAACTTACCTTTTTAGTCTCTAGACGCCGCAAAACCTATTATCCACCCACCATCAAACATTCCTTTTCCTTTCCTTGGTTCATGCAATGGCCGTCCTCTCTAGCAAACTGCAACTTTTCTTCTAAAAGCAGTTTAAAAGACACCACCTTTTCAGAAGGGATTTTCTGTCTATTCCAACCTGGTCATTTCTCTTTCTTCCTCCTCTGAAATCTTTTACCCTGCCCAGGCTCAACACCTGGAAGAGATGGGTGTGTGTTGCTCATTTTTTAATTCCTAGTACTTGCTGGTATACAGCAGGTACTCAATAATGGTGTGTTTAATAAATTGTCTGGAGTGCTGATTCATTTAAGGAAATTTTATTGCATTCTTCAACTATGTTGGGCACAGCCAGAAGACAGAAGTATATGGACACCCCCGCCCCCGCCCCAGGAGTTTCTCTAGTTCAGTTGCCTCATTTCTCAAAAATGAGAAAAATGAGGCTTAGAGAAGATGAACACGGCAAAGGCCACATTTCAAGGAAGTGGACAGACCAAGTTTGGATGTCAGGGTCTAACTCTCTGCTGAGCACCGAGCTCGAGGGGTGGTTTTCTGGAGTCCACACAGCCTCATATTGCCCACAGGCCTGGAAAATTGTCAGTGTTCCAGTGGCTCAGTTGACATAAGATGATTAAAGGACTCTGGTGAATTTCTGTGCCTTGCAGCCCCTATGCACACAGATCTAATGTTTTACCCTCCTGGGCAGTTGGGTTAGTGGAAGAAACTTGATAAAATCCTGGAAGGGAACTTGATCATTCTCTAAAGGACTTGCAAGTCGTTTGGCCTGCCCAGTCTGCTCAGATACTGTCCGGGGAATATTCAGTATCCATGTAGTACAGGCTGTGAATTATTCTGTGGGGACTGTTAACAAGACCCCCACCAACCTTGCCCCAGCTGGTCTCAGACAGGGCCTCGAAGTAGCCAGTCTTCTTCCCTCCCCAAAAGCTCTGAAAAGAGCAGCTTTTTCTCCCTTGGGGGCTGGGAGAGTGGAGTTAAAAACAAGAGGCATAGGAGAGATCTTGCCTCCAAGCAGAGCTTTCAGGGCTGCTCTGAGTTCCATAACAGTGACTTAGCTAGGGTAACATTGATCCCATGTTTTTGGCAACCTAACACAGAAAGAGGCTGATTCCTTAAAGTCAGTGCAAGAAAAATGACTGAAAGTTAGAAGGACCTCAGGGATCATCTTCCCCTGGGTGTAAAGACAAGGAAATTGCAGCAAGAGTTAGTTGTCAAGGTCACACAGCTGCTGGTGGCAGAATACAGACCAAAGACCAAGTTGCCTGAGTCTAAACTCAACCATTCTTTCCCCCTTAAACTTCCACCCATCCACCTCCACCCCTACACACACACACACCTAGCAGAAGCAATTAGCCAACTGAGTCCTTTGTGTAGAGTATTTGCCTATCCTATCATCAGGATGGAGGGCGCAGAACATAGATTCCCTGTGCCATCGTTTGCCGAATCCTGCCCCTTTCCCACCACAACAACAAAGTCTCAGGATTTCCCCCTTTCCCATGCTTTCCTCCTGGCTCTCCCTTTCTCTGCCCCAGCTGAGTTTCCAGAAGGTGAAAGCCCTAAATGACACCTGGTGGGCCGAGAGCTGCCCGGGAGACGCTGGCAGGTGCCAAGGGTGGTAGCTGCTGGGGAGCCCGGGCCTTAGTTTGAGCGCGCTGGGGTCTAGCGGCCCCCTGGGGGCAACGCACCCACCACCTGCCCCACTCCCCTGGCCTCCCGTGACCCAGGGTGGGCTCGGCTGGGGACCCTAGAGACTGGGCTCTGGGTCTGGGAGACAGGGGCGCGAAGGGCAGGGGGCAGAGGTTAGCACCCCAGGAGGCCCCGGCTCCCTCTCCCTGGCGCGCAGGTTTGGAAACAGGGCGGCCTGGTTTGGCCGCCGCCTCGGCGGCTCGGGTCCCCATATATAGTCATATCCACCGTCAACCGGGAGGCCGGCAGGCGGCAGCGAATGGGCGAGCGGCCCCCGCGGGAGGGGACACGGGGCGGAGGGAGGAGAGGGGGAAAGAGGGCTGGAGAAAAAAGCTTTTCCAAAAAAGTATTGGCTGTCTTAAGGAATGCGGTCGCCCCCTTGGGAAAGTACATATCTGGGAGCAGCAGGCAGCTCCGCGCTCGCACTCCCGCTCGGCCGCCCGACCGCGCGCTCGCCCAGCCGCTCCCGCCGCAGCCCCAGGGCCCCTCGCCGCCGCCACCATGGACGCCATCAAGAAGAAGATGCAGATGCTGAAGCTCGACAAGGAGAACGCCTTGGATCGAGCTGAGCAGGCAGAGGCCGATAAAAAGGCGGCAGAAGACAGGAGCAAGCAGGTCTGCGCCTCCCCGGCCGGGCGCCCTCACTCAGCTCACCCGGTGTCCGCGAGCCCGGCACCCGAGCCTGGCCCCTGGTTCTCCGCCCCGAGAGCCCGGGGTGCCACCCGCCACCCCCACCCGGAGCGGCCAGGGGCGCGCGTCTGGGACGGGGGAGGGGAAGCGCAAGGCTCAGGCTGGTTCGAACTTAAGTCTGGTTTCCGGACGCTTATTTCCCTTCGCTGGTTCCCAGAGCCCGCGAAGTCAGTCCTAGAGATCTTCTCTCTCAGGTCGGGGAATCAGTTTGGGGGAAGCAGGGAACGGGCACCAGTTCCCGGGGAAGTTTGAAGGAAGGGCAGGGGAGGAGAAAGGGAGTCAGGTCCTGAAAGTGGAGTTCTTCGGACTTTTGACTGGGAGTGGGGAACCTTACTCTGGGATGGAGATTTTGGGGCAGGAAAGGGGGCATGGACGTGTGTCCTAAGAACAAAGATGGGACAGGATGGAGGATACAGCCCCAAAGCCAGGCAACCAGGGGCGTTTTGTGCGCCCCCAAGTTGTGGACTTGAGCCCGCTGAGACTTCGGCCGGAGACTCGTCCCAGGGGAGGCGGGGGTACGGGGTGAGCCACCGAGCGGTTCCAGCTCCGGGAAAGAGAAGGTTACTTAGGGTCCCTTGAGCTTCAACTCGGCAGCGCTCCAAGCCCAAGGGGCCCTTGCCAACCTGGCGCCCTGTGTTGTGTGTGTCTAACACCCGGTCCGTGCCGGCCACCCGCGCCCGCCCGCCGCTGCCCCCTAGCTCGAGGAGGACATCGCGGCCAAAGAGAAGCTGCTGCGGGCGTCGGAGGACGAGCGGGACCGGGTGCTGGAGGAGCTGCACAAGGCGGAGGACAGCCTCCTGGCCGCCGACGAGGCCGCCGCCAAGGTACCCGGGGCGCGCGGCACCGCGCAGCGCACGAATGGCTAACTCTGTCTTTTTCTTTCTCTCTCCCTCCCTGTCTTTCCCTTTCTCTTTCCCGCTGTCCCTGTCCTTTTGGTTCTGTGCACCCACACCTCTCCCTTGCGGGATCACGCTGCCTGCTGCACCCCCCCTTCCCCATACCCTCCGGCCACCTCCCAGCTGGAAGATGAGCTGGTGTCGCTGCAAAAGAAACTCAAGGGCACTGAAGATGAACTGGACAAATACTCCGAGGCTCTCAAAGATGCCCAGGAGAAGCTGGAGCTGGCAGAGAAAAAGGCCACCGATGTAAGTGCACGCTCACACTGCTTCCATCACCTCTTGCCCGCGTGGCCACTCTGGGGTCACCACAGGGCCTGGAGAGCAATGGAGGAGGATTCCCTCCTCCTGCTGGACACCTGTACACAGCCCTGCCATGGCCTGAAGCACTGGATGCAGCCTCTGACTGCTACTGCACACCTGCGTTTATATTTCTCCATTCCTCTCTCTCTCTTTCTCTCTTTTTCTCTACCCGCCTAAGGGTAGAGGTGGGTGGGTGAAAAGCTGGGAGAGTAGAGCAGCTGAAATTGGACTCTGGAGGTGAACTTCACCTCCCTGGTGGCAGAAAACCCCTGAGGTGTCATCACCAAGGTTTGTGCAAGCAAAGAATGCCTAGTTTTCTTTATTTTCTTTCCTTTTTGCCATCTTCAATGGGTGGGAAGTTCTGGATTTTGGTAGTGGGGCCAGTCAGTGTACAGAAAGCCTGGGCTCTAAATCAAAGAAATGACATAGTAGTACTTTCACTTAGAAGGCTGAGCTTCAGGATGGGACACAGAGACACTTTAAGGCTTCCTTTCTCACTAACAAAGTCTTAATCCAGCTCTTAAGATGTGCCTGGGAAGATGATACTTGCTTGGGTTTGCAGTCTGAGGGCACTAGATCCAGAAAGTAAGCTGGGAGTTATATATAGCTCAGTGCTTTATATGGTATAGTGAACTAGCTGCCCCCTGCCCCTCCTGTTCACCCCGCCCCCACCTGTCAGCCTTCTGACAACCACCACATAGTTTCAGGGGTGATGCACACAGGCTAAAGCTCTACAGAGCTTTGTCCGCTGCCCTTTGGAATCTTTTTAATTGAAGAACTTGCCTCTTCTGCCTCAGAAAGTCAAGCCAACCATTAGATTTGCAGAGGATTGGATTCCATTCTAGAAGCTAATTAAGCCTAGAGGCCCAATTAGAAAAGAATTCCTTGGGAAGTTGGTAAAAATTCCAAGAATGTGTGAGTACCAGGGAAAGCTATGCCAAAAGTTGAACCATCAAGTGCAATAGCAGAATTTTTTCTATGAGAGTAAAGTGCTAAGTGCTGAAGGGTCTCACTTCTTGAAACCAGTAATGGTTTTTGTAGCATGAAAGGCTTGAAACATATCTCCAGTGTGCTCTGGAAATGAGAAATTCAGACGTAGGACATTTAGAATCTGACAAACAGAAATGTTCAGTGAAAGTCAAGGTTCCTGGGAAGGAGGTTTAGGGGCAAACACTGACTTAGCTAAAACATTTAAGTTATAAACTACCTGTCTTTAGAAAAAGAACCAAAAAATATATAACTCTAAGCCTGCTTTGTATAATGCAGATCAGATGTCTGTTCCATATATAGCTAAATGGAAAATGCCTGTCTCCCCCAAATTCTCCAGCAGAACGTTTATTTAGCTTTTTCAAAAGAGCCGCTGATAGATCAGGGAGAGATATTCCTTATAAGGGAAAGAATGCAGAGAATTTGAGAATAGCCCAGTAAGACTAAAAGCAAGAGAAAGAAGAAAAATGCTACTTCAACTCTTAAGGAAAAAAAAAAAAGAATAATTATTGTAACTCTGTAGTGCCATCATGTCTTTATTGAAAAGTCTTGTTTAAGGGAGCTTTAGAATCAATGGGGTGGGGCAGAAATGGAAACGCAGCTATTTAAAGTCAGCTAGGGGGCGGGGTCAGCAGGGGAGGGAGGTTCTTGAATGGTGTTTTAGTTCCTTTTTTTCCCACTGGAAAATTGTCCCTAAATATGGAATACTTTTTTTTTTTTTGGTAGTGTATTGGTCATCTTCCCCTTTAAGACACTTTAAGTTGTTTAGAACCTCTGGGGATGTTGAAGTCTGTGAAGAAATGCTGTACTATTATGAGTAGCTTAACTATGGTGGATACCTTCTAAGAACTGTGTCATTAGGTGATTCCAGCATTGTGTGAACCTCAGCATGTACAGTACTTACACAGACCTAGATGGTATAGCCTGCTACACACCTATGTGTGGTTCTGTGGTACAGCCTCTTACCCCTAGTCTACAACCCTGTACAAGATGTTACTGTACAGAATACTGTATGCAATTGTGACACAGATCACTAGGCAATAGGAATTTTTGAGCTCCATTATAATCTTATCGGACAAGCGTTGTATACTTGGTCCATTGTTGACCAAACATTGCAGTGCGTGACCGTAGTTAATTTCTGAACTAGCAAAAATAGCCAAGACTTGAGGAGGAAAAGGCAGATGTCACTAGAGAAAGAAGGAAGTCAGAGGGAAAATACGTAGAATCAAATTGTTTAGTTCCAAAGGGGGCTCTTCCTAGTTCAAAAGGTTGTCATTCAGGAGGTAGCATCCCTGATGGGTTTGTTCTGGATTTTTTGTTGTCTTTCTACTCAAGTGAAAAGTGAGGCTGAAGAAGATAGAAGGCTTGTGGGTTTTGTTTTGTTTCTGTTTTTTGGACCCCAATCCCTTCTGCAATAATTGTAATGTATCTATTTGCAAGATGTGAGTCTCTACCCTCTGTAGGTCTTCCTAAATTAGTGATTCATAACTTTTCTAAACAATCACTTAGGGAAGTTTTAAAACCCAAAGTCAGGCTGCACTCCCAGGCCAATTAAATCAGAATCTCTGGGGGTGGAACACAAATGGCAGTAGTTTTTAAATGCCCAAGTGATTCCAACCTTCCGCCAAGGATGAGAACAACTATCCTGATGACATCAGCATGAAAATGAACTCACCTGAAACTGACCTTCCCAGGTGTTTGAAAAACAGGACATTAAGTCACTAGTTGGCTGCTTGGAGCACTTGCAAGGGTCCATCAGTTTCCCTGGCTGTTTCTGCAGATTTCCAGACACTCGCTACCCCCATCCTCAAAGCTGGACGCCCGGAGCCTGTACGCTTAGGGGAGGAGCTGTAACCTCCGGGCCTGCCTGACCAGATGAACAGCCTGGAAACAAAGCAAGAGGCTCCACCTACAGGATGTGAGGGCTCAAGCTGGGGTTTGTGAGAGTCTCAGCAGAGGCTGTGAGAAACGGGACAGAAAATGATCAGAAAGCAAAGGTTCCTTGTTAGGGCTTGGAGGAGGAGGGGATCGTCAAGCATGTTTTCTTTTTCTTCATTATTCCCACTCTTAAACACATCAAGAGCTGACTTTAAGAGCCTTTTTTTGACAAAGATGAGGGGGAAGGGCCATGAGACTTAGAAGGCATTTTAAAACGCAGCCTGGGGAGACTCCAGTTCCCAGAGATGGATTATTTTATGCAGTTAAGGCGAGAGGCTCTCTCATAAGGTTCTGTGGCCCTCTTTGGGATCGATCCTTTAGAAGGCATCCCAGTCCAATGTAGAATTGGCGCTTAGGGGAGGAGCCTCGTTCCAGGCCCAATTCCAGGCAATCTTACAGGCTGGTCTAAGTAAGACCAGAGAGAGCTTTAAGGAGAAGGGACCTTTGAGATGATTGTGTATACCGAAAGCGAGACTTGCTTTTTTTTTTTTTTTTTTTGCAGTTTTTGGCCGGGGCCAGGTTTGACCCACCACCTGCAGTATATAGGGCCAGCGCCCTACTCCTTTGAGCCACAGGCGCCGCCCAAGGCTTGCTTTTGATAACACGGCTGATTATGGGCCCCAGCCTGACTCTTACAATAGTGCAGGTGTATTATTAATAGCTATCATTTGAGTCCTTAACTATGTACAGAGTATTGTGCTAAGCGCTTTCTTATCTCATAATTCTCATAGCAGCCCTCTGGGGAAAGTACTATTATCTCCACTTCTTCAGAAGCCCAGAGAAGTCAAATTATTTACCCAAAGACACAGAGCAGGGAACCAGAAACCAGATTCAACGTAGGAAAACTGCTTTTAGAACAGAAGTTCCAACCACCATGTTCTTTCTGTTACTGGTTTTCACTTCGTTAAGTTTTTGTCTTTTTATTGTTTTATTTTATTTTATTTTATTTTTCGGTGGTGGAGGCGAGGTTGTGGTTAGGTTCTTGTCTTCTGGGATTCTTTACCACAAGGAAACAGTCTACTTTAGGGCACGTTCAGGCTCTAAACTCCTCGCTCAGCTTCTCTCCCTGCTGGGCATGGGAGTCAGGACTCAGGAGCTGAGCGCTCCCGCGGCCACCAGGAGCCGCCCTCGCCTTTAGCAGCCAGGTCCGTTACCCCAGGTCACCACCGCGCCAGGGAGGAGCGCTGAGCATTTAAGGCACTTACGCAGTGTCCTCCGGCCAGCAGGACTCTGCCGGCCAGGTATCCCTGCAGCGAACCCCGCCCGCCGCTGCCTCGAGCATGCGCAATCCCTCCCGTGGGTCTCAAATTCCCAGGATCGGCGGCGCGCGCCCCGCCCGGCCGTAGCAGCCCTAGGCGCTCGCGCACCGGCCTGCGGTTCGTCTGCACCGCCCGGGAGGCCGCGACTTCCGGGCTGCTCCTGGGCCGCAGGGGGCGCCGCAGTCGCGCAGAGCGGACCGGCGTTCGGCGGCAGTGGCGGCCGCAGCGCAGCAGCCGGCCTCTCCCACCGCAGCCCGCCGCCGCCCAGCGCGATGGCGGGGAGCAGCTCGCTGGAGGCGGTGCGGAGGAAGATCCGGAGCCTGCAGGAGCAGGCGGACGCCGCGGAGGAGCGCGCGGGCAGCCTGCAGCGCGAGCTGGACCAGGAGAGGAAGCTGAGGGAGACCGTAAGGGGCCCACCCATCACCCCGCCACCCCCACACACGCTTCCGGGGCGCACCTGGCGCACCTGGGCCAGCTGGTGCCGGCCCGCCGGTCTCTTCTGCCTTTCCCTACGGTCTCGATGGCCTAAAGTAAAAGCTCCGAGGGGA
Organism: Otolemur garnettii; assembly: GCF_000181295.1. Lineage (NCBI taxonomy): Eukaryota > Metazoa > Chordata > Mammalia > Primates > Galagidae > Otolemur > Otolemur garnettii. Next base: position 15,308,453 of record NW_003852406.1, read on the forward strand.
AGCAGGGGTGGTGTTGAGAAGGTTCTGGAAGCAGCACTTTTACTAGAAAGGGGCTTCCTGTCTGGGGTGGTGGCCTTCGGTCCCTCTGGGGTGTGCAGTTTATACTGCTAGCGTTATTTACTCTGAGAGTGGGGAGGGAGGAGGCCCCTCCTTTTGGAGACCCTTCCGTTGGGAAGGGATGTTGACAGATGAAGGGTGTGAGGCACTGCTGGACTTGGGGGTCTGGGGATGCTACAACTCTGCGGTCCCTGGTGACCCCGTGGTTTCCTGGAAGCCTGTTTCTCTGTGTTGGTGGAGACATTGACAGCTGAACAGGGCCAGCTTATATCGTATGCAGGCCTTTTACCGTTCCCTTTCTTCACCATTCCTCCTCCCAAGTTCTCCTATACAGATAGATAGTCCTTTGTTACCGAGTCTTGAAAAAAGTTGGCTGAATGTCAACGGTTATTGGGTGTATTCTCTTGCCGGCTTCCCGTCCCCCTTGTTGAATGTAATACCTGGCTTCCTTCCTTTCTCCTAAGGCAAATGTATCCAACAAACAGGAACAAGATTTCAAGGGTAGTTTAGGTATTTGATATTTGTTGATTTTGAGTGTGTGTGTTTTAAATCAAGATACTCAGACACCTTGGGAATTTTATGACAAGGCATAATATGATGTCCAGCTGTGCTTAACATACAGCACTGTTCTAAGTTGAGTAAATAGTTGTTTGTACTGGCTGTATGGCTGTCTGCAGACCTGTTTGGCATAAAATATCAAGAAGCCAATGGGTCCTCTTCAGCGGAAAGCCTAACTAGAGGGAATCTCAGATAAAATACAGACAGGAATAAGGAAATCAAAAGGCGAAAGTAATTTTCAGTATTTGCTTTAGAGGGTAAGTCAGCAAAAACCCTGTGATGTCTCTGAATTTGGCTAGGCGATAAATGAATTTCACCTTCCTCTCTGGCTAGCTGCTGTCCTTGAACCATTAGAACTGATAAAACATGATGGATAAGAACAAGAACTCTGCACCCAGACTGCTAAGCTTTGAACCCTGGCTCCACTTCTTACTAACTATGGGCAAGTTACTTAATCGCTCAGTGCCTTGGTTCCCTGGGTGCAAAATGTGAGCAATAATAGCACCTGTGTGTGGGTTAAAGCAGGTGGTTGTAAAGACGCTACAGTGGTGCTTGGCACAACAGTGAGTGCTGAGTGTCAGCTGTTATTACACTACACAGCACTGGCATCTCTTTCAGTTTACCCAGCAAGGGGTCTTAAAAATGGCCCCTTGACATCATAAAAACACCGTTTAATGCTTTTAATCAACAGTATTTTATTTTTGGAACTTGAATGGAGGGAGGAAGTGGGCAGACTAGAAGGAACATTTGCCAGGTTTAGTGGTGGAAGTCAGAAGAACTCCCCTTACCCTGCTAAGAATTGGAATGTGGGATCCTGTACAGGAGGGCCTTGTACTGACTCCTGGCCTAGAGTCACATAGAAGATAAATTTTATGAGGAGCAGTTATTACTTTTAAATTTAACCTTCCATTTTGTGCATCGTTTCTATGCCGGTACTCTTCCTGGTCAGTTGGCTAAACACAGTGCTTTCATTCTTTCCAAAGCTTTATGTCAAAAGTGCAGTTTCATGTTTTAAATAAACTTTGAGAACAGTCTACCTGGGTAAGGACTGGACACAGAACCTTATAAGACAACCATTTGAGGACTGGGTCGTATCATTGAAGAGAGACTGTCAAGTTGAAAATTGTCCCTAACTTCTGAAAGTGGAACTTAAGCATAGCTGATTTAAGTAGTTGTTAAACCTAGCTTGGGCTGTGAGTTGAGCTAGCAGTAACAGTTTCTCTTGGCAGCAAAGATAAAAGGTTTAGTGACTAAGCCACGAACCACTGCAAAAAAAAAATTTGACCGGAAAGTTGACCTAAACTCAAATACTCAAAGGTTCAGACAGGCTGGAGTTAATAGCCTCTATTAATCCAAAACTTACCTTGGTAAAAAGCAGCCATCCCTTATTTCCTCCTGGTTTGTTTTCCCAAGGTGTGTGGGCCCTTGAGAATGTGGGGATGAGGGGACTTTGCTTGGATGTAATGATTGACTAGGTCTCCTAACCTACTCAGGTTTTGTTTGTTTTTTGTCATTGTTAAAAAAAAAAAAAAATACCATAAGGAGTAGATCTCTTTCCTCCTTTCTGGGTAGTACCCAGCAAACAAGGAGACTTAGCAGCTGTAGCTGGTCAGTTCTTAATTGGTAACTTTGTTCAAATCACGGGAAACAACCAATCTACAAAAATTTCCATCCCGTTTCCTCTTAGATTTGGTAGATATTTCTGGGATGAGGAAACTAAGTGCATTTTGTGCTTGCATTGGCACTCCCAGAGTGGCTGTAATTGGAATGTGTACCCTCAATTCTGCCTTCGTATGTAGGCAGGGTGGAGGCGCTGCAATGCCTTGTTCATGTCTGTTCTCCCTCATTATACAAATATGTCTCAGAAATTATGGGCTTTGGCACAGATAGAGGAGGTTGTGTTTATCTATTATGCATGGGAGTGCCCCTTAATGTCATCAGTGGGTTTTTTTTTTTTTCCCCTTTTCTTACCATATAAGGGCAGAAGTTTAGCTTGGCTGTGGTCACTTGGTCTTACAGAGCAAGTTGAGTGAAATCTTCTCTGTATAACTGCTGTTTGCATGAAATAAAAAGATCTGACCTTTGATCATCCCATGTTCCGCAGTGGTTCAGGCAGGACTTTGGAAATATATTCCAGAGGATTTTCTTTTCTTTTTTTTTTTTTTTAAGGATAGTATATGCCCCCGGTATTCTTAATAGCCTTAACTAGAATACCATTTTTTTAAAATAAAAGTCACTTCTACTTTTAATTTTTGTTGTACCATTGGCTAAAACATCTGGACTTCATGAGAAAGCCTTGTAAAAGTGTTTTTGTTTGCTTGGGTTTTTTTATCCACAGATCCGATCTGTTGTAATATTTTCCTGTATTGGGATGGGCATGATCCTGACTCCTATCTAGTGTCTTGTTGGCGGTGGGGAATGGCATTATATGCCCTTGTTTTCTGTATAGATACTATCACCTCGGGGAAGGGTCGTGTGCAATTCTAAGGCCCCTCACAAGTGCAGAGCGTTTGGAGGCTGTTTAACAACAAATCTTCAGGAAGACATTGGTAGCCTTTATTAGCAGAGCAGTGCCCTTTTCGAGTAGCTCATTACATGTTGGAACACAATAGCACTTGTGAAGTGAAAGAAACCAGCATCCCAAACTGAAATTGGGATTGACTTCACTGGCAGCCAACACATGGGCCATTGTTAAAGAGAGCTAACCCAGTACACTATGGTTGATTTATGTGCCTGGAAATAATTTGTATCTGGGGTCTTGACCTCCACGCATGCCTTGTTGTTTATACCTGGTTTTAAATACAGATAGTCGTGTGATGGGCTTCTACTGACAGAGGCAGCAGGTCCTTAAGACTGCCCAGGTACTGTGATGAAAGGAACCTCAGAAAACATCCAAATAAGCCTCAAAACTTAGGGAGAAAGTACACTGGGAATGAAGGCTAGTGAAGTTAACAGGTGTGAGGCTTCTTAGGTATAAAGCATAAGAAGTCAGGAAGAAAAAGTAAAAATAAGAAAGAGAAAGAAGTGTCTTTTAAGTCATAAAATAAAACATATCTTGAATTTTAAGGAACCAAACAGAAGTTTTGATCAGTCCAGCATAACAAGACTTGCAGAGCCTGTCAGAGTCCAGGGTTTTCCCATAAAGATCGACGTGCCTCAGGCACTTCTCCCAAGTCCTGACTTTAACCTACAAGTACCTTTGCCTGTCCTCTGTGACCTCTAAGGCAGTAGACATTGACTTCTCGGCTACAGAGCAAATATTCTTGTCCATGTATGAGCCGTTACCTGTTAGTGTTATTTTTTGACATTTTCTATTTCATACCCTACTTTATTCCAAAAAGGATTGAGATACTTGCTCAGTAGATGGTTTTCATACCAATAATTGTTCCCTAGTCCTAGTTGTGGTCTGTTCCCGAAGGCCTTTCTTGGGGAATTGGGGTGGGTGGTGTGCGGGAGGGTAGGAGAATTTCCCAAGCTGATATCAGAAGAGAGAAAAACTCCAGGAGTAAGAAATGCCAATTCAAAAGTTTCCGGGAGGCCAGGAGGAGAAGTGACAAGTGGAGAGCAGGCACATGGGAAGCCAAGGAACTTGGGTTTTAGTCTTGTCTCGCACCGATGGCTGTGTGGCCCAAGCATACGTCAGCACTCCCGCTCAGAGTTCTCCCCCCCCCCTTCTCTATATAACAATGAGCAGCTTCCACAGAATTTTCCAGCTCCTTTGGGTGGTGGTTGGAGGAATGAAGGAGGTTGCTTATTTATAGAGCAGAATCTCCACACACACACCCATCCCCTATCCCACACCAACTCCCTGAATCAGAATTTCTAGGGATGGGACCTGGAAGTTTGTACTGTTCATTCTCATCTGCTGGTTGATTCTGACACTCAGCCAGTCGGAACTGCTAACTTGGATGGTGCCTAAGCACCCTGCCAACTAAAAAATTGAGATTCCACTTTTCAGACTTATAGGCACTCCTCAGGAGGGGCCAGCTGCCTGCAGGTCTGCTCCGTGTGTGCATACCACTCCGTGTGTGCATACCGTGTCTTGGCTTTGTGTGGCAGCCTGGCTCCTAGAAACAGTCTCCATTCTCCATCATGCCAGGCACCCTGTGGGAGGCCCTGTTGGTATTCCTGTAGGACATATGCCCTAATGTCAAGGACTCTAAGGTTCTACAGGCTGATCCTGGGGGGCAGCAGGTGACATTTATACAGAAGCATCTTGCTGAACACAGTGCCAGGAGCTAAGAGAAGGAATGGTTGGGGGTGGGGTGAAGAAGAGGAAGGACATACATTGATTGGTGGTTTTACTCATTTTTTTTTTTGAGCCCATACTCTGTGCAGAGAACTAGATGTTGATAATTGTAACAATTTCCTATGACAGGATGTGACAGTTGCCTCCATAGAAAAGAAACATTTCAGAGATAGATACCAAGTAAAAATAGTATCCGTGTTGCTCTCTTTAGGCGTTTGATACTTTTCTTCACTTGTAAGAAATTTCATAGGCTGATGTTAAAAACCCTTGGCAAATTTTCTTGGCTCTATTCCAGCGTAAGCGGCTATTCTAAAGAAGTTACTGAAAGAGTCGGGGGTGGGGTGAGAGTTACTAGAATGAGTTGGCTCTATGTATGGTATATATTTTAAAACCAGTGACTTTTAAAATAATTCTAGTTCCTTTGTAAAGCTCCTCTGAGAAAGTGGCTAGGAGAAAGAGTTGTATGAAACTCCTGAGTCTGACTTCTGAGTGTACTGCTGTTATCTTATGTGCCTGAACCTGAGTGAGTCTTGGTGTCTCTGCACACACGTCAGGCCCAGAGGCAGCTATGATAAAGCTCTCCTTTAATGTTGAAATAAAGCCAGGGCATTAAAATCTATGGAAGAAAGGAGAGAATGTCTGTCCGATGAGAATCGTGTGCATAGGTTTGTATATTCCCAAATGTGGATGTGCCTTGTGTAAATGAATGTAAAAAGTGTTTCTGAGAACTCCAGAGTTGACTACGGCTTGCAATGCCCTGAAAGGTAGCTCACCACAGGGCTCGGGCGTCCTGACTGAAGTCAGCGTTTCCGTCCCAGCCTCTTCCTGAAGGCCACTTCCCTCACTTTCTCTCCAACTCTGGAATGCTTTTCACTCTCTGCCTAGGCGGAAGCCGATGTAGCTTCTCTGAACAGACGTATCCAGCTGGTTGAGGAAGAGTTGGATCGGGCCCAGGAGCGTCTGGCAACAGCTTTGCAGAAACTTGAGGAGGCCGAGAAGGCAGCAGATGAGAGTGAGAGGTGAGAACGCCCCATCCGGCCACCTTTTAGCTCAGGCCCTTCCTCCTGGTGGAATGAACAGGAGGGCTTCTCTGATCTCCAAGGTTTAAGGATTTTACAGGTCCCTGGGGGGTTCATTTCCTCCATTCATCCTAGGTACAACTTGGTTGGTTTTGTTCATGTAACATCAGTGGAATACTTACTGTGTGTCAAGTACCGTTCTCAGCCCCAGAGTTATAAAAAGAAAAAGATGTCCTGCCTGCCCTCAGAAAGTGGACCATCCCGTGAGGGAGACAGAAACGTAAACAAGAAATTGCAGGGATACGTGTTGGTTCTTTCATTCCTACTAATCATAGAGCAATTGTGCATTTTTTAAAATACATAGTATAGCTTTATTCTCATATATAAAGAGTATAATGGACGGCATGACTGACTGCATTCACCTGCCCGGGTCAATGCACAGACAGACACACTCCCGGTGTTCGGAGCCCCTTCAGTACTTAACTTGAGAATATAAGATTCTCACAAAGAATCTTAAGCCCAGATAAAAAGAGCTGTGGGCTGTCTTGTGTCAGCCTAATAAGTAGGTGGAAGAAAAAGCACAGGTAACTCAGAAATGTAATCTGCAAAAGTCAATTATTTGGGGCTTGGACTTAACCCAGATGAGACACGTGCACACAAACAGTCCGGTGCGCATGTGTTCTGAGTCTGCCTCCTCCTAACCTGGCTCTCCCTGACTTAATTCTCCAAGATTCAGCTTTTGGACCATAGACCAGCACTGCCTGGGGTGTTCTAGAAAGCATTTCTCTTATGCTCATTTGTTCAAGTTAATGTATTTGCCATGTTGCACAGATACACTCTAAGAAAGACTCCATGAGACGAGAGTGTTCTGCTGCTTAATGGACAGCGCGGCAGTACTGAAGGGGCTCCAAGCACCGAAAGTGTGTCTGTCTGTGCGTTGACCTGGGCAGGTGAATGCAGTCAGTCATGCTGTCCATTTCTCCATATTCAAAGTGATCCTGCCACCAGATATACAGAGTAGTTTCAGACTTTAACTAAAAAGCTTCTTTAAGTCTAAAGTTTTCAGCTTATTATTCACTCTTGCTTAGTGTTTCTTCAAGAGTTTTGGAATTCTTTAAGATGACTAGTCATTTCTTACAGTGTACACGTAACAGTGGTTTTGTGGCTGACTTTCTTTCTGGAAAACTTACCCTTGAGCCGGAGTCCTCAAACTACGGCCCGCGGGCCACATGCAGCCCGCCTAGGACATTTATCCTGCCCATTGGGTGTTTTCGCTGCTGCTGCCTATCCTGCTTAACAGCCGACTCGCCCCAGGGCCCACAGTCCGGCCCTCCAATGGTCTGAGGGACAGTGAACTGGCCCCCTATTTAAAAAGTTTGAGGACCCCTGTCCTTGAGCCTTAAAGGCAACCTATTAATGTTAGACTTTGGAGTAAAAGGAACTTAGAAATCATTTACTACAGTCCCTTGGTTTTATATATGAAAAAACTAGGGCTCAGAAACTTATGAACCTGCCCCAAGGCTCATAGCATATTAGTAGCTAAGCCAAGGCTAGGTCTCAAGTCTCCTCATACAGATTGTTTTTCTTTATTTGAGATAAGGTCTCTGTCACCCAGAGTGGAGTGCAGTGGCACCTTCATAGTTCTCTGTAACCTCAAACTTGTTGACTCAAGCATTCTGCTCACCTCAGCCTCCTAAGTAGCCAGGACCACAGACATGCACCACCACACCTGGCTAAGTTTTTTATATTTTATAGAGACAGGATCTCACTATATTGCTCAGGTTGGTCTCATATTTTTTCCTTAAGCAGTCCTCCTGCATTGGCCTTCCAAAGCACTGAGATTATAGGTGTGAGCCACCATGCCCAGCCTCCTCAGATAGATTCTATTCCTTCATCAAAAACTTGTGGTTTATTTGCCTGCTTAAATTTTAGTAAATTTAACTAAATTTAACATGACCCATAACATGTTAACCCATTTTAACATGATTGCTTATTCCATATATCTGTAAAATTCCACACATCAATTAACATTTTCTGAAACATAACCCCATGCCATAGGACTCTAATATACTCATTAGCATAGAACATGGTGTCGGGCCTGCCTCCCACCCCATCAGGAAAGGGGTGCATTAAGGGAAAAACTTAAGTATTCAGTTGAACCATAGCAAATTACCATTTTTACTAGTCTGAAATAGTCCAATATCAGCAGTTTCATGTGGACCAGACTATATATATATATTTTTAATTTAATGTGCATTAACATTTTTGCCATCATTTTCTTAAGTCTGATCTTTTTTTTTTCTTTTGAAACAGAGTCTTACTTTGTCACCCCGGTACCCACAGCTCAACAGCTGTAACCTGTTGAGCTCCTGACACAGCTCACAGGAACCTCAAACTCTTGGGCTCAAGTAATTCTTGCCTCAGCCTCTCAAGAAGCTGGGACTCTAGGCACTCACCACAACACCTGGCTATTTTTAGGGACAAGGTCTCACTCTGGCTCAGTCTGGTCTCCAACTCATGAGCTCAACCAATCTACCTGTGTTGGCCTCCTGGAGTACTAGGATTACAGGTTTGACCCACTGCACCCAACTTCAGACTATATTTTTATTTGCAGTCGACAGAGTAAAAAGCTTCTGTGTAGAAAGAGGTACTTAAAGATAAATTTGCTTTTGTTCTAGCAGTGGTCCATTTGCAAGCACAGGCTTCCTGCAAGAAAGGAAAGGAATACCATTATATATTTGATACATAAGGCATGTTGGCTTTTTCTGTTTCCATACCTCTTAAATTCAAACAGGATCCTGGCCATGGTACCTTTCATTTAACATTAGATGCCTGGACAGTTTCAGCAGTACCCCAAATCTGAGATTTCATTCACAATGAACAGAGAGAAATGTTTGTCTTTTTTCTGCCTTTAGCTCTGGAAAGTCTTGTTCCATGGTGTGGAATATAAAAGTAACTCTGTGCTCTATTTTGGTCCTCACAGACCACAGCAGTGCAGTGTTTATTTGGGGAGGTCAGCTCTAAATCTTGGGTTTTCCTGCTTGTCTTTCTCTTCAGAGGAATGAAGGTCATTGAAAGTCGAGCCCAGAAGGATGAAGAAAAAATGGAAATTCAGGAGATCCAACTGAAAGAGGCCAAGCACATTGCTGAAGATGCCGACCGCAAGTATGAAGAGGTCAGATCCTGAGGCCCAAAGCCTCGTGGGCTTCTAGCAGTGGCCTTCAGGAGGGCAGGGAGCAGCATACAGCCTTAATTCCTAAGATAAGCAGTCTGCTTCCTTGGCAGAAATGGGTGGTTCTGAGAAGCAAAAGTTCCTTTGTCTCCAGAAAATGGTTCATGTTTTGATCCTGCTAGGGGATCCCAGGCTTTATTATAAAGCTGTTGAATAGCACTGGGAAGAAAGACCACAGCTCTTCTCCTCCACTCCCAAAGGGATAAGAGATATTTCTCTGGCCAGGAGAAAGGAGAGTTGGAACACTTGTGTCTTGTGAAAGGAGGTTCTCAACTCTGCCATGGTGCAGGCGGTTCTTACCAGCATGATTCACCTGGCATGCCCTGTTCAAGCAGCTTAGAGACCACAGACCATGCAGTTACTTGATAGATTCATTCATGGAGGTCTCTCTCCTCAAGGGTTGTAGGAACCCATTGTCAGTGCAGGTTTTTGGCTGAATCAGCTCCTGGTCATGTCCTCGTGAAAACAACCTCCTGTGGCAACAGAGCCAACATTGCCATTAATGTTTTAGTTTTTCCTTATTGTATCACAAGGCCATGAAACGGCATCGACCCTCCTTTTTATTGTTATTATCTTCAGATTACACTCTGCTCACTAATCTTGAATTGCATCAGAGTATCCTTTCTCCTCTCAGGTTTGACTTTGTTAATCATTTCACCACCTTTTCTCATGTTAGCTTCTCTTGTATTCTTCCTCCTCAAAGAGGAGGTTGATGCACCCCAGCTCTAAATTGATGGGGTGCTCAGGTTTATTTTCAGTGTCTTCCTGACACCTGTCTTCCCCCACCTTTTCAGTATAAAATACATCATGCCTCACCCTACTGCTATTTTTAAGGTTATGAATTTCATATTGCTCTCTCCTTCCACATTTTGGTCTGGCCGCTGTGTAATTATACACACACCTAGTGCAGACTTCAGTTGACACTGCCCAGTCGTAACTAACCACTCTGGGTCTTTGTGAGCAGAAGCCTCTCACCACCTCTCTGTGGCTACTCCTACCAGAGAGTTGCTTCTCTCCAGTTGACTGGAAAGAGGATCATCATGTTTGTAGACAAAGACCTTTAGGGGCTGATGGGATCTGATCCCCACTCCCACGTCCTCCTGCGCAAGCTTGCAAGCCCCATGGTGTCTGTGTGTGCTGTGTTTTGCTGCTGCAGGTGGCCCGCAAGCTGGTCATCATTGAGAGTGACCTGGAACGTGCAGAGGAGCGGGCTGAGCTCTCAGAAAGGTAAGCAGCCCTGGCGCCCAGAGGCCACGTGTGGGGTGCTGCAGAGCAGTGACTAAACAGCATGACCTTCTGGCAGCTGCACATTTACCTGTTTCAGCTCCGGGCTCCTTTTGTGCTCATTTGATGCGGATGAGCCACGAGTATGGAACGTGGAGGACTCGTGTGGGGTGTCTATGTATGAATGCGTGTATCACTGCATGCCTTACCTGCACACTGATTTTGTGAATGGCCTTGTGCATTTCCTGTGTCCACTAACAGCCAAGTTCGACAGCTGGAAGAACAATTAAGAATAATGGATCAGACCTTGAAAGCATTAATGGCTGCAGAGGATAAGGTACTGATGGTTCATGTGTGGTTTTGTAGGTTTAACTGCAACCCAGATGTCTTTCAGCTTCCAATGCCTCCTGGTTGGTTTGGTATAACGACTGCACCTTCACTACACCCTCTGCTATACATATCTTGCTTTAAGTGCTTTCCCTTGGTCCTTTATGCTCCTTTGTTTTTCCCTTCATAAATGCTTCTTTGGGGAGCCAAAAAAGAAGCCAAGTTATCATACTTCAGAGTTGGGGATTGTTACCTTGCCTTTCTGTTATTGCAAGGTCGGAGGGACAGCAAAATGGATATTTCAACACCTGATGACTTGGCTACTTTAAGGCAGCCCATCGTCTCTAGGACTTGGTTTTCATTTTTTCCCCTCCCTCTCCTTTTTCTCTCCTTCCTTTGGCTTGTCTCCCACCCTTTCTGCCTCTGATCGAAAACATTAGCAAATGTGCCGAGCTTGAAGAAGAATTGAAAACTGTGACGAACAACTTGAAGTCACTGGAGGCTCAGGCCGAGAAGGTAGGCCAGGAGCATGGCGTGGGGGAAAAGGCATCTTTTAAGAGCTGCACGAAAGAGGCGAATTTTTCTTCTTCTAAGGGCCTGCTGATAAAAGCCAACAGTCCAGTAGACATTTTAGTACATGGCAACATTGCAAGGGCATTTCCTGCTGGTTAACGGACAGCAGATTATTTTTTTGAATAGAGAATTTGTTAGGTACGTAAGTCATCAATTTAATTTAAACCAAGTGCCAAATGGATAAGTTATCTTGTTCTCATCCCATGTAAAACAATAGGGCAGAAGGCAGAGACTGTATTGTAGTATGCCATTGGATATCAGAGGTTGTGTTACCTCCTGAGAGCTCTTTAACATCTGGTGGCTGGGCTGGCGCGTTCTCTGCGTTGGAAGGCATGAGGAGAGTGAGCTGCAGCCTGACATCTGGAATGCTCTTTCTAATTACAGTACTCTCAGAAGGAGGACAAATATGAAGAAGAGATCAAGGTCCTTTCTGACAAGCTGAAGGAGGTAATATTATGAAAGTTTTGTATGAAACCAACCGGATTTTAAATGAATTTGTTTTCACGGAGTGGTCAGGGATTTTTCATTTTAAGGTTAATAGGATTCAACTCAGGAATATGCAGAGGTGGTCTTGGAGTGTATGAGTTGTGCTAGCTGCCAGCTCTCGTGGTAGTTTCTGTTGAAACTAACAAGTACTTTCAGACCATTTTTACGAGTGATATGCTTCATTTTCATCCTTGAGTCTTTCCTATATTTGTAGCTACTGGAAACATAAAACTTCCCAACTTTGACTCAGATAAATTAAATCATTACAGGCTGAGACTCGGGCTGAGTTTGCGGAGAGGTCAGTAACTAAATTGGAGAAAAGCATTGATGACTTAGAAGGTAAGATCTTAAGTGTCGTTTTTAATTTCATCCTTATGGTTGAATACTGACCTGGCAAAATGATTTTCCATTCCAAGGGCATCCGCCTTGATACACTTCTTTGCTCTTGCACATTCTTCCTTTCTGTCCTCTGGAGTTTTCATCTGTGGCTCTTAAACTCTTGGACCTGAGTCCTCTGCTCACAAGGTGACTGTTTAGCCACCAGCCATTATGGCAAATGCAATCTCACTCTACTTCATGTTCATCAGAAGGGTGACAGGTGCATTTTTCCTTGTGAGTGAGGTGCTTACAGGTGCTTATATACTCTAATATATTTGGTATCTTTGTTTTTAGGTACAACTCATCTTCTTCCAAGTTTTAATTCAATGCATGAGGTTTTCTTTTTAGTTCATTTGTTACCTTAGCAAAATAGTCTATATCTTCAAAGAGGGGGAAATCAATAGAGCATTGTATTTGAGATTATACTTAAGCATTTCTCCCCTAAAAAATATAGGTTTCATTTTAGTAAAACCCATCGTATCTCACAGAAATCCTAAAGGTTCAGCTTTGAGGCTTGCGAAGGGTTAGCTGTGAAAACAAAAAAGTACATATAATCCCAAGCAGAAGGGTTAGAGGCAAGACTAGGGCTTGGTGTGCAGATAATAACAAAGTGGAGAGGACAGAATGACAAATGATTGCAAAACAACATGCCCGAGGGCAGCAGAGTGGGAAGCCTTCATCATTACAGAAACTAAATTGCACCCCTGCCACAGTGCTACCATAAGAAGCGTGGCTCTCTGCTTTGCAAGGCTCCTAGACCAGTAACAGGCAGCTTGAGTGGGAAGACCACAGGAGTAGTCTAACTGACACTAAGAAATGGATATCCCAGTGGTCTAGCTTGGTCAGGAAGTCAGTGGTTTGAAGGTGGAACCAGATAAGAATTGCTGGCTATCATCACAAATTGTTCTTCCAAAACACTGCCCTCGATGTTTTTTTTTTTTTTCCATTGTTTACAGCTGCAGGTGGCTGACTTACTCCAGTGTTATTAAAATATAGCTGTGCAAAAAAAAAACCAAAAGGTTCCATTACCCACCCAGGAGACAGCTTTCTGTGGTTGTTTTTTATTTTTTTTTTTTAGGATTTAACATGGTTTACTGATATACCTACCATATTTGTTATGATTTTCATATTGAGTCTTTCTCATTTTATTTTCTAATGGGTTTTGTTCTCTCTGTTTTTGTTTCGATTCATTTAAAAAACCAAACGCACGCCTCCTGCATTGGCCACCTGCTGCGGCACCAACCCCTTCATGCATTGCCCTTTCCTTGCTGCTGTGTGGGGATGGCGCCCACGCCACCCTCGCTCACCCTCCATCTCTTGATCACTCTCCATGTCCTTGCACCTCTGCCTTCCACTTCCTGGTCATAGACGAGCTGTACGCTCAGAAACTGAAGTACAAAGCCATCAGCGAGGAGCTGGACCACGCTCTCAACGATATGACTTCCATGTAAATGTTCATCCACCCTGCCTGCTCACATCCATGCCTCATGCTAATGGGAAAAACTCACCACTGCTCGCTTCTTTGCTCTTTGATCTCCATCTTTGCACCCTTTAGTTCCCTCTCCTTTGTGTAACTTAGAGTAGTTGTTTTTGCACTTTCTACTAATACGAACGCCAAGTAGGTGAAGTCTGTATGAATCATTTTCCTTTCAGAATCGTTTCATTTTGTAAACGCTGAACCAGATTAGTCTCACGGAGCAGTGAACTGGAAAATGAATGACCATGAGCACTGTCTAATCAAACTAAAAAGGCCGTGCAATGGCAAAGGAACTTCTCAAGAAATACCAGAAATTGGTTTCCTGAGGTTCAATTAAGTACCATGTGATCATTTTCATAAAAGAAATATAAATGTAAGGAAACCCTGAAGTATCAGGGTATTAAGGATCTAAAGAAAAGGAAATTGGCAAGATCCCACACAGATTAAAGAATGGTGCTATAAAAGATCATCTCATCTTCACGTTTAAGAATTTTAGAGTAGGCCAGGCACAGTGGCTCACACCTGTAGTCCTGGTACTCTGGGAGGCTGAGGCAGGAGGATCACCTGAGGTCAAGAATTGGAGACCTGCCTGAGCAAGAGTGAGACTCTGTCTTTACAAAAAATTAGCTGTGTGTCATGGCACACGCCTGTGGTCCCAGCTACTCAGGAGGCTGAGGGAGGCAGGAGGATGGCTTGAGCCCAGGAGTCTGAGATTGCAGTGAGCTGTGATGATGCCACTGCACTCTACCTGAGCAACTGAGACCCTGTGTCAAAAGAAAAAAAAAAAGCTAAAGTAAACTGAATCCTCTGCTGAGACACCAAGCCTCTCAACCCTCTAATTTTCTGTTTATATGAAAGGAATTAACCCACAATAAATATTTACTACAGCCTGTGTCAAAGAAATGGGAAATAAAGCACAGATTATACAATGTGGGTTTGGGAGTTAATGGCCCAGATTTTACTGTGAAGCAGTAAGGGTTAGTTAGAGTAGGTAGCAAACATACACAACTAATTCACATGTTACTAACCACACTTAAGCTTTTTCTTCTACCTCTTTAAATTCTAACCTGGAATGTTTCACGGAGGTTCTCCATTCTAATATCACGCTGGATTCCACTGAAGCTAGAAGTGTTATTTTCCAGGCCTACCTGTCATTCCTTTACCCATACAGAAAAATGACAGCTTGGAGAGTGTGGCCTGTGCCTGCTGCTGCCTTAGAGGTTATAAGATCTCAACCAGAAAAGCCCTTAGAGACATGACTGTCACCATGGAAATGAGAGAGACTCTGGTCTTCTCTTCCCTCATTTGCAAATAAGGGGACGGATCACATCTGTCTCTAAGGTCTTTTCCACTGCTAAAATGTGGCGATTCTATGGAAAAACTTTTACAGTCAAGCATGATTAAATATTCTGAGAGGGAGGGGTTTAACTTAAATTTGTTTTTCAAGTCTGCTCCTGGGTCTTCTTAAAATGGACCCTTACTCACAGGGGCTGGTGGTGGCCTCAGGTGCAGACCGGTGGGCAGGGATGGAGATCCTCCCTAGGCTGCGGCGGGCAGGGCGTTTTGCATGCCTGCTGTCTGGCTCTGTTTCAAGTGCTACCCTCACCTGTGAGTTTGGTTTTCCGTTTTTCCATTGTGCCACTTTTTCTTTTTCTCCCATCTTTTATCTTCACACAGATAAATTTCTTTGCTTCACTTCTCTCAAGACTCCTCCTTGGAGCTGGATGTCCCACCTCTCCGCTCTGCGTTTTCCTGGCTCTCTCTCTTAGCACCCTGCCTTAGAGCCAGGCTCACACTGTGCTTCCTATTGTACAGAAGCTCTCCGTTTCAGTGTAAAATAAACACTGTGTAAGCTATTTCTGTTTGCTATTCTTTTTACGTATTTATTGACATTTTAGTTTCAACACTGAATAAAACGACAAATCTGCTTCACACATATGAGGGTTACTTCTTGGCTGCTGCTTTTTTCTTTTTTCTTCTGAACGTTGTACTTTAATATCAGGAATTCCTAAAGTAAATAGTTAATAGTTCCTTGTGGAACTTTTAGAAAATGCCCAGGCCTGCATCCCTCTCTGAGGTTTGGTTTCCAAAGGTTAGAGTGAGGCTTGGGCATCTGTGGGATTTTTTTTTTTTGGAAATTGCGACGGTTCTGCTATGCAGTAGGGGTTGAGAACCTCTACCGGGGGACATTGATTGCTTGTTAGGAGTCAGAAGATCTGGCTTGATCGGTGTCTCCCTCTGCCAGAGGTTTAGTTTGGGATGTGGTGGTTGATGTGGAGGCCCTGCTTGGGAGGACATGGCTAACGAATGCAAGGCTCATGATGAATGGCTCCATGGCTGTTCCACAAGTGCTAGGAATTTACACATTGGGAAAGGAAAAACAGAACTTGGATGCAGACGATGTAAGCTGTAGTTATTTTTGTTCATCCTTTACAGCTCAAAGATAAGTTCAGGCTTTTTCAAAGTCTATTCATCACTCACCCACCTCATTTTGATCACGAAAATGACCTATTAGGTTTTCTGGATATGGTTACTCTGTTCAAAAGAGGTGAAATGCTTTTTAAAGTATCTTTAATACTGTGAATTAAAGTATCTTAGTAGTAGTGTGATAGCGTTCTTAAAATTTAGACTCTGCCTTGAGAGTATAAGGACTTGTTATTTCATATCTTTTCCTAAGGCTCCTTGGGCCTGCTTCTGTCCGTGATCCCTGCCTTGTTCTCCTTTAAATTAAGAATAATATAAAATATGCCTTACTTTGAGTAGCCCAGCTTCCTACCATAGACAAAATGGCCAGTCTGAAAGTTCTGCTGAGCGGATGTTCAGTTAATTCTGAAAGCACATCTGTTTTGGGGAAACCCTTCTGAAAACTTGAATACTTTCTATAAGTTCAGACTCTCCTAAGGGAAATGGGGAGCTTATGGATTGGGAAGGCAGGTCTAGAGTAGCCCAAGGAAGTATGTACACACAAGAGGATAAACAGCTAGTTTAGTTTCAAGAAATTGGAAGCCAGGCTGCTAATTCAGAGGGCCAGGCCATAGCAGATGCTGCAAGAGGAATAAACCAGAAGCACCACTGAGTCTGGGCACTAGAGGCCTCCGCCATCTGGGAGTCTCCATAGAAAAGGAGGAGAAAACACTTCCAAGGGTATAAATGTGTCTGCTCCCTGCCCCTGGGCCTCTCATGGTACCAGCTCCCTGGCAGCTGAAGTGGAGAAGGTTCCCAGGACGCTGTGGGAGGGACCGGTGTCTTTCAGCCGAATTCACATTGACCATCTGGATTCTCTAGGGGTTCTGCAAACTTCTTCCATTCCAGCTTGACCAAACATGTGGGCTCAGCTAACCAAGGCAGCTTGCCCGCCCATAGTGACAGTGCCCTTTGTCAGTAGTGTGACTATATAAAGGGATTTACATTTTGCAACCCCCAATCATATGCCACAGGCAAGATGCTGTGGGAGGTAGTGGGGGTGTGGTAAAGAGATGAGCTGGCTCTGTCGTGGGAAGATAAATGAGAGAAGCACGTCTGGAGGAGCAGGCATTAGGCATTTAGAGCCAACAAGGAAAAGAAGAATTCTGACCGGAACAGGTCCATTTGACCCAGGTTTTGAATATTCAGAAAATCTGGATTAGCAAAGAGGACAAGACAGTGGGTATTTCATGCTAGAAAACATAATGGGCACAGACAGCATCTTCCCATCTCCTGCCGTTTATGAGACTGTTAATGTGAGAATTGCTCAATATCCCAAGAGCCCTGCTGGCTGCTGATGACATATTTTCCCCAAGGGCAGGATTGTTAGCTTTTCAAGGTCATTAAGTATTTCTAAGTCCAGCTTGTCACCATCATTCAAAGCAACCTTCTACCTCCTGGTGGGTTCCAAGCATTTGCCTGTCATTGTTTAGGTATCCCTTGGATGTCAGCTACAGACAGACTCTTGTGGCTTGCTTCCTAGCTATATGAGCAAATTGCTTATCAGAACGTGAAGAGTATATCACACTGGTCCTCTTGTAGATGTTCCAAATTCTACTCACTTTAGCACCCACCAAACATGAGTGCCATCCTCTTGCTGGCAGATAGCAAGCAAATACATTCTTAATCAGTAATTAGTGGTGATAATGCTTGTTCCTTTACTGTTTGAATAGGGTAACACACTGTCAAGGTTGGACAAGAGTTTAGAATGTGTATGCTGTATCATGTTGATGAGGGAGGGGGTGGCGGGGATGGGGGGGAGACAGGGACTTAGTTCTGCATTTCAGATTTTTTATGCAGCAGAAACAGTAGCCCCTGCTGGATATTACTTGAGGGTAAAGCCTCCCCGATGAACATAGAGGAAGAGGTGGGCAGAAATGGGCAGTGTGAGGTTTACCCGCAGTCCTCCACTGAGCCCCCTAGCAAGGGGTGCAGATGAGCTGGGTTCACCTGCAGCCAGGCCTCAGTTCCCAAACCTGTTGCCAGAAAGTGTATGGCTCAGTTCACAAGGTGGTTTAGTGAAATACAAGAGGAACATTCCCTCTTCCTTTTCCCATATTGTCTCCTCTCCTCTCCTCTCCTCTCCCCCCCCTTCCCCTCCTCTCTCTCCTCCCTCTCCTCCCCTCTCCTCTTCCCCCCTCCTCCCCTTCTCCCCTCCTCTCTCTCCTCCCTCTCCTCCCCTCTCCACCCAACCAAAGGAGAAATTCTTGCTCCTCCTAAGTCTGCTAAACCTTTTACCATCCATCCTTCTGGGCACAGGACAGATGACCGTGGGGTAAGAGTACACTGCTCAGCAAGTGACCCGTTGCTGTCCTGCCTGAGGTATCTCTGTGTTCTCTGTTAACTGCCTCTCACCATGTCTGGCTAACCTCTCTTCCTTCTGCCTCTTGTTTTCTGCTAACCTGCTTGCTGACCTGTTCAGATCAACTCTACCAGCAACTTGAGCAAAACCGCCGCCTAACTAATGAACTAAAGCTGGCCCTGAATGAGGATTAAACTTAAGTGTGAAAAGACTTGGGCTGAATTCTAGGAATGGAGCCCGTGTGCTGGAAGGCTAAGACTGTGCTCCCTCCAGCTAGGGTTGTAACAGTCACTTTCTGCAGAAATGCAAGTGAAAGGAATTGCTGGAAAGGCTGGCTTTGCCTGTATTTTTCTCTGTATAGCTGGAATAATTAAATTCTCTTTAATCCCAAAACAGCATTTATGGTAAAATATTGATATCACTTTAGCGTTCCTCTTTGCAATATTTTGTCCTCTTGATTGAACTGTTATGTATTAAGAACCAAAAGAAAGAAAAGGTTTTCAATTTCCCGCAGACAACTGTGAGTCCTTTAATTACATATTCACATTCCTAACTTCTTAATATCTGGTATAGTGTTTGAAATATGATTAAATGTACCTATGCTTGGGCAAAATAGCTTTTGAAAACAGGAGCTCATGTCAGAAGTCCCTGGTTGTCTGAAAGGTATGCTTTATTTGGTTTAATGGTATTGGAGTCTGGGGAGAATGTCGTGCTAATAATAAATAGAACGCTGTTAAAACACTAAGAGAATATCCCAATGAAGTGTGCATGAAATACATGGATAATTTTTTTTATGAGCAGTAGAAATAAATCATTTTAAACATTGTCAGAAAACCTGTTTTATGGCATCTGTTTTCTGTGAGATTGTGTTGCAGCACAATTCCCAGACCTTTAACTGCTTGTAGCTCAGAAATGTCTGCTGTCATTAACTTCTCCAGTTTGTATAACAGTGCTGCAAGCTGTACTTGGTTTTTACCTCTCCCTTTTCCCACGGCATACGATCAGTGAGCCTTCACCAAACCCACCTGCGTTTTATTCTCAGAGTAGATTGTTGGTGAAGGGGCACGTGACCACGCTGAGCCTCTGCCGGGGGTTCCTTCGGGTAGAGACCTCTTCCCTCTTCCTAGGTCCTTATCTGGAAATGAGTGATGTCTTATAAGCATGCCTAGTGCTAATCATCTCATCCTGTGTTTGTGATTGATGTTTGCCTGCCTAAATGTACAAACCATCCTTGTGTCCAAAGAGCAGCTATTCATGACTTAATTTTCTAATCCCACCACAGAGAAAGTGGCTCATGCCAAAGAAGAAAACCTTAGTATGCATCAGATGCTGGATCAGACTTTACTGGAGTTAAACAACATGTGAAAACCTCCTTAGCTGCGACCACATTCTTTTGTTTTGTTTCATTGTTTTGTTTTTTAAAAACTGCTTACCATGAAACCCCTTCAATGCATTTCTATTTACTTTTTTACCGCTGTCACAAATACATCTGCAGTATACCATGTCAAGGTGATAATGGTTTAAATGTGCCATTTCCCAAGTTGATGTTGCCACACTTTACGGACAACACAGTACGCTTAGTCAGTGTAGGAATCCTCACTAAAGCAGACAGATTTCTCAAAGTGCCAACAATGGAGCGAACAGGAATTTTAACGTTGGGAACACAATCAGGTTGTGGATTGGTGCTACTTAAAAGGTCCCCTGTGGTCTTTTATTCGATATTGTACAATTTAGAACTCTGTCCAACACTAATTTATTTTGTCTTGAGTTTTGCTATGCGGTGAGACTATGGATCCTGCATGCCTGAATGCACGAAAGCCACGGGTCTATAAGGCACGGAGCCCTTAAGATTTCCATTCCTTTCTCATTGGCACACTTGTAGTTCATTACAACTCTGTAGGATGACATTCAATATAGATTTCCAGTCTTCATTTCTCCATGTTAAAGTGAAAGATCTAGGCACTACATACAATTGGTAAAGAAAGAGCATTTTCCTGAGAGTTAAAACTATATGTAAACATTGTATAATGATATGGAATAAAATGCACATTGTAGGACATTTTCTAAATTTGGTGGTCCTGTCATTTGTATGTCTTTTGCTTTGCGAACTTTAGATTGATTGACCTGACTTCCCTTACGAATGATTTCTTAAAACAATATCCCAGGGTCCAAGGGGAGACCTGCGTTTCACATGTGTTACTTCTTAGAAACACAGCAGCTTCCTTTCGGTCTGTTAGCGTTACAACCAAGTAGGGAGGGCCCTTTCCAAAAGTCATTCTTCATGGTTTTCAGCATACGTTTGCACATACAGGTGAGACCATGAAGCAGCAGGTATAGGAGGAGGAGGCTGGAAGGATGTAGGCTTAGTCTCCCGTGTTGCAGCTCATTGACCATGAATGGGAAGGGTTTTTTTTGGAGACAGAGCCTCAAGCTGTCCCCCTGGATAGACTGCTGTGGCATCACAGCTCACAGCAACCTCCAATTCCTCGACTCAAACGAGTCTCCTGCCTCAGCCTCCCAAGTAGCTGGGACCACAGGTGCCCGCCACAACGCCCAGCTATTTTTTGGTTGCAGCCATCATTGTTTGGCGGGCCGGGCTGGATTCAAACCTGCCACCTTAGTTGTATGTGGCTGGCGCCTTAGGAATGGGAAGTTTTAACATCAAACTTCCTCTCTGGGTTCCAGGGCTCAGAGAGATCAGTTAGTTATGAAGCATCATACCACTACAAGGAATGACTGCCTGTTTCCACCTGGCACATGCCTGTGGCTTAATCCAATGTGATAACCTCTGAACGTGCCAGTCCGTGAAGTCAGGGAAAAAGAGATTAGTTAGGACATTATGGAAAGGCCACAGCTGGAAGCCTATATGGTTCCCATTTACAGAGCCATGAATTGTAGAGACACAATTCAAGATTCAGAGCCTATAAATTCTGTTACTGAAACTTAGGCCCAGATGTCCAAATGAACAGCTGGAACAGTTGCCCTGTTCAGTGCGGAACTCCATGGAAACAGGGTACAGGGTAGGGCAGTGCCTGTGGCTCAGTGGGTAGGGTACCGGCCCCATGAGCCAAGGGTGGCTGGTTTGGACCCAGCCGTGGCCCCGGCCCCGGCCAAACTACAACAAAAAAAATAGCTGGGTGTTGTGGCAGGCACCTGTAGTCCCAACTACTCGGGAGGCTGAGGCAAGAGAATCGCCTAAGCCCAGGAATTGGAGGCTGCTATGAGCTGTGACACCACAGCACTCTACTGAGGGTGACAAAGTGAGACTGTCTTTACCAAAAAAGGGGGGGTACAGGGTAAGAATAGAAGCATCTTCAAAAACTATTAAGTTTGTGATGAGAGTTGTACACTCTGTTCTTCAGAGAGAATAAAAGTGCTTTGTGGATACATCCTGAACTTTTTGAGACTGGCATTGAAAAGAACAATTCCCCTACTTAATTGCTCCTAGAGATGTTGTTGGCAAAAACATCTAATTAAAAAATATATAATTTTTGCGTATGCTGCTGTGTATCCCCTGGTGTTCAGTACTTGGGGCCTGATTTTTTTCTCCAGAAACAAACAAACAACAACAAAATATATATATATACACACACATATCCTTTTTACTTGAACAAACATTTGAGTGTGTGAACATCCAATTTTCTTAACTTGTCAACACTATTTGTAAATGCGATTTTTAAAAATATATATATAGTCGGATGTACATAGAGAAAAAAAATATCTAAATCTTCTAGTCAAAAAGCTTGAGGGTGTTCGGGGAGCCATCATTTCTAGAATTGGAGACAAGGGTTTAGAAAGAAATTAGAAATGTCAGGTGGCACAAGAAGTGTTCCCTCCACGATATATACTTTCTGACATTGAGGGTTTTCAGAGCTACATTCCTCCAACAGACGTCATAAATTTTGTCTGTCAAACAATGAATGAAGCTATGTTGAGAGTTCACTAATATAAAAGTAACTGTTGCCAAGTCTTTCACAAACGGGCATAGAACCGGGAGGATAAGGCTGGTTTCTGCTGCCTGTGAGTTTTATTTCCATTGGTTACCAAGGCCATGCAGAACAAAGAGTTAGTCAAGGCTTATCAGGGCCTACCAAGGCGGATGGCCTGAACTTACGGGCAGACTGAGAGTCAGGTGGAGGCTTGGGATCACTGGAGTCTGAGGACAATGAGATGTAGAGGGGAAGTGGCTCGTTCCACTTGATCTTTGCCAAAAGGCCGAGGGGAGATTGTCTTGCTCAAGGTCATTAAGCCAGTTGAGTTTAGCCACCTTTGAGCAGGTAGCACAGAGGGGCTAGCTTTCGCCCTGCTCCGTGCTCATGCTGTGACCCCAGGTTAACATCACCCAGTGGGCAGCAATATCCTCATCCCAAAAGTGCTGGTTTTGGCCTCTCTGCAAGCTTGTGTACTCCCTGAGGGCTGAACACTGAATGAGCTGACACCTCCAGATGGCTGTGCCTCCAGTCCTTGTCTTTTCCTCAGTCCTTAGAATTTTTACCCCCACATTGGGTCCTTAGGGAAACTGAAAGTAACTTTTTTCTTTTGGAATCAAAAATCCGTAGCACCATTGCCCTGGGAGGGAATCCACTGCGTGACCACAGTACCCCACACATGGAAGACAAAATAACATTTGTTGATTGGACAAATGGCCCAGAAACAAGACACGTCTGGAGGTTGTTTTTTTTTTTTTTTTTTTGAGACAGAGCCTCAAGCTGTCCTCCTGGGTAGAGTACCCTGACATCACAGCTCACAGCAACCTCCAACTCGCTCAAGCGAGTCTCCTGCCTCCTCCTCCCAAGTAGCTGGGACCACAGGTGCCCGCCACAACACCCCGCTATTTTTTGGTTGCAGCCATCATTGTTTTTGGCAGGCCCAGGCTGATTCAAACCGTCCACCTTAGGTGTATGTGGCTGGCGCCTTAGCCACTTGAGCCACAGGCGCCGAGCCAGTCTGGAGGTTGTTAAATCACCAGCGTTCGCTCTGCCTCCAGGAGGCCGGCTGAGTGTGGACAGGCTGGACACACAGAAGAGTTAGCCCCTTCCTCCCATGGGTGCTGCATGGAGGTGGAGGACATGGGGCCAGTGCACTTTATGATGGTGAGTCCTGGTCTTTTACCAGCTCAGCAGGGACTCAGGATCCCAAGTACTGCCTTTCCAGTGGAACTCTTGTTTAGGTCACAAATCAAACACTAAACTCCAAGGTACCTGCATTGGCATCATAGAACCCTTTGACCTTTCAATGAGTTGGATTTTGATGGCTGGCCCTGTCCTGCACTAGCACCCCACTCTCCCCACCCATCCTAAAGCCCACTTCTCTGTGAAAACGCCTCACAAGAAAATAGTTGCCAAGAAACAACTTGCATCGTGCTGTGGTCCATCAGAGACACCGTTATCTGAAGTGAACCTCATCACTAGTCCCAAGAGGATTAAGTATTGTTGCTAAAAATCTAGTGATCCACATATTAGAAATGAGAACCAAGGCCCAGGCAGTAGGGCTTTGTTTTTAAGGAGGATGCTGGCTTCACAGAAGGGCTGGCATATCTGTGCCTCAGGATTGTAGCCAGCCAGGACGTGATGAATTGCTGGTGTGTCCAGCTTGAAGCCTGACATTCCCATGATGTATTTTCCTGCTATATTTACACAAAGCACTCCTTTCCAGAACACTCCAGGACTGTCTGCCTAGCACCTTCAAAAGAAATTTAAAAGGAACGGGCAGAATAACTTGTCCAGGAATAGGAATGTAAAGAAAATGTGCCTCGATGAATGGTTCCCAGTCTCACATCCTGGCATAACTGCTCACCTCACCTCTGTTCAATGGCTAGCCCTCTACTTAGAGACTCCCATCTGGAATTCCCACTGTTTTCAGCTTTCATTATCCCTCTATGCCCAGCTTTTGGTTTGCTTTCATATTGTATTTTATTGGCTAGAGAACATACACAAATTAAGATTCATAATTTGGCCTCAAGGACAAGGAAAGTCCATTTCCATTTAAAAATCATCTACAGTATTTTAGAGAATATAGATTGGTGTTTCTGGGAAAATACAGATGTATAAAACAGACTTCTTGCCCTCAAGGACTCTATTAAGAAAGATACTGACTATGTGCTCATTTTGTCTCACTTTGTCATCCTTGGTAGAGTGGCATGGCATCACAGCTCACAGCAACCTCAAACTCTTGGGCTTAAGTGATTCTCTTGCCTCAGCCTCCCAAGTAGCTGGGACTATGGGCGCCTGCTACAATGTCTGGCTTTATTTTTTAGAGATGGGGTCTGGCTCTTGCTCAGGTTGGTCTCAAACCTATGAGCTCAAGCAGTCCACCGACCTAGGCCTCCTAAGTGCTGGGATTACAGGTGTGAGCCACCACGCCCAGGCCCTTCCCTTTTTTATAGTGTCTTTCTATGTTACCCAAGGTGGATCTTAAATTTCTGGCTTCAAGCAATTCTTGACCTCCCCAAGTGCTGGGATTATAGGTGTGAACTACTATGCCCAGAAAGATTTTTTAACCACTTAAAATCAGTAGAAAAGGCTCTCCTAGGCAAGCTGTATGTTTTTCTCAGGGGTACTCCAGCCACAGGCAGTTCACCCCTCACCCTCACTTGTCAAAGCTTAGAAACAAGAACTCTGCTGGTTTATAACAGCTTTGGTTTTACTATTTACCCTGGGCACCAAATTTTTCGTTTATCATCATAGCTTCTTTCTGCCAGACTCTCATTTAAAAATCTCCACTCCTGTCCACCTCCCATTCCTTTCTTTTTTATACCATTTAATTCTTTCTTTCTTTCTTTCTTTCTTTCTTTCTTTCTTTATTTATTTGGAGACAGAGTCTCACTTTGTCACCCTTGATAGAGTGCTATGATGTCATAGCTCATAGCAATCTCAAACTCTTGGGCTCAAGTGATTCTCTTGCCTCAGCTTCCCCAGTAGCTGGGACTACAGGCACCAGTGGCAAAGCCCAGCTATTTTTAGAGACAAGGTCTCTATTTTAGAGACAAGGTCTACCTCTTGCTCAGCCTGGTCTCAAACCTATGAACTGAGGCAATCCTCAGCCTACCAGAGTGCTAGGATTACAGGCGTGAGCCACTGCCCCTGGCCATTTTGGTTTAATTTTTAGTCTGACCATACCTTTGCTTTTAGTTCTTAATCTTTGGAAGAAAGAGCAAAAACAAATAATTACATAAATTCTTAGAGACTGTAAAATCACCTCTAGGGAGGCCTGAAAGGAACGTTTGGTTTCTGGAAAAGCGAACAGATGAGAACCTAACGTTCACTTCATCCATGAGAAGACTCCCCAGGGCTGATTCTTGTCATTAGAGCAGACAGTGACCTGATCTGCTTGAGTTGCCAGACTTCAGAAATTCAACCAATTTCAGAAAATAGTGGGATGGTGTGCAAGATAGAACTGGGTTTACCACTGTATTGATCTGTATTAATATAAACTGCTGGATGTTGAGAGTTCTCCTTTTGACTTTCTAGTTTGGGTACCTACCCAAGAAACATCAAATGTTACTGATAAACATGGATAATTAAATCTGGATACAAAAGACTTGAACCTGAAGAATTAAGGATTCCAATTTGTTTAACGGCAATAGATATGTGTTGAGTATTTAGGAATATGTAAATTTCATGCAGCAGTTTGCAAGTTCAAATAAAAAGCTACTTGCCACATTTGAATACAGAGTTGCGAGATAAATAAGCAAAATGCACAAGAGCAGTCAAAGCAACCAGATAATTGCATATATTTTTAGATTTTTATTTGTCACATAGCATAAAAGCAATAGAGAAAAAGCTGTAAAGAAAAAAAAAAAGGTCGCCCATAGTTTCACCACCATTATAAAATAAAAGACACTTTTATTTTCCATATGTTTTGCCTGTGAGTGTAAGGCTTGTTATTCAAAATTTTATTTTTTATTCAAAACATTTTGCATAAGTATCTTCCTGTGTTGCTAACCTAGTCTTCAGGATATTGTTTTATGATATTCTATGTGGTTAATATGGCACAATTTGTTCTCCTATTTCGGATTATTTGGGTTTTTCTGAGTTTTTGCTCTCGTATGATGAGAGATTCTTTGTAATGTGGCTATCTTTTGACTTGTAGAAAATGAAAACACACACTTTTTTTTTTTAAAAAAAGAAAGAAACCTATTTCTTTTGAGAACAGAAATACCCTTAAAATAGTGTTACGCTGATTTTTAACCATGTAGTGATTCCTGCTCCAGCCTGGCCAGTCATTCGATTTCCAGGCTTTTGGTTCTTAAAAAAGAAATAATATAAAACACTTTCCCCAAACTGGTTGAGGTAGAGGCTTTTAAGAAATTGAACTCCAGAGCCATGCCTGTGGCTCAGTGAGTAGCGCACAGGGCGCCGGCCCCATATACCAAGGGTGGCGGGTTCGAACACGGCCCCCACCAAACTGCAACAAAAAAATAGCTGGGCGTTGTGGCAGGCGTCTATAGTCCCAGCTACTTGGGAGGCTGAGGCAAGAGAAGCCTAAGCCCAGGAGTTGGAGGTTGCTGTGAGCTGTGTGATGCCATGGCACTCTACTGAGGGTGATAAACTGAGATTCTGTCTCTGAAAAAAGAAAGAAAGAAAGAAATTGAACTCCAGAGATGTTATCTGTTTCTCCTCTTCTCCTCCACTCCCCAGCAATAACATATAAAAAAAGAACTTTAGAACATCCATTCATAGCCACCCACTCTGTCCTGTACCTTTGTCTAAACAGAGTTGATAAAAGTGAGTGATGGGTGTGTGGGCTTAGAGGCACTGCCTAGGGCCTCAGTTTGGGGCAAGACCCTTAATTAGTGGATAATAAATAATGACAGGGAGGAAGCAGTCACCAAAAAAAAAAAAAAAAAAAAAAAACTTAAACTCCACTGCTAAAGAGGCAACCCAGATAGTGGGTGAAATTAGACCAGAATTTGAAAGCCACCTCTGCCACTTACTGGTTGTATGACTTAAACTAAGTTCCCTCACTTCTCTGTGATTGTTTCCCCAGCTACAAAATGGGGATGATAATAATAGTACCTGCATTACAAAGCTGAGGATGTGAATAACTAAGACATTGCACATGCTGTTTTTAGTACAGTGCTTGAAGCAGCAAACTCTTGACCATGAACAACTTCTATTGCTGTGGGGTATTTTTGTTTGTTTGTTTGTTTGTTTGTTTGTTTTGAGACAGGAGCCTCAAGCTGTCCCCCTGGGTAGAGTGCCATGGCATCTCAGCTCACAGCAACCTCCTACTCCTGGGCTCAAGCGAGTCTCCTGCCTCTGCCTCCCAAGTAGCTGGGACCACAGACGCCCGCCACAATGCCCGGCTATTTTTTGGTTGCAGCCGTCATTGTTGTTTGGCGGGCCCGGGCTGCATTCGAACCAGCCACCTTGGGTGTACGTGGCTGGCGCCTTAGCCACTTGAGCCACAGGTGCCGAGCCTCTATTGCTGTGTTATTGAAACACACTGAGTCTTGGATCCCTGCAATTAGCCCTTCCAGTCACACCCTCAAGGATTTACAGGCAAGGCTGCCATGGACTTTGCCCTCCTCACCTGTGAGGCTGCCATATTGTGCCTTTTCTCCTTCAAGGCGGCATCTGCTGTTGTCGGGATGATTCACTGGAATGGGTCAAAGCCATGGCCAGCTAGCCTGATATCCCAGTTGGCTTTCCCCCCTGAAATCACATGGAAACAGGCTTCATTGTCTTTCAGGTCTAAAATCCAGCATGGGTAAACAGGAAGAACAGCCCCTCTCTAGGTTGGAGAGGAAGGACCCGAGTAGACCCCAATGACCACCCATCAGCAGCTCTCCAAGGCCTCCCCCAGGGGCATCCAGAAGAGTGTACCCAGGTCCTGGGTCTCCCTCAGGCAATGATGAGGGTTGACCTCCAGGGTCAAGTTGCCTGGAATTTCTTAGTGATTTGATGAAAGGCTAGTCCTCCAGCTGTAGACCTTACTCCTGGTTGCTGGAAGGTGACCTAAGGAAGGCACTTAAAAGTTAACTTCAGGTGATAATAATAACATCCTGTCCTCCTTCGGTGAAATCTTTTGTATCTAAGTTGCTGCTTTCTGCTTCCCTCTTGAGCTGCCTTTGCATCTTGAGCCTTTATACGAGGGGATTGGCAGGAGGAAGCAGGCTGGATATGCCAGCGGAGGCAAGAGCTTGAGCTTCTCAGTGAGCTGTGGCTTTTGCCGAGAGAGGATTCAGAGAGTGGGGCAGGACACAGGGAGCCAGCCAGCACCAGGAATAAAAGCCAACATCTGCACCATAATTTTGGGTCTGGTTGGCCAGGGCATCTGACACCAGGGAATATCTTTCCTTTCACACTCTATTGTCCTGAGGCTTCAATTACATTCTTGACTGAGAGCCCAGGAATGGGGTTAGCGGGCACTCCAGAAATCCTTAGAGAGGTGACTACGACAGTGTGCAGCTCGCCCGCCTCCCTAACAGTGGTGCACGCCACTCACTGCTCTCCCAGGTAGAGGGATCACTGACACTTCTAAATAGCTGGGGGAGCCTCCCTCAGCCTCAGACCTGGGATGAAAAGGGACAGGGGCAGTTGGACACTCATCAGAGCTGGATTATTCTACAGGGGTTTTGTACCAACAGATGCAGGGGACCGAAAAGAATGAGGAAAAAAAAAAGGATAGAATTTAATATTTTATATTTCTTTTTTTTTTTTT
>NW_003852406.1:15337739-15350252 GCF_000181295.1 Otolemur garnettii
AAAAAAAAAAAAAGCATGGACAAAGTCCTCATTGGAAAGATATGAATTTTCTTAGTCTTACTTCCACTTACTTTATAGTTCTTATCTTGGAACTTTATCTTATAGATAAAAACTATAGTTTTTATCTTGGATTAAAAATGCCTTTAGTCCAAATGGCATCTTAAGGCGACTGCATGTCTCACGCACCACCCTGAAGAGCTGAGCCGCTCTACAAGCTGTGCCCTTGACTCTCCTGAGGACGCCACCCCACCCGCCAACACCCCTTCACACACATCCACCCTTGGAGCCTTCCATCATGCTCTCCACCACCACCGATCACCAGGGGAGACGCTGACCCCCCACTGATCACCAGGGGAGACGCTGACCACATTTATACCTGTGCGTTATGTTCCAGGTACTTTTGTGAACTTGCAATGCTGACAAAACCCAAGTGCAGTCCCTGGTTCTTCCTGGTTAGCAACTGGGGGATTTGAGGCACGTTGCCAAGGCTGTCTGCATTTCTGTTTCCTCCTCTGTAAAAGCCTGCCCTTAATGGGTGTGTTAAAGAATAAGAGATCTCAGCTGCCAGAGAGCCTCAGGAGGGAGGATCACTTGAGCGTAGGAGTTCAGATCAGCCTGGGCAATACAATGAAACCCCATCTCAGAAAGAAAAAGAAAGAAGAATAAAAGATAAAACGTGGCCAGGGCCTGGTACATAGTAGGCTAGGAATAAATATTAGGGTTGTTAATGATCCTTCTTCACTCCTGGTCCTTTCTTTTTTTTTTCTTTTTTCTTTTTTTTTTTTTGAGACAGAATCTCACTATGTCACCCTTGGTAGAGTGCTGTGGCAACCTCAAACTCTTGGGCTTAAGCAATTCTCTTGCCTCAGTCTCCCGAGTAGCTGGGACTACAGGCACCTGCCACAATGCCTGGCTATTTTTGGGGTTGCAGCTATTGTTGTTTAGCAGGCCGGGCCAGGCTTGAACCCGCCAGCTTCGGTATATGTGGCCGGCGCTCTACTCACTGAGCTACGGGCACCAACCCTCCTGGTCTTTTCTAAAAGGACAATAGAGTAGGTCCCTTCTCTAAAAAGGAACCACCACCACCACCACAGGTCCCATTGTAGCCTGAGGGCCTCTAAGGTAATTTTCCCCTTTGAAGTAGGCTCAGGAAGGAGGCTTCAGGCCTCCTTTGCCCCAAACCTTGGAAGGGGAGGAGCTTCTCTGGAGAGAGATTTGTCCAAATGTCATTATTTTCTGAGATCAATGTCTAATTGTTTATTTCAGAGTCAGCCATTGGCTAAGCCCCAGGTAAGTGTGTCTGAGAAGCCCATGGCCAGGATTCCTTGGGGTGTGAGGCCCTCTGGAAAGTCAGGGCCAGCCCTGAGGCTCCCTAGGTTTCAGCAAGTCCTGCACATCAGGACACCCTTTTCCTAGGGCCCTGGGGCTGTGAGCCCAAGGGTGAGGAAAGGTGCAGAGCACCACTCCCTGCCGGTACTGAGCTCAGCAACCACCTGGGGATCTTGTCCCCGTGTAGACTCTGGCTGGGGTCTGAGCTGGTGTGAAGCTCTGCATTTCTCTTCAACTCCAGGTCATGCAGATGGTGCTGGCCCCTGGACCTCACCGAGCAGCAGAGCTCTGAGGTATGGTGTAGTATGTAACCCAGCAGCATTACTCAGAGAGACCACAGGTGTCAGGCGGGTGATAAGCAGGAAACAGAGCAATTCATTCAGTGCAGGAGTCCTGGTCCCAGAAGGAAGCACCTGTGGGCAAGGCCCCTGGCCCCACACCTCCATTCTGGGTAAGGCCCTGGGGGAAGAGGAGGCCCCCGGGGGAGAAGAGGCTCTGGGTGTGTGGTGAGAAAGAGGAATCCTCAGTTCCTCCCCCAGGAAATCAGGTCACCTTAGGAAGGGGACATGAGCAGCAGGTATCCAAAGGCCACTCCAGGAGGATTCTGTGGAGCCAGAGAGTGAGCTCTGGAGGCCCCGGTGGTGGACACAGCTCCTGTCATCTGCACCATCTCCCTCTGCAGCTACAGGTGGAGATGGGGGGGGGGGTCGGGGGGCGTGCAAGCAGAGCTGCTGGGGAGGGAGGGGAAGGAGAGGAAGGGATGTGTGGGTTGGGCCCTGAAACTCGGGTCCTCCTAGGACCACAGCAGTTCTAAGGGGGCACCGATGCCCAGGTCAGGATCAGGGTATGACAAGTGAGGCGCTGGGTGCGAGATGTAAAGAGCGCCCACTCTCAGTCAGCCCAGCGCCCATGCGTGAATGCCTTCTTCAACTCGGCACTCAAGGCCCCTCACAGGGGAGTGGTCGCACTTCGTCTCCCTGTTTACTATTCCATCTGGGACAGCCACCTCGGTGCTCTTTGCCTCAGTTTCCCCAGAAGCATATTAGATAAGAACCGGTAATAATGAGTTGGGAAGTCACTGCAAACATCTTCAGAACTTATTTACCTTGAAATACACAGCACCTAACCCAGGGCCTGGCACATAGTAGGTGTGTGTTCGAGGAACAAATGCGTCCCATTACTAAGTGGAAAGGATCCTTTGTCACCGGTCAAAGAGGGTACAGCCACCTGTCCATGTCAACCCATATGCAGAGACAGAGATAGAGATTCCACCAAACTTTGTCAGAAGCCCAGTGATTCTAGAGAACAGTGAGAGTAAGTAGCCTCTCCAAGACTGTCCTGTTCTTCCATTTCCAAAGTCACAGTTTTATATATAAAAAGTCAAAAGCAAGAATCATACTTTGTTAAAAGCAAGAATCATACTAACAGTAATTAACACTTACCTTAAATTACAGTAAACGCCACAACCCATGACCTATAATAAACAATAATTGACATAACTCATGACCCAAAATAACACTTTTAATTCAAAAGTTAATCTCCTAGATCAATTGCCCTAAACTACTCAAGAGATACACTTTTAGAATGGGAGACACAAGGTGAAGGTCACGAGGACCCAAACCGACCAGACCAACTGTGTCATGGCGGCCCTGGCCTCACTGGCTCCGTCTTATTCTCACTACACGTGCTCTCGCTTTCCTTACTCAACAGCAGTTGCCCCTCTCTCAGGGAAGGGGCTACTATTTTAATCATCTTTGCACTTAGTGTGTTCCTGGAATATAACAGAGACCTATAAAAGTCTCCTGGCTTTGATAGAGCTAAAGTCCAAAACGTTGCCTGAAGGTAACATTAGTTGTTTACAAGGTGTCATATGTGAGACCTACTTCAAAATATCATCCCTTACTTGTTTGAAATCTCTCTATTAATAATTTAATCCTTTGATTTCATTTGTCATATCCACTTGTCTTATGTTTAAAATGCCAGTTCTAGGGCCAGGCACTGTAGCTCATGCCTGTAATCCTAGCACTCTGGGAGGCCAAAGTGGGTGGATTGCTTGAACTCACCGGTTCAGAGACCAGCCTGAGCAAGTGCCAGACCCTGACTCTAAAAAAAGAGCCAGGCGTTGCGGCATGCACCTGTAGTCCCAGCTACTTAAGACGGCTGAGACAAGAAAAGTGCTTGAGCCTAAGAGTTTGAGGTTGCTGTGAGCTATGATGAAAAGATACTCTACCAAGGGTGACAAAGTGAGACTCTGTCTCAAAAAAAAAAAAAAAGAAAGAAAGAAATACCAGTTCCATTAAGGAAAGATTATACTAATAAAAAAACAAAGCTTTACCTTCTTTGCATATTTGCCCTGGGAATCCTTTAAAGCTTGGCAAACTTATAGCTAATGGGCCAGATTCAGCTCACAACCTGTTTTTATACAACCTGACAGCTAACAATGGTGTTTACATTTTTAAGTGGTTAAAAAAAAAAAACTCCAAAGAATAATAGTTCATGATGTGAAAATTACATGAAATTTAAATGTCAGTGTTTATAAATAAAGTTTTATTTGTGCCCAGCCATGTTGCTTTTGTGCTATGACAACAGAGTTGAGAAGTTGACAGAGACTTGATGGCCCACAAAGTCTAAAGGCTAAGTAGGCCCACTTACTATCTAGCCCTTTACAGAAAAAATCTGTTGACTCTAATGGGAGATTTTTGTACTCCTATAGTTATACCATCAGCTTGTTTCTCTATTTTTATAAAATCACCAGATATGATCTCATTTTAGTGGGAGCACTCACTTTGGGAGATACATGGATTCCTAGAAAGTTACATGTAAATAGAAATCTTATTAATAAAATCATATTTTTAATATTTCTTTCTTTCTTTCTTCTTTTTTTAATTGAGACAGAGTCTCACTATGTCACCCTTGATAGAGTGCCCATGGCGTCACAGCTCACAGCAACCTCAAACTCTTGGGCTTAAGCGATTCTCTTGCTTCACCCAAGTAGCTGGGACTACAGCCAAATGCCCAGCTATTTTTTTGTTGCAGTTACTGTTTAGCAGACTGGGTTGGGTTCGAACTTGCCAGCCTGAGTGTACGTGGCCAGCGCCTACCCACTGAGCTATGGGCACTACCCTATTTTTAGTATTTCTATTTAAGATAATTATTTAGATTAGAGAAATGAAAACGTTTTCTCCCTGAATCTGGGAGGACATGTTTCTCGGAAGCATGGTCTGTGTTATCCTAGAGACGCCTGTTCTTTATCTTGTCTCTTCACTGCTCATCATGATTCTTACAGCTCAGGCCCACTGGCACTGGTGCACTCCATCCCTAACGTCAGAGCCTCCGCTTGCTGGAGGTAGACTGAATTATGACCCCAGCAAGAGAGAGCCTTTTCCCAGGGGTAGAGGAGGCAGTGATTTACTCCAGGCAGTCCCAACACTATGCCTGGGACATCATCTATCTGCAGCTAAGTGGTTTCCATACCACAAGGGGTAGGGGGAGGGAAAGGCAAGAATAGGAATTGCAGAACTGGTTTTCCTCCTGTTCTCTCCACCCCCACTGCAAGTTAAATATGTGACCGTCATTCTGCCTCCCTCCCCCTTCCCCTGCAGATCCCCCCCTGGACTCAGATCACCAAACTTCTGGTTTTATAGCTGATCAACTTCAAGGAAAGCAAACTTGGGTTGAGCTGCCAGCACCAGAATTTTCAAGTCAAGAAAGCTGATGAAATCTGACCTGCTATGATTTCCCCTGGCTCTCTGGAATTCTGGATTTTCCTGGATTTGCCAGAGAGATGTTTTGGTCTCACCAGTTTGAGCCTTGAAGCTCCATCCTCCCTTCTCACATTCCTTAGCCAGTGTCACTGGGGTCACAGCAGTGATGGATGAGAATTCCTGGGTCAGTGGCAGCAAGTGAGCCTTCTGGCTGTGCTCTGGGTTGCTGGGGAGCAAGGTGAAAGTCAGTCCCACCTCCAGGATGTGAAGGGGAGTCCACGGAGGGAGCAGATGCGATCCTGCCTGCCCTGCTTGGGTCGATCAGTCAGTAGTGAAGTTTTCGGTCTCCCAGTTTTCGAAGTGCAGTGGAGTGTGTGTCATAAGATACCTTTAAACAAAGAATCTCCAGTCTTTTCCTGGTGTCAAGAAACTTTGAATTTGCCTAAAGTCATGAACTCAAAGAAGTCAGAACTGGAAAGGATACCTAAAGTCACAGTTGTGGAACCGAAGACCTGATTGTTGAAGGAAGTTGCCCCAAATCCTGCAGCTAAGGGGCAGCTGGGTTCACATTATACACTAGGGCTTTTACCTTTGGGAGTCTCTTCTTCCACTAAAAATATCAAAAATATGACTGGGTGAGGTGGCTCATGCCTGTTATCCTAGCACTCTGGGAGCCCAAGGCAGGCAGATTACCTAAGACCCCGTCTCTAAAAAATACAGCCAGACCTTGTAGCAGGCGCCTGTAGTCCCTGCTACTTGAGAGGCTGAGGCAAGAGAATCACTTGAGCCCAAGAGTTCGAGGCTGTGAGCTATGACACTATAGCACTCTACAGAGGGTGACAAAGTGAGACTGTTTCAAAAAACAAGCAAATATGTACGTATATATATTTAAAGTTACATTTTACATCGGTAAGAAGACAAATATAATTAATGTTATATGTCAAAACATTTTCTTTGACCTAAAAGTTTTTTTTTCTTCTAGTTTGAAAAGAAACTGAAGCACTTCCATTGGCCCCTAAAAAGTATCATAGACCCTACCCCCATCACCCTCGCTGTGCAGTTTACTTCACCTTGCAGAGAGCTGCTGTTTGCTAAAGGAAATTCCCAGTGCAGTGCATTTCTTCCTTGAAGAAAGTTCAGCAAAAAAAAATAGTTAAGGAGTTGGGGGGAATGAGTCCCAGAGAAAGCCCAGGACTGGGAGTTGAGAGGCCCGCATCTCAGCTGGGACCTTACTGCTTGACCCCTCAGTTGTCCACAGAGACACAGCTCTGTCCCTCAGGGGTAGGCTGAAGGTCAAGAGAGCCTGGAGGCAGGATCAGAAGCAGGTGGAATGAAGCCAAAATCCATTCATCTTATTACTTCCTGGTTTTTTCTTTTCTTTTCTTTTTTTTTTTTTTGAAACAGAATCTCATTCTGTCACCCTGAGTCGAGTGCTATGGTGTCATAGCTCACAGCAGCTTTAAACTCTTGGGCTCAAGTGATACCCTTGCCTCAGCCTCCTGAGGAGCTGGGACTACAGGTACTTGCCACAAGGCCCAGCTAGTTCTTCTATTTTTACTAGAGACAGGGTCTCACTCTTGTTTAGGCTGGTCTCAAACTCCTGAGCTCAAGCAATCCACCTACCTTGGCCTCTTAGAGTTCTTAGATTATAGGTGTGAGCCACTGCTCCTGGCCTCATTTTAGAACTTCCTGATGTGAGATGAGCCAAAAGGCAAGCACAAACCTTGTCCTGAGAGATGGTGCTGCCCTCATCCTGAAGGGGCAACTCCTACCCAGGAAGCGTGGGAGGGGGGCGGGAGGCGCAGCAGATAGATAATGTCTATGGAGAAAACGTCATTCTGCAGGTCTGAGGGGCTGGAGAATGCAGGGATCCTGGCCAGGCCTGCTGTTTGAGAGAGGAACAGCCAGACAAGGTAGGTGGAAGATGTGGCCTAGGCTCAGTGGAGGGCTGCTCTTGCCAGGATGTGGATTGAGAGAGGGTGGGCACTGGGTGGATGACAGAAGGTGGCAAAGTACATCAGTGACCACTGTCTATGGCCCTAATAATTTGTCAAGTTATCAGGCTTGTGAAATGACCATAAGAATATAGGAGGCTGGGCATGTTTGCTCACACCTGTAAATCCTGGCCCTCCAGGAGGTGGAGATGGGAGGATCACTTTAGGTCAGGAGTTCAAGACCAGCCTGAGTGAGAATGAGACCCCTGTCTCTATAGGGAAAAAATTAGTAATGCATGTTGGTGCACAGATGTAATCTTACCTGCTTGGGAGACTGAGGCAGGAGGATTGCTGGAGCCGAGAGTTAAGGTTGTAGTGAGCTATGATGATGCCACTGCACTCTAGCCTGGACAACAGAGTAAGACTCTGTCTAAAGAAAAAGAAAAACAAGAAAAAAAAAAAGAACTGAGCTCTGATCCCAACTGAAGCTGAAACACAAGGAGATATGCAAGAACAAGGAATCAAAAAGACCCCAGAAGTGAGGTAGGGACAGGCCGAAATTGTGGGAAGGGCTTTCAGCAACCAGCCGTAGGACCATCTGGTCAGCAGCCCCCACAGGCATAGAGCATCCAGCCAGCTAGCTTTCTTCAAAGACCTATAAAAACATGAGACCCCCCCCCAAAAGATTTACTGTACCTAAAATACAAAGAGAAAAATGTGAAATTGAAAGTAATACATTTTAATTAAATGTCCATAAAACATATAATGATGTCAACCTTATTCATTTCTTAAATTTAGTATTTCTAAATTCCCTGCTTGAAAATAATGCTAAGGTTTACCTTTCCCACTCTGTAAAACGGCCCGTGCACGCGTGGTGACAGCCCACAGAGCACAGCCAGTCATGTGGGCAGGGGGCAAAAAAGCAAGATTAATAAAATCCTTTTGATTTGTCCCACTGCAAAAATTTACATTTAATGTGAAATATGGGTCTAGCCTAATATTGTTTACATGACATGAACTGTGGACTCCATAATTAAAAAACCCTGGGGCAGCTAGTCCTTGGAATTAGGGTTCCGGCTAAATTGAACTAGATCTCTGAGGGGTGAGATGAGAGCCCCAGCTGATATCTGGGTAACAACCGGATGAGATAGAACCTCAGACGTTCCAATTCAGTCTGTCTGTACATAAGTGCTTTCTACCCTGAAAGGCTGTTCAGACAGCTGGGCTTTTAGACTGTGGCTGTGAAGCGCCCGGGAGAAAGATGCACTTTCAAGAGTAATGAGCTATTCTGTTGAGGCTCTAATAGGGCTAATGTAACTTTTTCTTTTTTTAAGACAGAGTCTTACTGTGTCACCCTGAGTAGAGTGCAGTGGCCTCAGCCTGGCTTGCAGCAACCTCAAACTCTTGGGTTTGAGCAATCCTCTTAGCTCAGACTCCCAAGTAGCTGGGACTACAGGTACCCGGCACAACACCTGGCTAGTTTTTCTGTTTTTAGTAGAGACAGAGTCTCACTCTTGCTCAAAGCTGGTCTCAAACCCCTGAGCTCAAGAGATCCACTAGCCTCGGCCTCCCAGAGTGTAGCCATGACCCCCCCACCGCAATTCTTGAAAATGAAGTGAACCAGAAAGAGCCAGGGGGTCCATGACTGCTTAGCTGGTGCAGTGGCCTGTCAAGCCTGGGTGCGTGTGAGGAGCCTCGGCCTGGGCCAGCCATGGGCAGCATCGCTTCACAGCCACAGGCCTCCTGGCTGCAGCTGGGTTGTGCTGCCACTGTTCAAACACAAAAAGTCAACACTCATTGCCAATTTCCCTTTGAAGGGCGCCTTTCTTTTCTTTAATGATTTCACTCTAACACTCCAGAAAAGGGAGGAGAAAGAAACTGCTCTCCACACACCTCTCTCCTGCCCTAACTGTGTCTTTGATCCTGTTCCCAAGCTGCCGCCATGACGTGCTCTGCCTGTCACACCCAGCTGGGTTCTCTCTCTGCACCCGCCCCCCCCCCCCCGCCTGTGGGTTTTCCTGGTTTTCCTGCCTTTCCTTCCGTAAGGCAGCAATGGTGGCCACCAGACACCCCTTCAGACTGCTGTCAGGAAGAGCTCAGAGGTGTGAGGGTGGAGAGCAGAGAGGCCAGACCAGGGAGGACGCCACCCAGCCCGGCCTTGCCAGGCCCAGGAGTGACTGGGAGAATCAAACCTTGCTCTGTTTGCCTCCCTCCCCCCAGTGGCTCTGGGCAAATGACCTCACTCCCATGATGGGCCCATGAGGAGGTGTTTGTATAGGGCCACTGGTGTTTGCTTGCTCTGTGCCAACAGATGACCTGAAGAGGCAGTTCAATAGGTTTGTGTGCCTTTCAACTGTGGTGTCAATGCCCAGAAAAGCAGAGGCTGGTGCCAGTGGCCTTCCTGGCTTGGGTGGGTGGTGAGGGGGACTTGGCACACACCTAGAGCAAAGGGGAGGGGTGGCCCTCTCCCAGACAGCAGGCCTGGCCCTCCTTCTCCAAAAACTGCACTCCCGCCCCCTCTGGTACCTCCTTCCACTGCACAGACCACACATAGTCGCTAGGTTTCACAGTGATGGACTAATAATGAACTAAAATTCACTTAGCACTTTCCCAGAATACAATTATATATTTTATTTGGTCTAGACAGTGAGGCGAAGATGAAGCAAGGGCAGGCATCAGAACTATTCCTAAGCTACAAATTTGGAGGCAGTTCTGTGCACAGAGTTGGCCAGAGTTCTGAGCCAAGCAAGATTCTAACCCAATTTTTCTGACCCTGAGAACCAGCAGGGAAGCCCCAGGTCTCACTAAGTAGCTCACCAGGCTGTGAGTGTGGATTAGCAGGAAGGATACACTCCTGGTGAGTGTTCGCAGCCCTAGAATGAGAATGTCTAAGGAAGCATTCAGGGGTCTTAAAATACTGACATCATGTAAAGTCATTGATTTTTAGAGGGAAAGATCATTTTATTTATGGCAAGATTCAATGCCATTCATTGACCTTGCTAGTTAAGGACTGCAGGGGACAACCATGAACTCCAAGGACACTGCTGCCACCTGCTGTTCACATATTCTCTGTCCAATGGCTTTTCTCCAACACCTTCATGCATGATCTTCTCAAGATGATGACTGTCTTATCCAGACCTACTCTACAGCCTGAGTAAAAGAATTCAACCTTTGAGCAATTTCAAAAGCAAGAAGGGTAAACCATCAGCAGAAGCAGAAGAGCTTGAATATGAGAATCAAGATATACTCCTGCACTGTGCAACCTTTGGGGCAAGGCCCTTAGCCTCTTTGAGTCTGTTTTCTCATTTGTAAAATGAAGACAATAACATCTGCTTTATACAATTGTTTTGAAGATGAAATAAGATGTTTTTCTACCTATGGGCTAATTTTCTTCCAGAAAAGAATGTTAAATATGCTTCTGATGCCTGTCCTTGCTTCATCTTCATTCTCACTCTGTCACCCTGGGTAGAGTGCATGGCATCATAGCTCACAGCAACCTCAAACTCTTGGGCTTAAACTATCCTCTTGCCTCAGCCTCCCAAGTAAGTGGGACTGCAGGCACCCGCCAGGACACAGGGCTAGTTCTATTTTTTAGTACAGACAGGGTCTTGCTCAGGCTAGTCTTGAACTCTTGAGCCCAGGCAATCTGCCTACCTCAGGTTCCCAGAGTGCTAGGATTACAGGCGTGAGCCACTGCACCTGGCCTGGCCTGATTGTTTTCAAATAAAAAAGTTTCCAGGATCCAGAATGGTGGCTCGCGCCTGTAATTCTAGCACTCTGCAAGGCTGAGGCAGGAGGATCCACTGAGGTCAGGAGATGGAGACCAGCCTGAGTAAAAGCAAGACACCCCCTCCCCCCAATCTCTACTAAAAATAAAAAAAACAAAAATAGCTGGACACTGTGGCAGTCTCCTGTGATCCTAGCTACTCAGAAGGCTGAGGCAGGAAAACGCTTGAACCCAGGACTTTGAGGTTGCTGTGCGCTAGGCTGATTCGATGGCACTATAGCCTGAGTAACAGAGTAAGACTCTGTTTCAAAAAAAAAAAAAAAGAGGGTGGCACCTGTGGCTCAAGGAGTAGGGCGCTGGCCTCATATACTGGAGGTGGTGGGTTCAAACCTGCCCAGCCAAAAACTGCAAAAAAAAAAAAAAAAAGGAGAGAGAGAGAGAGAAAGAAAGAGAAAAGTTTCCATAATAAAAATTGTCTTTTCCATCTGAGATTGTCAGAGTGTTTCCAAGATTCTGGTTCACAAATATCATCATATCGCTTCTCTCAGGCAAATGGGCAACCTAACTGAGAAAACTAGAGTGGGCTTTTTCCACTCCAGTTCCTGCAAGAACTGCTGCAAATAGCGAAGCTAAGTGGCCTGGCTCCCTCTAAGCAGCTATAAACATCACACCAGATTCTGTTTGCCTGAAAACTCCTTCTGACTGAGTCTAGCTGCCAGTAGCTGAATGATACTCAATTTGCATGTTGCCATTCTAATATCCCTGGATCCTCGACTTAGGTTGCTGGTTTGGAAGTTCAGCAAAACTGAAACCATCTGATGGTGAGTTCCAGAAAGTCTCTGCACACTGTTTCAGGAGTATGCTCTCTACTGCATACCACAGCCCCGGATGTGACGGGTGAGAGGGGCCTGCTGCTTACCAGACATCACATTCATGTCACCAGGGGCAACTCCACTGCAGCAAGACATCTTTAAATGAATGCTGTTAATTTGAGCTCCTTTGGCTTTGGAGTTATCTACATTTAAAGGGACATATCTCATGGGCCTCTAGACTTACTAAATTAATTTTATTTGTGTGCTACTTAACTACATACTCACAGACATTATGCCTGAACTTCTTGGAACAGACTATAAGTGTCACACACCTGTAAAAGCAAGCAAAGCATACAGAGCTATAAAACCTAAATAATAGATATCTGAACCTGGAGCACCATGAAGAAATCCTGACCCAAGAAAATAAGTCTGAGCGGAGAATCAGCACTTGACCTATGGCTGGGACTGGAGCAATTTCACTTGAGCTCACTAACCTGAATGATGCTACTGTCATCAATGAAAAACTCACAGGGGACTTATGGCCACCTGCTGAGAACATTTAGGTGCCCCTGGATGAAAATTGTTACTTCTCTGAGCCCTTCTGTAAAATAAGAGTACATCTACCCACCTCGCAGGATTCACTCGTAAAATGGAGATGAAAGTTCGCAACAGTTTTTGTCAAAGAAGGTTAAAAAGCTTCTCAGGCTTTCATTCTCCCCCTTCCCCTTCAGGACCTCTTATTTCCTACTTTTGTCCTCAGGTCTGGCTGACTCTGGAACTAAACTCCTGCTTCTATCCTTCTTCACCACCTGTGTGATCTTTCACAAATTAGGTTTTTCAAGTTCAGATTAATATGAGGGTATAGGCACGGTGCTTGTAGTTCAGCAGCTAGGGCACCAGCCACATACACCAGGGCTGGCAGGTTAACTCAGCCCAGGCCTGCTAAACATCAATGACAACTACAACAACAACAACAACAACAAAACAAGGGTGCAACTAATTAGTTT
>NW_003852406.1:15350449-15364104 GCF_000181295.1 Otolemur garnettii
TTTGGTGGGCCAGGCTGGATTCGAACCTGCCATCTTAGGTGTATGTGGCTGGCACCTCAGCCACCTGAGCCACAGGCACCAAGCCACATTGTTTGTGTTCTAAAGTAAAGTTCAAGTTGTAGTTGAGCCCTTCACCCAGGGGTATGCTGTATACCTCACATTGTGGCCATTAGGTGAGAACACATCAATTTCCCCCTCTCACTCTCTCCTCCTTTCCCCTCACTGGAATACACGTGTGTTTTTCTCTCACATAGCTGTGCAGTTTCATATTAGTATTGAGTATATTAGATACTTGCATTTCTATTCTTGTGATACTTGACTAAGAAGAATGGGTTTCACCTCCATGCAGGTTAATAGAGAAGATGTAAAGTCTCTCTCCTAGTGGAATAGTACTCCATAGTATACAGACACCACAGTTTATTTAATCCATTCATGAGTTGATGGGCACTTGGGTTGCTTCTATGTCTTGGCAATTGTGAATTGAGCTGCAATAAACATTCTAGTGCAAATGTCCTTGTGATAAAATGATTTTTTTTTT
This sequence comes from Otolemur garnettii, assembly GCF_000181295.1. NCBI lineage: Eukaryota > Metazoa > Chordata > Mammalia > Primates > Galagidae > Otolemur > Otolemur garnettii. The sequence goes on from NW_003852406.1 coordinate 15,350,988, forward strand.
CTTCCTGATAGATACCTAGTAATGGGATTGTGGAATCTAATAGAAGGTCTATGATTAGCTCTCTGAGGATTTTTTATAATTATTTCCATAGACTGTATTAGTTTGCAATCCCACCAGCAATGTTGACATGTTCCCTTTTTTCCACATACGCACCAGCATTGGCAGCTTTGAAACTTTGTGATGTGGGCTTTTCTCACTGGGGCGAGGCGATACCTCAGGGTGGTTTTGATTTGCATTTCTCTGATGATTAGGGACCATGAGCATTTTTTCATGTTTGTTGCTATTCATCTGTCTTCTTTGGAGAAGGTTCTATCACCCAGTGATAGGTGGGATTGTTTGTGCTTTTTTGTTGTTGATTAATTTGAGTTCTCTGTAGATTTCTAGTTATCAATCCTTTCTCAGATTTGTAACGTGCAAATATCTTTTCCCAATCTGAAGGTTGTCTGTTTGCTCTTATTGTTGTGTTCTTAGCTGTGCAGAAGCTTTTTTGCTTAATTAAGTCCCATTAATTTTTGTAACTGCCTATGGAGTCTTTTTCATAAAAATCTTTCCCCAGGTGGATATCATCTAGAGTTTTCCCATGCTTTCCTCTAGGATTATTGTTGTCTCATGTCTTAGATTTAAATCTTTTCTCCATCATGAATCAATTTTTTAAGTGGTGAGAAGTATAGGTCCAGTTTTCAGTCTTTTACATGTGGCTTTCCTGTCCTCCCAGGACCATTTATTGAACAGGGATTCTTTTCCTCAAGGAAAAGATCAGATGGCAGTCAGAGGTTGCTTTCATCTCTGGGTTTTTAATTTTGTTCCATAGATCTATGTCTCCATTTTTGTGGGAATACCATACTGTTTCGATCACTCTTTCACAAATTACTTCATTGCTCATTTCAGATTCCTCATCTGTAAATTGGGGGTGATAATAATCCCTATTTCATAAAGATTGTCGAAGGGATTATTTTTAGAGTAGTGCATACAGACAAAGCACATGACACACCGAAAGAACTCAATCAATGATCATTAATAACACAATGCACAGCTCCTAAGAGCCAAATAGGTGTTTATTATCATTACCCAGATCTTCAATGATAGCTAAGGGCATAGTCCCTCCTACAATTATATTTTTAGAAGGAGGAGAAGAAAGAAAAACTAACATGTATTGAATGCATACTACATGCTAGACACTTTTCGTACATTATATAATTGGATCTCCATAAATTCCTATAAGGAAGACATTAGTATCCCTAGTGGGACTAGCTGGAGGGGAGTGAGGGGCCGAGGGTACAAAATCAAGGAGACACACATGTACACACACATACACATTAAGGAGGCTCTAACTCTTGGGGTTGCACTGAGGAAAATGAGGCTCCAAAGGGTAACATAGCAACAAGGTGGTAAGCAACAGAGATCAGAGCCACCCTGCAGTCTGACTGCAGAAACCAAAGCAGGTGCCCTCAAGTGGAGGGGACCCCAGGGTTTCCTTCCTGTGAGTTCTCATTCCCTCACCTCAGCTAGATGGTACAGACCTCTGAGAGACTGCCCATCCTGTTCTAGTAAGTTCCCAACTTTGGTTTTCCTAACTGTCATTCAAGTCCCTCACAGATTAAAATGCTCTGTTTCTGAAAGTTCAACTCTTGTTCCTGAGGGTACATCAGAAGAACAAGGACAAGTGGTTTGAGAAAAAAGAAAGGGAAGTTTATTAATTTGCCATCAAATGAGGGAAATGATAGATTCCCATCCTAAAGTGTCAATTTTCCTAACTATAAGCAGAAATACAGAGCTTTTAAAGGGAGGGTTTTCAGCTTCAGGCTATTGGTGTTTGACTGTAGATGATGATTCTGATGTAGACACACACAGAAAAGACGAGACTTCTGACCTCTTCCGGGACCAGTTCTGTTGAGCCATCTCCTGTGGAGCAAAAAGCAAAGGACATTGCCCTGCTCCTCCCCACCACTGGCAGGGATGCAGGTTTCAATTCCCTAAAAGAGTGGTGAGAGGTTTTAAAGAGACAGCTTGTAATACATTTTGCCCTTTTTCAGGCTGTTCCTCTTTTACTTAACCTTTCTTTTACAGGCGTGCCCTGGTGCTATAACTACATTTTAAACTTCTTCTAAGTATTACAGTAAGGCCCTCTTCAGATTTTCATAGAGAGCCTACTCTAACAACACAATAAGAAAAAGCCTCTTAGGACAAAAATGGGCAGTTATAATCTTCAAAGCTAAACCTTTGGGCATGGAGGACACTTTTGGAGACCATTGCTCTCATTGGACTAGTCCTTTAGACCTGCATCAAGGATTAATTTTCCACATCCTCTTCACCTAGAGCAGGGGTCTTCAAACTTTTTAAACAAGAGGCCAGTTCACTGTCCCTCAGACCTTAGGAGGGCCAGACGGCAGGCCCCAGGACGAGTCAGCTGCTAAGCAGGACAGGCGGCGGTGGCAAAAACACCCAGTGGGCCAGATAAATGTCCTAGGCGGGCTGCATGTGGCCCATGGGCCGTAGTTTGAGGACACCTGATAGAGTGTAGAATTGCTCTGGGAATAAGAAAAGTTTTCCCTTCCCTTAAGATGGAAAGATTGGCTGAGCGAACTATGGAGCAGAGCACTGACTCCAGTGTGGAAACCTGCTTAGAATTTGGGGAACTTTTCTCTGGGAATCCCTGTGGTTGTTCTGTGAATAATAAACCCAAGGGCAGGAAAGACCTTTGAAAGGGACACTTAAAGTCTGGTAAGACAACCTTTCTTAAAGTCTGAGGGCAGATACCCACCTCACCCTAGAAAAGGAGGCTGAACAGAGAAATGAGTCACTGGGAAGGGATGTGCAGGAATAGGATGGTCTTTGTGTTAATTTCCAACTCTAAGATTTAATGACTTCTCTGGGAACATGTGATGGACTCAGTTGTGTTCTCCAAAATTCATATGTGAAAGCCCTAACACATTAGGGTTACAGGTTTTGGGGGAAAGAGGGGGGTTTGTTTGTTTGTTTGTTTTGTAGTTTTGGCCGGGGTTGGGTTTGAACCTGCCACCCTCAGTATAGGGAACTGGAACCCTACTCCCTGAGCCACAGGCACTGCCTTAAGGTTACAAATGGAGATACAAGAGTTCTTCCAGGAGACTCAGAGTTGCTGTCCCCCAAGCCATCCCCTCCCTCCGCCAAGTAAGGATGCAGCCCTTGGTGGCTGTTACAAGTCAGAAGAGGGCCCTCACAGAAGCAGACCATGATCATGCTGGCTCCACAAAGAAAATACGTTTTTATTGTTAAAGCCAACCAAGTTTGTGATAGTTTTTAATGACAGCCCAAGATAATGGATACAAAGCACTTGGGGCAATATTGAATGCTTACAGTCTATTCCGTTGGCTTCCATGACCCACGCTTTATTTATGCTAGTCTCACTAATCTTGCATCTCTGTCTCTCTCATCTTCACCACCCAGGCAAGTAGGCGATGAATTTTGCTGTCTTACAGCTAAAATTAGAATAATAGGTTCTTTGGATTACAAAACCAAAAGCAGTGACATGCAGAACTGGTGGTCTTATATGACTCATTTAACTTTTCTGGGCATTAGTATCCCCAGCTGTCCCATGGAGACAGTTCCCACTTCACAGACTGTTCATGAGGATCTCCATACCTGCCCACAGTGCCCAGTGGGAGGTGTGGCCACTGGTCAGCAGGTCAGAGCCAGGATCTGGTTCCTGGAGGACAGGATTAGGGGAGGCCAGGAAGAGTGGAGACAAAGAATGTTCCCTTATGCTGAGACAAGGCATAAGACTTGCAGCAGGGGTCACCAGCAAGGGTCTTGACAAGAGAGGGAGGAAGCTGTGTGCTGGACAAACAGAACAGAGAACAGCACAGAACTGAGGTGGCAGCAGCTGCCCCACAGGCCATCAGGTAAGATACAAATGGAGTCAGGAAGAATGACCCGCACGTCATGTGGTGATGAATGAAATCATTACCATAGATATTCATTGTTTGGTTTTGTTCTGAGACAGTTTCGTGCTGTCACCCAAGCTACAGTGCAGCAGGGCTCTCAACTCACTGCACCCTCAAACTCCAGAGCATTCGAGGTGATGTAATCTTGACTACAAGATGCTGAGGCCTTCATGAGATGTGCATTACATGCTGTAATAATTAAGCATTACTTTGCTTTCCTCATTCCTTCCTCTTCTCAGAATGTATAACTAAACGAAAGTCATGGCAAGTTTGGAGCTCACCGGCCAGGCTCCCTGTCTGAGAGCCTTGAGCCTCTCCCGAAGGTGTACACTCCTCTCCTCACTGTCCTGCCGCTGAGCTGGGAGGCCAGGTCTGTGGCCCTTGGGCGGCAGACTCTGGGTGGATGTTTCAAAGGTGTCCACTCACTTTAACAAGTGGCTTTAATTAGAACAAAATCCAAGTGCTGCCACCAGGCTATATAAGACCAAAGACTCAGATTTGATCTTGGAAATTTCCTTCTAACAAAGTACCAACCAAGTATCCTGGTATTAAAAAAAATAATAACAACAACAACAAAAAAATATGTTGGGGGAAAAAAGCATCCATGCAGATTCTTATTATACCAGAGAATCTGTTCTAACTGCAAAGGAAAAAGGGCAAAAATTCCAAGACATGCTTGTTAGAGACATCTAGTCTGAGGCAACGAGGCAGAGATTGTTCTGGACTCCACTGACTTTTGAACCCCAGAGTTATTTGGTTTGACTCACTGCCAAATCCTGAAGTTCAAAAGACACTCACAAGTGGGGAAAGGGGCCAGCATTCTTGGGGTTGGATTCCCAGAATTCTCCTCTTGTGAGCCTCTCATTCTAAGGTCAGCCCCCTCATGCTGCTGGTTTGGTTTTGGAGATAGTCTCTCTCCTGACTACCCTGCTGCAAAGAGCATTAGGGGGAATTCTGATGATAAAAAGCATCAACTATGCTGGCCACCCACGGACTTGAACTCGGCTATGTAAACTTCTCCCAGGAGCCACCTCCACAGTCACGTCTGAGGTTCACAAGGATTGAGCAACCCCCTCACACTGGAGCCAGCTGTTCTCCTTAGGTCTGTCACAAGATACACAAGAGCTCGCATTTCCTCCTTTTAAAAATGTTTCACTGCAATTAAATGTAAATGTCAGTCTGGTTGATAGAACCTTAAATGTACACTGTGAAGCTTGGTTTTATCTTGAAAACCTTCCACTCTCTCCTTGCTCCATATCCAAAGTTAAACCACATACCTTTGGGGTTTGATCTTTGAATTACCCCCCTGGAATCCAACCACTTCTCTGCTTCTCCATTGCCACCACCCTGACCAAGTTACCCTCACTATCTTGCCTCTGTGCCTGCGAGAGCCTCCAGACTGCTCTCCCTGCTCCATTTCTGCTCTCCCTTCCCCACAAAAATCTGTTCTCCGTGCTATTACAGGAAGATGATTTCAGCACACAAATCTGATGTGTCATCTTGCTTTGAGGCCAAGACCAAACCCTTCCTTGGCCCCTACCAGCCTCTGCAGTCTGCCCTTGGCTCATCTCTGCCTGCAGCCCTGTTCACACCCAGCTCCCCTCCTCCTCCCTATAGACACACAGTGATCACAGTTCACATGCCACTTCCTCAGGAAAGGTTCCCTTGAGGATCCCTCATCTTAGGCAGGTCTCTTTGTTTTAAGCTTTCGTTTATCATGTTTCTGTCCTTAAGACCAATTATCGGCAATCGTGTTATACCCTTGTGAGTGTAATTATTGGATAAAGATCCACTGTCTCTAGTGGCCCCTAAGAGCAAAGGCAAGCGTCACCATTGTAATCCCAGGGCCTTACCTGGTGTCTGGAGCATAACAGGTTCTCACAGAATATTTAGTGAATGATTTTCAGAGAGGTAGAAATTGAGTGTGAAACGCGGAAAACTGAGAATCAGAGACTTTTTTTAAAAGGTCAGTACAAAGGAGGCTAGGCCAGGCATTCCCAAAACTTTGAGACAAGTCACTCATAGAACTCAACACGTAATGGATGAGATTATCTGTGTACGGAATCCTGAGGAAAAGGTCCTAACAGGTTGTCAAACTCATACGGGAAGGCCAGAGCAGATTTTGGAACCCAGGTAGGTGGCCAAAAGTCAGACAGGTCGGGAGAGAAGGGCAGGGAACAGTAAGGTGCTGGGGAAATACTTGAGTTAAATGTTGTCACTGGGGACTGGTTTGTCAGGCCAATGGACAAGACTAAAAGAAACCCAGGATAGGACATCCCATTAAGCCACAATACAAGATGATCTGTAAATGTGACAGGGATAGACTTTGGCAATCAGCACTGGAGTCTCTCTGACATAAGCATCTGCTGTCTACAGGAAGGGAAGCCTGAGTGTCAGAAGTTTCCACTCCCATCGGCTGGAGGGCAAGTTGGTGCCCAGATCATTCACAGTTGACTGATGGCCTGTCAGTGCAGAGCACACACAACGCCCCCCCCACACCCATGCTCTGGTTTCAGGTCCCCCTAGCAGCCTCTGATCTTAGACTGGCTTGCACATAGCCTTTCCTGCTATGGGAAGGAAAACTAGGGTTGGCTGAATAAGGACTCCCCCCAAATGGTCCAGGTCTTAATGCTTTGAACCTATGAATAAATTATTTTACAAAGGCAAAGAGGATTTTGCAAATGTGATTAAACTAAGGATCTTGAAATTAGGAGATTATCCCAGATTATTACGAGGCAAATGTCTCAAGAGGGAGGCAGGGGCATTGGAGTCAGAGAGAGGCTAGAAGATGCCGCTGGCTTTGGAGGTAGATTAAGGGGCCGAGGAATGAGGGTGGTCTCTAGCACTAGAAAAAGACAAGGAGAATGAGTCTCCTCTGGAGTTTCCAGAAAGAATGCATCTCTGCCCACACCCTGATTTTGGACCAGTGGAGCTGATTTCAGACTTCTGACTTCTGGAATGATAAGATAATAACTGCATGTGGTTTGAAGCCACTAAGTTTGTGATCATTTGTCATGGCAGCATTAGGAAACTAATACACGACAGCACATGAATATCAAGTCAACAGACAAGAGCCTCTGGAGCAGGGGTCCTCAAACTTTTTAAACAGGGGACCAGTTCACTGTCCCTCAGACCGTTGGAGGGCCGGACTGTGGGCCCCGGGACGAGTCAGCGGCTAATGTGGCCCACGGGCCATAGTTTGAGGACCCCTGCTCTGGAGAGTTTGGTGGCTCCCATTCCTGGGCCAGTCACTACTAGGGGTCTGATGATTCTTGATTTCTGGATCTGCTAAGTGGACAACCAGCATGGCTGGCCTTAACCTCTCTAAGGTCCTTCCACCCTGGGAGGCCTGGCCAAGCCTAAGGAACTGCTGGCTCTTCCCCAAAGAGACCACACTGACTGGTCTCTGATCACTCATGACATGCGGGCTGCTAGGTCAGCCCTTGGGAATTACAGCATAGACTTTGGTGCTGGGGAGACCTGAGCTCAAATCCCTTCTCCGCACACTAGTCACATGATCAGAAGTGAGTTACTTAACCTTTTCAGAGTTTCCTAATCTGTAAAGTGGAAATGACATCTTCCTAGTTTGTAATGTTGTTGTAAGGATGGACAGAAACAAGGTATGTCTAACCCCAAATGCAGGGTCGGGCCCCGGGGAAGTCAAGGCCGTCCCCTCCTGCCCCCTTCATATGTCTCCCTTGTGCTCACCTCTCCTTATGCTCACCTCTCCAGACACTTCCTGTTAAGTCTTATGAGCCCCATAATGGCCCCTTGTCTCCTGATAGTCCCCTGGCTACAAGTCTGTGACCTTAGTGATCATGTTCCTAATGACTTCACATCTTAATTGAGGTTTCTCCGGAAGTACTGCTAGAACCTGAGACAAGGACTCTGGTTCAGGTGGTTTGTCTGGGAGATGATTCCAGGAAATACCCACAGGGATGTGAGACAGGGCAGGTGGGAGACCAGGAAGGATGTGAGCTCAGGCAGGTTACAGCTGTGGCCAGGATTCAGGGGAACTCCGAGAGACAGTTATCCCACCCAAGGGGCCAGGGTGCTACTCCTGTAAGTCTTCCTTTGGAAGGTGACAGCGATAATGCCCCAACACTCCTGCCTGCTGTGCTGGTGGGCAAGACAGTCTCCAGCCCCAGAGAGTCCTCACACTGGTGCTGGCAGCTGGGAGGGGCGGCGTGGGGATGTGGAAGAGACAATTCAGGAGCCACTGGAAACAGTATCTCCTAAATGAATCCCCGGTCACAGCTTCCAATCCAGCCTGGTGCATTCCTTGACCAGTAATGCACTCACCATGCCTATTGCACTGTCCCATCCTAACTACATCCTAATCTCACACTTCTCCAATTTGCAAACTGATAAATGAAGAAGTTTTTAAAGATTTTATTGTTTATATTTAAGATATACAACATGATATTTTGATATGCCTGTAGACAGTGAAATGGTTTATGATGATAAGAAAGACCATTTCCCTCACAAACCAAAGGCTGCTTTGGCCAGGTGAGGCAGATCATGGCTGTAATCCTAGGACTCTGGGAGGCCGAGATGGGTGGAATGCTTGAGCTCAGGAGTTTGAGACCAGCCTGAGCAAGAGCAAGACCCCTTTTCTACTAAAAATAAAAAACTATCTGGGCATGGTGGCTGGTGCCTGTAGTCCCTCCTACTCAGGAGGCTGAGATAAGAGGATCGCTTGAACCCAAGAGTTTGAGGTTGCTGTGAGCTATGACACTACAGAGGGTGACACAGTGAGACTCTCTCTCTCTCAAACAAAAAGGCTGTTTTATCGGTCTATATTTCTATTTTATTTGCAAATGTCCCACACCACTACCTCTATTTGATGAGTTTTAAAGCTATAATCTACATATCCCAAAGGCTATCCAAGTTCAAGAAGAACTTCCATCCCCTTTAAAATTTCTAATTCTTTCTCCCACCTAATCACGTAAAAGTTAAAACCACCTTGCCAGGCACAGTGGCTCACACCTGTAAACCCAGTGACTCAGGAGCCTGAGGCAGGGGAATCAATTGAGGCCAGGAGTTTAAGACCAGCCTGGGCAACAAAGTGAGAAGAACTCTGTCAAAAAAAAAAAAAAGGTTACAACTTTTTTGTTACTTCGGAGTTATCATTATGGCCTTGTCATTATTATCTGAGGATAGCTGAAAACATTCAGATCATTGAGCGCCCTGATTAACAGAAGTCTGGAAAAGAGGAGAGTCACCATATTCCATATTAAACCTTGCTTGCCTCAGGCCAGTTAATGTGCTGGCAGAGGAGTTCAGAAGATGTGCCCAGCCCTGAAGATTCAGTTCTGATGCCCTAGATGCTGTCCATTATCAGGAAATACTTAGGAGGGGCTGCTCCATGCAGAGCATGGGGAGGGGTTTTGTGAGGCACAGAGAGAGGCTTGAGAAGCTTTCAGAAAGAATCTCCCTTCCCCAAAACAACTCTGAGCCTTTTCCAACTTCCACTATTAGAAAGTCGTCTTTTGTCTTTTTTCTTGGCCTTATCCAGCATTATCTTCTAGAATAGCGGTTCTCAACCTGTGGGTCATGACCCACAGGAATTGTATTAAAGGCTCTCGGCATTAGGAAGGTTGAGAACCACTTTTCTAGAATGAACTTCTTGCTGGGAGGCTTGGAATTGTTGTACTATATGGCTGAAAGGGGCCTCAGCATGCATGTTGGTTTACAGATGTGGATTCTGAGATTCGGAGGGAAAATAATTAGCCTAAAGGGACCCGCACCTTTGGTGGTGGACCTGGGCTGAAATCCTTGCCTCTTGTTCCTACTGTCGCTTGCTTCACACTTTAAACTGCTGTTGACCTGCCCAGTAGGGGCAGTTCATGAAGTCTGAGCAGCCTGCTAATTCACTGGCAAGGAGTGTTCTGCCAGGTGCCCTTCTCCCTCCGCCTGGCAGCTGAGGATCTTTGCTTGGGTGTAGCTTTAAACTCCTGTGAACACCCATGTTGCTCAGCACTGTCTCTCCTCTGACCACTGTATCAAAACCCACAGGAAAATCACTCACATTGTTCATTTGGACCCCTCCCCCAGACCTACTGGATCAGAGCCCATCTCTGGGGCTGGAGCTAAGGAAACTACACTTGTAACAAGCTCTCTGTGTGTTTCAGATCACACCAAAGTTTGAACCAACAGTCTATAGGCTAAAGCCTAGAGTCCTGGGAATGGCAGATGAGGCCTGTGCCATCTGGGCCACCTTCTGGCCTCCCCTGCGTCAGCCAGTTAAATCACGCCCTGTTCTGTAAGCAGGCCTTGTATCGTCAAGCCTCTGCGTCTTTGCTCGCTCTGCTCCCCCAGCCTCATTTTGGTTTTTCTAACCACTTCCACTGGGTAAATTCCCATACCCTTTCCAAGGTCTTTCTGAAATGTCCCTTATTCTCTGTCACTTTCCTTAACCCCTTCCCCTAGGGAAACTCACCTGCTCTCTCTTCCCTTCCCATGGCTACTGATATCTGCCTCTATTATAGCACTCACTGTATTATTGATAAACTAGCCCTGAGTCTGTACATGGGTTCAGAGCTGCTGGGAGCTCACACTGCTCCTTTGTGCAAATTGAGAAAACGTTCCCCTTCCTCCAGAGGTTAATGCATGGCTTGGCGATAGGAGCATAGCCGGCTCAGCCAGGTCTAAGGGCTCTGCACCCACTTTCCCTGCTGACAGCGAGCTCCCTGCCAGTCCACTGGCCTTGTCCATCCTTGTATGTCCCCAGCATAGAAGCCAGATACTGTAGTGACTCTCAGTAAGAGGCTTTATACATTGCAGGGAACTGAACGCAGCCTGCGAGCCACAGGCAGGGGCTGCTTTGCACACAAGCAGTCCAAATGCTGCGAATTGCAGGAGCCCTCGGAGCAGGAGATGGATGACTCCTTCATGGATTCTGGATTTTTAACATCTGCACTTGGAAATTATTCAGAGTTGTGAGACTGGGTGTAGATTCATCTTTGTTTTTTGGAACAAAAAAATATTTCATATATATATACACACACACAGAGGGTGTCATATATACACACACACAGAGGGTGTCAAAAAATGTATACACATTTAAAGAGAAAAAAACTGTATTAAAATTGTAATGCTCGGGTGGCACCTGTGGCTCAAGTGGCTAAGGCACCAGCCACATACACCCAAGGTGGCGGGTTAGAATCCAGCCCAGGCCCACCAAACAACAATGATGGCTGCAACCAAAAAATAGCCGGGTGTTGTGGCGGGCACCTGTGGTCCCAGCTACTTGGGAGGCAAAGGCAGAAGACTTGCTTGAGTCCAGGAGTTGGAGGTTGCTGTGAGCTGAGATGCCACGGCACTCTACCCAGGGGGACAGCTTGAGGTTCCTGTCTCAAAAAAAAAAATTGTAATGCTCAGGTGGCACCTGTGGCTCAAAGGAGTAGGGTGCTGGCCCCATATGCCAGAGGTGGTGGATTCAAACCCAGTCCTGGGCAAAAACTGCAAAAAAAAAGAAAGAAAGAAATTGTAATACCCAAGTCATGTTTGACTTCTGCAATTACAAGAGGTGCTCCCGTGACTTGCATTCATCTTCTGTCACTGGTATATATTGACAAGTTTAATACAGTTTTTTCCTTCCTGTAAATGCGTATGCATTTTTTGGCACCTTCTGTGTGTAAATATTCTTTCTGACTTTCCCAGGAGGCAAATCTCTCTGGGCTAGTAGTGATTAAGGTCACAAGAGAAACCACCTGACTAAAAGACCCTCCGTTGGATCCTTCTGCTGCACAGATGCTCATCACTGAAGTGGGGATGCCCACAGGCCCTGTGGCCAACGCAGGAGAAGACAGTGCCATAGCTACAAAGAGCTGTTTCTGACTTTGCTGACCTGGAGAGACAAGATGTGGAGGAGTCTGCAGAGTTGGGCCCGGATCCCAAGTGTTTAAAATTCCCGTGTTGACAGTAAGAATGCATTCATGTATGACCTGATAACCTTCTTTTAAAAAGTCATTGTGACATTTCAAGAAAGTACTATTCACTGATGTCCTATCAATTCTGATCCAGCAGGGATATAGGCTGGCTTTTCAGTGGGTTGGAATTGAATTCCTATTTTTGTCCTTAATCACTGGGGCAGTGACCGAACAATTAGGTTGCTAGGTTGAGGGAAAGTGATTTGAGGATGAAAAAGAACTGTGTGAGTAAACTGGAAGATTAGTTAACATGTAGCAGAAAGAGAACTAGGGATTTTTGTAGTTGACACTTTGTTTTAATTTTAATAAAAATAACATCAGCGGGGGTCAAACTCTTCCGATCTCTACCCCATTCTGCCAGTCTACTCACTATAGCTTACATTTTATCTTTCACAAATTGAACTGCATTTAATTTTCAAAAAAAGTCTTTAATGTAATTTTTTTTAAATTTTTTAAAAATTGTCTCTCTCTGTCACCCTGGTAGAGTGCCATGGCAACATCATAGCTCACAGCAACCTCAAACTCTTAGGCTCAAGCAATCCTCTTGCCTCAGCTTCCCAAGGAGCAGGGACTACAGACACCTGCCATAATTCCCAGCTAATTTTTCTATTTTTAATAGAGATGGAGGGTCTTGCTCTTGCTCAGGCAGGTCTCGAACTCCTGAGCTCAAGCAACCTACCTGCCTCAGCCTCCCAGAGTGCTAGGATTACAGGCAGAAGCTACCACACCTGGCTTTTATTATTATTATTATTAAATCATAGCTGTGTACATTAATACAGTCATGGGGTACAATGTGCTGGTTTTATATACAATTTGAAATATTTTCATCAAACTGGTTAACATAGCCTTCATGGCATTTTCTTAATTGTTGTGTTAAGACATTTATATTCTACATTTAGTAAGTGTCACTTGTACCCTTGTAAGATGCACTATAGGCGTGGTCCCACCAATTACTCTCCCTCCACTCATCCTGGTTAACATAGTCTTCATGGCATTTTCTTAATTGTTGTGTTAAGACAATTATATTCTACATTTAGTAAGTTTCACATGTACCCTTGTAAGATGCACCATAGGCATGGTCCCACCAATTACTCTCCCTCCACCCACCCTCTCCCCTCCTCTTCCCTCCTTTTCCCCTTTCCCCATATTCTTGGGCTATAATTGGGTTATAGCTTTCCATATGAAAGCTATGAATTAGTTTCATAATAGAGCTGAATACATTGGATACTTTTTCTTCCATTCTTGCCACACCTGGCTTTT
>NW_003852406.1:15364170-15372055 GCF_000181295.1 Otolemur garnettii
CAACCTCCAACTCCTGGGCTCAAGTGAGTCTCCTGCCTCAGCCTCCCAAGTAGCTGGGACTACAGGCGCCCGCCACAACGCCTGGCCATTTTTTTGGTTACAGCCATCATTGTTGTTTGGCAGGCCCGGGCTGGGGATTCAAACCTGCCACCTTAGGTGTATGTGGCTGGCGCCTTAACCACTTGAGCCACAGGCGCCGAGCCCACATGTGGCTTTTAATATAATTATTATTAGCCTTAATTTACAGAGGAAGAAGGGGAGCTTATCACCCAAATTCAGACCTGTGAGACCACAAAACATTTATAACGTTATCATTTCAAGAATGACATATAAATAGGCAAAAGATCTGAATAGGCATTTCTCCAGCAAAGACGTAGGAATAACAAATAAACTCAACATCGTTAGCCATCAGGGAAGTGCAAAGCAAAACCACAAGGAGATACCATTTCACTCCTGCTAGGATGACTATTATGAAAAAGAAGGCGTTGGCAAGGATGTGGAGAAACTGGAACCCTCGTACAGGGCGGGTGGGAAAGTAAAATGATGCAGCTGCCTTAGCAAACACCCTGGCAGGTTCTCAAAAGATTAAATATAAGAGTTATGGAATGACCCGGCAATTCACTCCGAGGTACATAACCAAGCCCAAGAGAAATGAAAACAGATGTCTACACAAAAAAATTGTGTACAAACATTCATAGTAGCTTTATTTGTAATAAGCAAAATCTGGAAATAATACAAATGTCCATCAACAGGTAAGCATATAAACAAATTGTGGTACGTCCATACAATATGTACAACGCATTGCATATTGTGAAATGGAATGAATTATTGATATATGTGTTAGCATGCATTCATTTCAAAATATTTATTAAGTGAAAGAAGCCAGGTTAAAAAAAAAAGAGTACATCCCATAAAACCCACCACATTTAGATGCTACACACACACACACACCTAGAAAAAGCACTACATATCTCATTGCCAAATATAACTATCATCACCTTCAAAGTATTCCCCGTGGGAAGCGATACACTGATGCCAGTTCCTAGGCCACTCTTCAAAGCAATGTTGGAACGTTTTTTTGAAATGGCCATCAGAGCTGTCATCATACTACCCTTGGTGTCCTGAATGTCATGAAAATGTCTTCCTTTCAATATTTCCTTTATCTTTGGGTAAAGAAAAAAGTCACCGGGGGACAGATCAGGTGAGTAGGGAGGGTGTTCCAATACACAAACTAAAACTTCCTCACAGGTGGTGCCGCGTGAGCTGGTACATTATCACGACTCCAGAATCACACGTTTCTCATGCCAAGATTTTCAGTTAAGATTTTCCTGTTTCTCTACTGATGTTTACTTGGTCTGCTATGCTTCTCACAGTCAGCTGATGACTTGGATGCATAATTCAGCTAACTTTTGCAATGTTTTCATCAGTTCTGCTTGTTACTGGCCACCCTGACCTCTCTTCATCAGTGACACTTTCTCTCCCCTCAGAAAAGCATTTAATCCATTTGTACATTGCTGTCATCTTCATGGCATTATCCCCATGAACTTGGACTAACATGTACCTGGTTTCATTTCCACTCTTGCCAAGTTTAACAAGAAATTTGTGAATGTTTGTTTATTGCTTTAATTCAGGCTTCGAGGTGCTCCAGACAGCACACGGGAACACCCAACACTAATGAATGCCACTCGGCAAGACATCACCACACATGGAAACAAGCACAGCTGGGAGACGCTGATACAAGGTTATGAAACCTTACCAAGTTGTTTGTACAACAAACACATGATGGCAAGTTTGTGAACTTAAGTGTCAGACTTTGTATACACAAAATCTTAGACAACGTAAACCAATCTACAGTGGCAGAAAACAGATCACTAGTTGCTTGGGGAAGGGAGAGGGGAGCAAGGAGCAAGAGAGGAAAAGATTTTAAAAGGGAGCAATAGACATTCTTTATCTTGATTGTAGTGGTAGTTCACAGGTATATACATATATCAAAATTTATCAAATTGTATACTTCCAATATGTACAGTTTAGTATATTTCTTTCTTTCTTTTTTTTTTTTGAGATAATGTCTCACTCTGTCACCCTGGGTAGAGTAGAGTGCCATGGCATCATCATAGCTCACAGCAACCTCAAACTCTTGGGCTCAAGCAATTTTCTTGTCTCAGCATCCCAAGTAGCTGGGACAGGAGGTGTGTGCTACTACACCTGGCTAGTTTTTCTATTTTTGGTAAAGACAGAGTCTTGCTCTTACTCAGGCTGGTCTTGAACTCCTTGGCTCCAGCAATCACCCACCTCAGCCTCCCACAATATTAGGATTACACGCATGAGGCGCTACACTAGTTTATTATATTTCAGTTGCTTCTCAATAAAGTGTTTTCTTTTCTTTTTCTTTCTCTCTTTTTTGGGAAACAGAGAAACAAATTCTTACTCAATTGCCCTGGGTGCCGTGGCATCATAGCTCACTGCAACATCTATCTTCTGGGCTTAGGGGATCCTCCTGCCTCAGCCTCTCAAGTAACTGGGAGTACAGGTGCACACCACCATGCCTACTTAATTTTTCTATTTTTTTGTAGAGATAGGGGTCTCACTCTTGCTCATGTTAGTCTTGAACTTCTGGCTTTAGCAATGATCCTCCCCCCATGGCCTCCCAGAGTGCTAGGATTACAGGCATGTGCTGTCATGCCAGGCCACAATAAAGTGTTTTATAATTACACCATTAAAGAACAACAGTCTCCTTTGAACACCCATCATTGTACCAAATTCTTATCCCTCTTTGTTTTCATGGCTTTTATACATAAGTTTGTGTTTTCGCCATTGCAAATCATAATATCTTGCTTTTTCTACTTAATACCATTTCTACTTTTCTTAAATTATCCTACTTTATCATTTTTCAGGGTTTTTATTTTATTATACATGAGCTTTTACATTAAAGTGTACCATAAACACAAGAAAAGTACTTGATGAATTTCAAAATTTAAAGATCAAAATTCAAATTTGGAAGATTGTCACAGAGTGAGCACACTTATAAGATTTTGTCTTGCAGCCAGACGTGGTTGCTCAGGCCTGTAATCCTAGCACTCTGGGAGGCCAAGGTGGGAGGATTGCTTGAGCTCAGAGTGAGACCCTATCACTATTAAAAATAGAAAACCTAGCTGGGCATTCTGGCTACCACTTGAGCCCAAGAGTTTGAGGTTGCTGTGAATTACAACACTCAACTCCAGGGCAACAGAGTAAGACTCTGTCTGGAAAAAAAAAAAAAGAAGAAGAAGAAAAAGGAAAAGTTTTTTCTTTTTTTTTTGTTTTTGTTTTTGAAATAGAGTCTCACTTTGATGCCTCGGTAGAGCGCTGTGGCATTATTGTTCACAGCAACCTCAAACTCCTGGGCTCAAGTGATCCTTTTGTCTCAGCCTCCCTAGTAGCTGGGACTACAGGTGCCTGCCACAGTGCCCGGCTATTTTTAGAGATGGGATCTCACTCTTGCTCAGACTGGTCCTGAGCCTGAGTTCAGGCAATCCACCTGCCTTGGCCTCCCAGAGTGCTAGGATTACAGGCATGAGCCACCTCACCTGAGCCCCAAGGAAAAGATTCTGTTTGGCAAACAAGTATCTGTTTCTCAAAGATCATGTTTTAGGCAGAACAATGCAATGTATACTGTCACAGAATAACAAAGCTGGACATCAGTTAACGCCACAAAAACAGACTTTATTTAGTAAGTGACTGCTGACAACGGGAGAAAGAGCTGAGCTTCCATTCTGATTTGTGGTGAGGTGATGGGGCTTTTTGGAAGGACGGAGTTGGGAGGGGGAAATGGCAGGGACTTGAGCAGAGTCAGAGTAGTGAAAAATTACACAAAGTGAGAAGGAAGGGTTAATCTGCACTAAACCCATCTGGGTTTGCTAACTGACACCTGTGGAAGTTAGGCTCCTACCCACCTGCAGAGACTGGGAGACAGGGGCCCTATCTTCAGATATTGGCTGGAACTAGTAATAATTCTCTTGGCATCCTTGAGTTGTTTCAAGCAGGCTCTTTAGGGAGGGTTAGGGTCATTCTACAGATGTGGCCTTGAGCTGTTACAAACTGTTAGTGTTTGTTCAAGTCTTTGTAGGCCAAGTCAAGAAGAGGGCTCAAAGGAGCCTGGCTGGAATTTGGTCAAGGAGAGAATACTTGCCAGGACAACTGTCTCACAGATTACAGAACTTTCCAATCGTCCTGGGTCCTCTTCCACTAAATGTCTTCCTCTTCCTCCCATCCCCTATCATGATAAGCAAGAAAGTAACTGGATGCATTTCCAAAGGTCTCATCCCACAAAAAGCACCACATTAGATAATGGCTAATGTGCCTTTCAACTTTGAAATCCTACGGTCATATCACTGGTTATTTTGTCTCCATGTGAAGATAAAATCAAAAGGCAGTCTAAAAAGACAGTATGTGGGAAGCATTGAACAGTGGAGGAGAGGCTGCAGGAGGTGGGGGCATTCCCTCCCCTATAAATATTACCGTGAACGTTCGCTTCCTTGCCTGACTCACTCTGTACACATTCCCAGGGAGCCAGGCAGGGAAATGGGCAGCAGACCCTTGTGGGAGCCAGGTTGGTAGTGTACTCTAGGCCAGGCCTTTCTGGAGGGCTTGTTGACCTGAATCCAAGTTCCTCAACCTCCTCGGGGCTAGCAATAGCCTGGCGGTTTACACAGGATGTCCGGCACCCTATAGGCTCAGGGCTAGAAATCTGGGGGGCCTCTTTGACCAGAGTCCAGGATCCTGGTTCCCCTTCAGGGGCTACAGACTTCCTGATTGTTACCTGGTGGCTGAGAACAGAATGCCTAGCAACCAAAGATTAGTATCATCTGGAGTCCTGCCCCGGCGTAGATGGAAATCAGTGAAGCGAGTTAGGCAAGTTTATCTCCAGTTTGTAAAGTGTGCATGCTGGAACCACGTGGTGTGCCTGCGTGATTTTCCTTTCCTTTGTTTCCTTTCTTCTGACTGTTAATGATTACTTGGGGTGCCTTGCATTGAATAACGCGAATGAAGTTTATGTATTGTTATCAACATGATTTATGATTTTTGATTGAATAAAGAGACCCATGGGAGAATGGCCAGGGCTGCACTTGCTGGCTGCACTGGAGAGGCTTAGTGTAAGCCTCTCACAGGCTCCCATTGGTTATTTCACCTGAGATAACTGAGTCTGAGTCTTTTCTTGAGCCACCTGCCCTCAGTGCAGATCCCAGTAAAAGCTGTGGAGACCCAGGCCCCCACAGACCCTAGAGCAGATCCTAATTCAAACTCTGATTTTGCCATTAACCACAGGCGACATAACTTCTCCTAGCCTCAGTTCTGTTAGTTATAAGAGAGCAAATACCTACTACCATATTAAAACATGTGTGTAAGGCCAGCACACAAAAGTCTAATAATGGTGAACCATCCTCCCTACAGGTGTGAGACGGCCTCCGACTTCCTAAGGTCCCCTGCTGATTTGAACTCTATTTTCCAGACCTCTGGTAAGCTTCTCTCAAGCTAAAAATCATGAGTTGCAAATGAAAATCTTCAGAGAATGAAACTTTAGTAGAAAACTACAAAAGCCGCTCTGTAAATCAGTAATCATCATCAATTTAACTATTTTTCAATAACTAGTGCAATTTTATCATCATTCCCATAAAGTTCTCAGTACACACTTGTTGAAGCTTACCATGTGGTAGGCATCAAGTGAAGTCTCTGATCTAATGGAATTCACAAACCTTTGGCTGAGCGATCTCAAACAACAAATCCAAAAAGTGGAGGAATACAGGCCACGATGGAGGGAGGAGGAGGGTAGGGACCCAAGAAAAAAATTCTCCAGGAGAAAAAAAAAGCCTATGCAAAGGTCTGGAGATATTGGGCAACTGTCTGTTTTCACAGAACTGAGATAAGATCACAGGCAGGGGCTCCGCTCTTCATTTCCTCCTGTGGGATGCCAAGTCATTCTCTGGCTGCATTTCTCTCTCCCCAGCCCCGTCTTCCCTTCTCTCACTCCCTGCTCTCTGCTCTCTGTTCTCCCTTTCTCATATCTTCTCCCCACTCTCTTCCCTTTCTCTAATATAAAACAAACCTATACTTTTATATTCTAATCTTGGCCTATATTCTTTTCTCATCCCACGAGTAGCACCTACTAGGCAGCTGTGCATTTCTAAACCTACATTGGGTGGCCTGCAAGGGGACTTTGGAAAATAGTACCAAAAAAAAAAAATTTGCAGGGAAGGTGGGAGATGGGTAAGGTAGGAAGGAAGGGCTCCGATTCTGAAGATCTCACGTTCTTAGCTGCAAATTCAAAGACCCGTCTGGCCAGTTCAGGTAGAAAAGGATTTTACTAAAATATACTAGATGGATCCTAGCACTTTGGGAGGCCAAGGTGGGTAGATTGCCTGTGCTCACGAGTTGAAGACCAGCCTGAGCAAGAGCGAGACTCCACTTCAACTAAAAGTTGAAAAACTACATGGGTGTTGTGGCAGGCACCTATAGTCCCAGCTCCTGGGGGGGCTGAAGCATGAGGATCACTTGAGTTTGAGGTCACTGTGAGCTTTATTCTATGGCACTCTACCGAAGGGGGATGAAGTGAGATTCTGTCTCAAAAAAAAAAAAATTATATATATAGGGTGGGATGGCCGTATATTTCATTGCCTCATTTGAGAGGGAAATGGAGCAATTTTTAATCATTTTGGGACTGCAGGTGTAAAGGAGACACATATGAAGTCTTTTAATATTTAGGGGCTCCCAGAAGTTGAGGAATTGAGAGTGGCAGTGCTGCCTGGAACAGCTTTGGGTATGGGTGGGGCAAGCCTGCCACACTGGAGAGCACAGGGCATGCTAGTGCCACCTAGAGAGGCGCATGTCTCCGACACCAACCTTGTGCCATCAACAGCTTTCAAAAATGTGCTCCTCTGATTGGTGAGCCTACTTCACACACCTGTTGCCAAGTGAATGGAGACCTGGAAGTAAATCCCTGATGCTACCACCTACTGCCTCTTCCAGGACCTCATTGCAGCTGAGAGAGGTCCCCTGCTCAGCTGCTGGGGAAAGGGCATCGCACTAAACTTGGCAGAGGAAATATACATTAAGCAACCGAATATTCACTTGAAATTACATTGTTTGGGTAACTAGATGGGACTGAAAAGGTACTGAACCCAACAGAGATATCACTGATGGTCCCCTTTACCCAGCTGAGGAGGGATTTGACTGAGCAAAGAAGCTAGCAGTTACTGGGTTGGGGTGAGGGGGAGGACCAGCTACGTTTTTACTTCAGTGGGTTGAGACCTCTCAAACAATCGGTTAAAATTGTTAACTACCTTCTTGGGGGTAAGATAAGGCCAGACTTTCAGAACTCAGAGGCCTGGCCACCCTCTTGGAAGAAGTAGAAATGGGATGACACCTGTGGCTCAAGGAGTAGGGTGCCGGCCCCCTATACTGGAGTTGGCGGGTTCAAGCCCGGCTCCAGCCAAAACAGAAAAAAAAAAAAAGTGGAAATGAAGTTCCTTCCTTTGTAAGTAAATCCAATTCTGAAAAAACAAAACAGGGTGGTGCCTGTGGCTCAAAGGAGTAGGGTGCCAGCCCCATATACCAGAGGTAATGGGTTCAAACCCAACCCCAGCCAAAAACTGCAAAAAAAAAAAAAAAAGAAAACAAAAGAAAAACAAAAAAAAATCAGGTACTTAGACCTGGAGTAATTCCTATTGATCAAAAAAGGGTTGTTCCTTAATATTAGCTCATTTTGCTAAGATCTAACATCTTATTCCTATTAGGATAATGAATTGTTTTCTGCTTGTGCCTTGGGAAAGGGAAAAAAAGGACCTAGATTTCAAAAAGAATACCCATGATGCCTGTAATGATTTATGTCAGATAAGTTCCTAGCTACCTG
>NW_003852406.1:15372075-15387987 GCF_000181295.1 Otolemur garnettii
AAAAAAAAAAAAAAAAAAAAAAAAGAAAAGAAAAGAAAAACAAAATGCATTTTTTTCTCAGTAGGTTATCTACCCACATATCTAACTATAGGAGTTTAGACTGTCTCTTATTGGTAAAAAAAATTTTAAGCATTATAGTAGAGGATAGATATAATTATATTTGAGTTTTAGAATATTCATCCTGATACTGGTTTGGTTTTTGGTTGTTTGTTTGTTTGTTTGTTTGTGAGACAGAGTCTCACTTTGTTGCCTGAGTAAAGTGCTATAACTTCACAGCTCACAGCAAACTCAAACTCTTGGGCTTGAGCAATTCTCTTGCTGCAGCCTCCCAAGTAGCTGGGACTACAGGAGCCTGTCACAATGGCCAGCTATTTTTAGAGACAGGGTCTTGCTCTGGCTCAGACTGGTCCCAAACTCTGAGCTCAGGCAATCCACCCACTTCGGCCTCGCAGAGTGCTATCATTACAGGCATGAGCCACCGCACCTGGCTGGGGTTTTTTTTATTTGTTTGTTTTATTTTTTTGTTTTGTTGATAGAATCTTGCTTTGTCACATGGGCTAGGATGCAGTAGCATCATTGTCATCATAGCTCCCTGCAACCTCAAGCTCCTGGACTCAAGCAATCCTCCTGCCTCAGCCTCTAGAGTACCTGGGACTACAATTGTACACCACCATGCCAGGCTAATTTTTCTATTTTTTGTAGAGACATGGTCTTGCTATGTTAGTAATTCTTCCACCTTAGCCTCCCAAAGTGTTAGGATTATAGGTGTGTGCCATCATGCCCAGCCTCCTCCTTTCTTTTAATTAAACTTTTTATTTTGAGATAATTATAGATTCACAAGTCATTTTAAGAAATAAGAGAGAGCAGAGCATGTGGCAAAGAAAAGAGAAGAGGAGAGGAGAGGAGAGGAACAAAAAGAAAGAAAAGGGAAAAAAAGACAAATAAGACAGATCCTGTGTACTCTTTACCCAGGTTAACCCATGGTATCATCTTGCACAATTATACTACAATATCACAACATTGATACAGTCAAGGTACAGAACATGTCCATCATCATAAATATTCTTCATCTTGCCTTTTTTAAAGCAATACTCACTTCCCTCCCAATTGCATTCCCTCTTTAGCCCACAGTAACCACTAGTCTGTTCTCCATTTCTATAATTTCATCAGTCATTAGTGTAGTTTTCAGCATACCAGTCTTGTATATGTTCTGTTCGATTTACACTTAAATACTGTGAAAAGTTTTTGAATGATTAAATGTTGGTGTCCACATGTTCATTGCGAGGATGTTGAAACCAAATTTACATTTGTATGCTTATCATGTATCCTGCAACCTTGCTGAACTCATTTTTGTTCTGTTTTGTTTCTCTTTTAGACAAGGTCTCACTGTGTCACCCAGGCTGGAGTACAGAGGCACGATCATAGCTCACTACTGTCTCGAACTCCTAGACTCAAGCAATACTCCTACCTTACCTCCCAAAGATCCGGGATTACAGATATGAGTCAATACACCTGGCTAAACTCACCTTTTAATGTTAAGAGGTGTTTTTGGCCAGGTGCAGTGGCTCATGACTGTTGTCCTAGTATTCTGGGAGGCCGAGGCAGGTGAATAGCTTGAGCTCATGAGTTTGAGACCAGCCTGGGCCGAAAGACAGACTCCATTTCTCCTAAAAATAGAAAAACTGGGGGGTGGTACCTATGGCTCAAAGGAATAGGACGCCAGCCCCATATACTGGAGGTGGGGGGTTCAAACCTGGCCTCAGCCAAAAACTGCAAAAAAGAAAAAAAAAAAAAAGAAAAATTGAGGCAAGAGGATCATGTAAACCCAAGAGTTTGAGGTTGTTGTGAGCTATGACACCCTGGCACTCTACCCAGGGTGATAGCTTGAGATTGTTCATTTAAAAAAAGATGTTTTTATTTTTTCCCTTAGGATTTTTCACGTAGACAATCATATCATTCTGCAGATAAGGACAGTTTTATCCCTTCCTTTTTATTCTTGTTAATGGGGAAAAAACTCTATAAAATAGAGTTAGTTATATAATAGTTATAATAAAGAGGTTTATTCTAAACCAAATGTATGTGACCTATGGCCTGAAGCACATGACCTCAAGAGGTCCTGAGAAAATGTGCTCAGGGTGGCCTGGTCACAGTTTGATTTTATACTTTCATAGAGACAGTAATTTCACCTAAAATCACCAAATCTGGGCGGCACCTGTGGCTCAGTGGGTAGATTGCCAACCCAGCCATGGCCAAACTGCAACAAAAAAATAGCTGGGCATTGTGGCGGGCACCTGTAGTCCCAGCTACTCGGGAGGCTAAGGCAAGAGAATCACCTAAGCCCCAGAGCTGGAGGTTGCTGTGAGCTGCGACACCATGGCACTTGACTGAGTGCGACAAAGTGAGACTCTGTCTCTAAAAAAAAAATAAATTAAAAATAAATAAATAAATTCACCAAATTCTGTCTGGCAAAGAGTAAATTTCTAATAAATGTGCGTTGGATGATGAAGGTAAGGTTCTGTAAAACCCATCAATGAACCTGAGATCCAAAGTACAATGGGAAGTGTTCAGAAGAGGAAAAAGGAGAGGAAGCAGAAACCAACGACAGGGACAGGACGTTACAGGACAGAGGGCTGAAGGTTAAACACGCCCGCTATTTGAACATCTACATCAAAAGTACTGGCTGCCAGATGTGAGGGCAATCTAGCTTTGACATCTGTTACCCCACTGATCTCCAGGGTTGATTTGGCTGATCTGGCTGGCTGGGTGTCCTCTTCCTCCCTCACTGCTCCATGTGTGCCCCTCCCAGAGCTGCATGCTGATGAAAGAGGATGACCTTCCCTGCTAGAACTTCCAAACAAGCCCTCAGGAGTCCTAGATGCTGGACTGTGACCCCTGGAGAGAAATTTTTACTGGTGCACTAATGGGTTCTGAGGCTCAGCCCCATTCAATATTTTGAATAAGACAGAGGCTTGCCTATCTCGTCTGCAGATGATATAAAAGTCAAAAGGTTTATGATAGAATCAATGATGATTTAGATTTAAAATGACACCAATGGAAATACTAAGCCAAAACCAAAAAGATAAAGGTTAAGAGAGAGAGAGATATAAAGACTTGCACTTGGGGCTCGGTGCCTGCAGCTCAGTGGTTAGGGCGCCAGTCACATGCACTGGAGCTAGTGGGTTCGAACCCAGCCCAGGGCTGCTAAGCAACAGTGACAACTGCAACCAAAAAAAGCCGGGCATTGTGGAGGGTGCCTATAGTCCCAGCTGTTTGGGAGGCCGAGGCAAGAGAATTGCCCAAGAGTCTGAGGTTGCTGTGAGCTGTGACGCCACAGCACTCTACCAAGGGCAACGTGGTAAGACTCTGTCTCAAAAAAAAAAAAATAATGACTTGCACTTGGGTTATTATTAGGTAAAGTAAAATCCATCTCTCGAGTATGTGATATGGAAACTTGACCATATAGTTTGTCTTAAAAAATACTTGGTTATTGACCACAAATTCATTATACAGTAGTGTCATAATTTAAATGCTACAATAGAAACACTAACTGTCTAGAGGATGGGAGGTGATGGTCCTGCTATGCCAGTAGACTCTTAAGCACGGTGTCTAGTTCTCAGAGTCACTTCGGGGTCTGAAAACTTTGAGATATGAAGAATGATTAGAGTAGCTAAACAAGTTTAATCTGCAAAAGTAAACACTAAGGGAAAATAAAAACTGACCTCAGTCCACATTTGTAGTTCCAATTTCAAAAGAAGTGCTTTTGAAAGTTTTCTCAAAACACTTGAAGAAATCGGCCTGCGTGAAAATTTCATGAGGAGGACACCCCGGGCAATTGAAGTAACATCAAAAATACACTGGGGACCTGATCAAACTAAAAAGCTTCTGCACAGCCAAGAACACATTAAGTAAAGCAAGCAGACAGCCCTCAGAATGGGAGAAGATATTTGCAGGTTATGTCTCCCACAAAGGTTTAATATCCAGAATCCATAGAGAACTCAAAATGTATTAGCAAGAAGAAAATGAGTGATCCCATCTCTGGGTGGGCAAGGGACTTGAAGAGAAATTTCTCTAAGGAAGACAGGTGCGTGGCCTACAGATATATGAAAAAATGCTCACTATCCTTAATCATCACAGAAATGCAAATCAAAACTACTTTGAGATATCACCTCACTCGAGTAAGATTAGCCCATATCACAAAATCCCAAAACCAGAGATGTGGGCGTGGATGTGGCAAAAAGGGAACACTTCTACACTGCTGGTGGGAATATAAACTAATATGTTCCTTTTGGAAAGACATCTGGAGAACACTTAGAGAACTAAAAATAGACCTGCCATTTGATCCTGCAATTCCTTTATTAGGTATATATCCAGAAGACCAAAAACCACATTACAACAAAGACATTTGTATCAGAATGTTTATTGCAGCCCAATTCATAATTGCCAGGTCATGGAAGAAGCCCAAGTGCCCATCGATCCATGAATGGATCAATAAACTGTGGTATATTTACACCATGGAATACTATGCAGCCATAAAGAAAGATGGAGACTTTACCTCCTTCATGTTTACATGGATGGAGCTGGAAAATGTTCTTCTTAGCAAAGTATCACAAGAATGGAAGAAAAAGTATCCAATGTACACAACCCTATTATGAAACTAATTTATAGCTTTCATATGAAAGCTATAACCTAATTATAGCCTAAGAATATGGGGAGAAGGGAGGGGCAGGGAAGAGGAGGGGGGTGGATGGGTGGAGGGAGGGTGATTGGAGGGATCACCTCCATGGTTTATCTTACAAGAGTACAAGTGAATCTTTCTAAAAGTAGAATATAAACATCTTAACACAATAACTAAGAGAATGACATAAAGGCTATATTAACCAGTTTGATGAAAATATTTCAAATTGTATACGAAAACACCACACTGTACCCCATGATTGCATTAATGTATACAGCTATCATTTAATAAAAAAAAAATAAAGTTTTCTCCTGAGTTTTTAATTCTGCAGTTGCTAAGTTTTTCTTTGTACTTTTGTGTTCTTGTTTCACTTATTCCTGTTTTTTGTTTCATAATTCTTTGTGGGCATTATTCATTCACTCCTCTTTTTGAGATTTTTTTTTTTTGACACAGAGTCTCACTATGTCATCCTGGGTAGAGCACTGTGGCATTACAGCTCATAGCAATCTCAAACTCTTGGGCTTAAGCGATTCTCTTGCCTCAGTCCCCAAGTAGCTGGGATTACAGGTGCCCATCACAACACCTGGCTATTTTTTTTGTTGTAGTTGTCATTGTTGTTTGGCAGGTCCGGCTGGGTTCGAACCCACCAGCTCTAGTGTATGTGGCTGGCGCCCTAGCTGCTGAGCTACAGGTGCCGAGCCTCTTTTTGAGAATTTTTAAAATTTATATTTCATCACCTATCTTTTTTTTTTTTTTTTTTTAGGGAAATGGCCTCTTCTTTTCCTCTTTCCCTGTAGATCATTCTGCCAATTTTATTTTGTTTAGTGTGATTTCACACTTTGATTATTGATTCTGTTGTCAATCTTTCTTAGAAAACTGTTTTTCGTATGTTTTAGAAATTTGGTTTATTTTTAGTGGAAAGTTTCCTTCTTTCCTTTCCTCTTTCTTTCTGTCTTCCTATTCCTCTCCATGTCTAGTTGTTTAGTTTTCTTCTATCTTGTCTCTGTGGCTCCCAGACCAAAGTCGGCTCAAATGCAGCAGCTCTGGGCTCCTGCCTCAGAGTGATAGGAAAGACCCCACTAGCACTTCTTCAGGCTGCTTGATCAGGGTGCCTCCTAGGCACTCTGCTGGCATGGAAGAGATTTATTCTCTGGGTCGTCATAGAAACCAAACTTCAGGTGGCCTCTCTACACCTGCTTCTAAACTAGAAGATATTAGGTTTTCCCTCCTACAAGCAAAACACATGGCTCTGTTTCTTTCTCATTTCCAATCCAAAGAGAGGTACAGAACACTGCATAAAACATATATGTACAGTTTAAAGAAAAATTATAAAGTGAACATTTGTAACAACATTGGCTATGTCTTTTACATTTTCTCTTCATATTTTTTCTCTCTCACTGTCATGTTCTTAGAGGGGTGGTGACCCCTATGATGAGAATCTTCAATACCATTGTGATAGAGTATACTTCTGTCCACTCTAACTACAGGTGGTGCTCCAGAGATTTCTGTGAGTTTCAGTGCCAAACCCTCAGGGTCCTAGGATACTCTAGTCTCCTGAGGTCTTGGATCAGCAGCTTATAATTATTTACCCTCAGTGTCTTCTTACTAGGTGTAGTTACCATTATTGCATTTTCCTCCAATTAAATAACGATTACCTCCCGATGTTTACAGCTTTTCTCTGAAAAGCCTTGCCAATTCAAGTCTGTAATCTTTATCTTCAAAGAAAGAGAGAGTCATTTTACATACGGGGCATATTGCCCTAATGTCTAAGTTCTAAGGCCTACAAGCTGTCAACCAAACCATTCATACACGCACACGCACACGCACACACACAGAAGGTGCCAAAAAGTGTACACACAGTTTAAGAAAGGAAAGGACTGTATTAAAAGACAAATACAAGTCATGTTGAATATCTCTTTTAAATGTAGAAGTCAAATGTGACTTGAGTATTACAAATTTAATACACTGTTTTTGGTACCCTGTGTGTGTATGTACATGTATATCCCAAAATATAAAAGAAAATTACAAAATTAGAATGGATGTTTAGTTATGTATGTTTTACATTTTGTAGCTTAGGGTTCTTATTACACAAGAATGTCTGATCATTTACAGATGCTGAGAACTCATAGCTAATTGTAAATTACACGGTTACTTTTGGATTAAGAATTTTCAAATGCAAACTTCAAAAATAAACCGCTTGCTTTTTCAAAGCAAAAAACCCATAGAATAGGGTGTGGCTATAACTTCATATATTTGATGTGGTGTGGAGCTAGAACTCGAGAAGTAACAGATTTTAAAAAAAGGTTTATGGAGCCGGGCTTTGGTGGCTCACACCTGTAATCTTAGCACTCTGGAAGACCGAGGCAGGCAGATCGCTTGAGTTCAGAGTAGAGACTCTGTCCCTACTAAAAATGAAAAACTGAGGCAAGAGGATGACTTGTGCCCAAGAGTTTGAGGTTGCTGTGAGCTACAATGCCACAGTACTCTACTGAGGGCGAAAAAGTGAGACTCTGTCTCAAAAAATAAATAAACAAAAGAGCTTTGGGGGAATAGAAGGAGCTGAAATGAGACATAAAGGAGATGGGAAGAGATAAAAGAAGAGCGTTTCCAGGGAAAAGGGGATGTCTGGGAAGCGTTTGCTGTGTGCCAGGTGCTGTTCCAGAAGCTGAAGATCCAAAGCTAAAAGTCTGGGCTCTTCAAAGAAGTCAGTTGGGTAAGCACTCTTGACAAATTTAATGACACAAGTGTTGTGTTGTTAAGAAAGAGTGCACACTGGGGGGCAAGATGGTGTGGGTGAGAACTAGGATGAGAAAAAGGAAGAAGGAAAAGGAAAACAAACAAACAAACAAGAAACAAGAAAAAGACCAGGCAAAAAGAAAGGGAAAGAGGAGGAAGGGCTCGATACGATCGGCGCTCCGGCGGTCGGGCGTCGACTGGTAGGGTCTGAGCGGGTCCCGCCCCCTTTCCTCTTCTCCTTGCCCCTCCCCTCACTCCAGCGCCCCTGCCTTCCCGGCCTGCGCTAGCTGGGAGGCGCTGGCTCTCCCGAGACGCCATGCACCGGCTCCTGTCAGTCGTGATGGCCCGGGCTGGGAGCCCCAGGGGCCAGGCCTGGGGTTGCGGGCGACGCGGGGCCCACCAGCGCGCCGGGCTGCCACCGCTTGGCCACGGCTGGGTCGGAGGCCTCGGGCTGGGGCTGGGACTGGCTCTTGGGATGAAGCTGGCGGGTGGGCTGAGGGGTGCGACCCCTGCGCAGCCTCCCGCGGCTCCCGACCCCGAGGCCTCGCCTCAGGCGGAGCTGCCGCAGGAGCAGTCGTTCGCCCCAAGGCCTCCGCAGAGCCCCCCGCCGTCCTCCGCCAAGAGCTTCGCCAGAGCCATTGACAGCAGCCGCGACCTGCTGCACAGGATCAAGGTGCGGCGACTGGAGGGACGGGGAGGGGTGGGGTAGGCGGCCAGGGACCCCACGCCCCACCCCCGGCTCGCCCCGGAATGGGACCTCTTCATGGTCCTTCCCTGGGGCTCAGCGGACGCACCCTGGGCGGCAGGGTGTCGGCGGTCGGTTTCCGAGAGAGACTTCCCCTTTCCCCCAGCCTGGCAGTGGTCAGAGCTCTTGTGGGGTTGCCCAAGTTGGGGCGGAGGTCCCCGCCCACCCCAGGACAGTCCCTTTCCCCTTAGAGTGCGGACGGGGCACGCCCCTCGCGGTTAGCAAGGAGGCCGGGCCGGACGGAGGGGGCGGGACCAAGCAGAGGGGGCGGGGCGGGCCTGGATCGAAGGGGCGGGGCCTGGAAGGGCCCCTGGACAGCGCTGGGGTTGTTCATCCTGTCTTTGAATTGTCCATTCTTTTCCACTTCGCTCTTAGGATGAGGTGGGCGCACCGGGCATAGTGGTTGGAGTTTCTGTAGATGGAAAAGAAGTCTGGTCAGAAGGTGGGCCCAGAAAAGTGTTATTTAGTGGCTTGTTTTGTGCCAATTGTTGAATAAAATACAGATGTTGTACTGGTTGAAGTGAATTCCATGAAATACTGTTCCGTTTACACTAAAGTGATACATATTGTATAGAAAGCCTGCCTAACAGAAGAATCAGATTTTTATCACAGCGAGATTTAAAATGTGACTAATAAATAAATTGGGGTCTTAAAGATGGCTTGCTTCTACCCCAGCTTTTCTCTGAGGACTGGATTTATTGTTCTTTATCTTTGTCCCAAGTCCCTCAGTGGATGCATGAAATTTATAATAGCAATGAGACCTGGGCCAGGCGCGGTGGCTCACGCCTGTAATCCCAGCACTTGGGAGGCTGAGGCAGGTGGGTTGCCTGAGCTCACAAATTAGAGACCAGCCTGAGCCAGAGCGAGACCTCGTCTCTAAAAATAGTCGGGCGTCGTGGTAGGCGCCTCCGGAGGCTTAGACAAGAGGATCACTTGAGCCTGAGAGTTTGAGGTTGCTATGAGCTGTGATGCCATTGCACTGTATCGAGGGCAACAAAGTGAGACTGTCTCAAAAAAAGTAATGAGACCTGTGTATACCGTGTTTTTATGGTAAAGATTAATTTATAAATCAGGCACAGTAAGAGATTAACAGCAATAACTAATAGTAAAATAGAACAATTACAACTACACTCACAATAGTGTACAATTTAAAACATGAATTGTTGGCTCGGCGCCTGTAGCACGGGCTCAACGGCCGCGTACACCATGGGTGGTGGGTTCGATCCCGTCCCCAGCCTGCTTAACAACAATGACAAGGGCAACAAAAAATAGCCGGCGTTGTGGTGGGTGCCTGTAGTCCCAGCTACTTGGAAGGCTGAGGCAAGAGAATCTCTTAAGCCCAAGAGTTAGAGGTTGCGGTGAGCTGTGACACCACACACTCTACCAAGGGTGACATAGTAAGACTATGTCTCAAATAAATAAATAAAAATAAAACATGAATTGTTTATTTCTGGAATTTTCCATTTAATATATTAAGATGAGCTAAACCACAGATATGGATGAGGGGTGGTGGTGGCTGTACAATAACAATCCATTTTATTTGGATTGCATATTTGTAGCTAACCTTATAGACAGATAAGAAATCAGAATTTCTCTCCTCTTTTTTTTTTTTGTTGTTGTTGTTGTTGTTAAAGACAGGGTCTCCTTCTGTTGCCCTGACTAAAGTGCAGAGGCATCCACATAGCTCACTGCAATCTCAAACTCCTGGGTTCAAGTGATTCTCCTGCCTCAGCCTCCCAAATAGGTGGGAATACAGGTGTATACCACCACTACACCAGGCTAATTGTTTCTGCAGAGACGAGGTGTTTCTATATTGCTTAGGCTGATCTTGAACTCTTGGCCTCAAACTTATCCTCTGACCTCTACCTCCCAAAGAGCTGAGATTACAAGTGTGAGCCACCACACCTGGCCTCAGTTCTTTATATTTCTTAATTAGATTTCCATATTGTTAGCCCGTATAGAAAATAGAAAGCAAACTTAAACTTTTTTCTAGGCTCGGCGCCTATAGCTCACCGGGCTAAGGCGCCAGCCACGTACACCTAAGGTGGTGGGTTCGAATCCCCAGCCCGGACCCGCCAAACAACAATGACGGCTGCAACCAAAAAATAGCCGGGCGTTGTGGCGGGCGCCTGTGGTCCCAGCTACTTGGGAGGCGGAGGCAAGAGACTGGCTTGAGCCCAGGAGTTGGAGGTTGCTGTGAGCTGTAATGCCACGGCACTCTACCCAGGGGGACAGCTTGAGGCTCTGTCTCAAAAAAAAAAAAAAAAAAAAACTTTTTTCTAGAAAGAACTTCAAATTAGTAGTACACAGTTTTCCTTCTGGTTTACCAGCCAAATTAAATTGCTGTGAATTAGCTAGATTTGGTTTGCAGAACATCTTTTCACATTCATTTTTATAGGGTGGCTATTAAAGGAATTCAGTGGAAACTCACTCAAAAATCAAGGATAAATATAACCTGAAGAAGAACATGATGTTTTCTTTAAAGAATGAAAAGTAACTTATTTATAATACAGAATAATTGTTTAGATAAGCTAACAAAAATTAGTATATGAATTAGATGGATAATTACTATTGCACACAGGATACAATTTCACTTTAGTAATAAGGTTAAATTGTTAGACTTACTGGTATCAATGTTGCTAAATCTCCCATCCCTTACATGTCCAATTTTAAGTAACTTATTGAAGTGGGATATCTTTTCCTTTAGATAAAGACACAGAATGTGTTAAGATAATATTATTTCAGTTTTTGAAGACTTGTTTGATCATGAAACCTGTTAATAGTGATGCTTTGTGTCCCCCCCCCCAAAGGTTTAGGTTATGCTGATGTTGAGAACCGCGTACCTTGTAAGCCAGAGACAGTTATGAGAATTGCCAGCATCAGCAAAAGCCTCACCATGGTTGCTCTTGCCAAATTATGGGAGGAAGGGAAACTGGATCTTGATATTCCAGTACAACGTTATGTGCCTGAATTCCCTGAAAAGGAATATGAAGGTGAAAAGGTAGTGAGACTCACACTTTATTTTACTGATGGCATGTGAAATTGTTTATGCTGGAATTTATATTTCAAATGTTTCATAGGATTTTTTGGCTTGTTTTTAGTTATAATTATCAGATTAATTTTTAAAAATCCACGTGACAATTGGATAGATGTTTTTCTGAAATTGGAGACTAAGGATTTGTACATGACATTTTCCCAGCAGCAGTCCAAAATGGACAATATGAGGCATTATTCCAAAGCTGCTAACTTTTTATTACACAGTTTAATATTGTAATCGAATTTTCCTGTGTTTACAAGGTTTCTGTCACAACGAGATTACTCATTTCTCATTTAAGTGGAATTCGTCATTATGAAAAGGACATGAAAAAGGTAAAAGAAGAGAAGGCTTATAAAGCCTTGAAGATGATGAAAGGAACGATGGCGCCTGACCAAGAAAAAGAAGGCAAAAGTAATGAAAAGAATGACTTGGCTAAAGCTAAGACAGAGCAGGATAATGAAACCAAATTCCGGAATTCAAAACCTTGCAAGAAAAAGAATGATTTTGAACAAGGCGAATTATACTTGAAAGAAAAATTTGAAAATTCAATTGAATCCCTCAGATTATTTAAAAATGATCCTCTGTTCTTTAAACCTGGTGAGTGTTAATTCCTTCTCTTAACAAAATTGCCGTTGTTGGTGTGTTAATTTTCAGGAAATACAAAATGATAGCCTCCTGCATTCAGTGAGGTTAATGATTGTGGTCTGGGTCAGGGCAGTGCTTGCCCTTCCTAACATAGCCTAACATTCGGGGAGATAGTTGTTTAGATGTAGCCTCATTGGAGCCTACCCAGTCATTAGAGGATTCTCAGTATCAAGATATTCATGGAAAATTACAGAGCAATATTAGAAAAATAGTCCTTCAAATAAAACCCTGGCCAAGTGGACATGATAAAGTATTGCTAATATTTTAAAATGTAGTTATAATTAAATTGCTTATTTTGTGCCTTTATTTCTTAATAAAATAGTTATTTCTTAAAGAAATTTCTTTAAGAAATAACTATTCTGGCTCGGCGCCTATAGCTCAACCGGCTAAGGCGCCAGCCACGTGCACCTAAGGTGGCGGGTTCGAATCCCCAGCCCGGACCCACCAAACAACAATGACGGCTGCAACCAAAAAATAGCCAGGCGTTGCAGTGGGTGCCTGTGGTCCCAGCTACTTGGGAGGCTGAGGCAGGAGACTCGCTTGAGCCCAGGAGTTGGAGGTTGCTGTGAGCTGTAATGCCATGGCACTCTACCCAGGGGGACAGCTTGAGGCTCTGTCTCAAAAAAAAATAAAAATAATAAAAAAATAAAAAAAAGAAATAACTATTCATCAACTTCATTATATTTTCCCAAAAGCTGATCTATAAAAATAATTATCTTTGTTTTTGTATACTTGAATGTAGTACCTTTTGAAACCACTTTAATTTCTTTAGATTTACCATAGGTTCGTGTATTTTTATTTCATTTAAAAAATTGTTTTTACTATGAATAGATACTATATAGGTATAACAAATAAGGGCAAAGGATATCATTATGCATTTTTTCTTAAAGTTTTTAAAGAAACTTTTAGTACAGATCATATGATTTTTAGTACAGATCATATGATTTTAAGTTTTCAGAATCTCAAATTACATCATGATATATTTGAAACTATATATAAACATGTATTTGTATTTAAATATGTATCTCAATGTTTTATATGGCTACATATTCTATTAAAATATTTATGCCTTAAACAATGGGTAGAAAGTATATGAAAAACTTCCACTCAGTTTGCTTTTTTTCCCCTTCCTATTTTTTTTTCTTTTTCTTTTTTTTTTATTGAATGGTAACTATGTACATTAATGCACTTCTGGGGTACAGTGTGGGGGTTTTCACATGCTCCCCTTCCTATTTTGTTATCAGTTTGGAAGATTTTGTTTTAGTTTGTCGTAAGGTAGGATTTATTTGCTTATTTCACAATCAGAGGAAGGAACAGAGTCGTGTGAAATTTTAAATATACTGATCATCATTTTATTCTCATGTTAAGGACATGGGCCTTTGTAAAGTTAACTAAATTTGTTGATATA
The DNA here is from genome assembly GCF_000181295.1 of Otolemur garnettii. Taxonomy (NCBI): domain Eukaryota; kingdom Metazoa; phylum Chordata; class Mammalia; order Primates; family Galagidae; genus Otolemur; species Otolemur garnettii. The sequence continues at coordinate 15,385,322 of NW_003852406.1, forward strand.
TCATCCTTGATTCTTTCTAAACGCTGAAGTAAAATATTCCAATTTTAAAGGTATGTCAATTTTCAGTGTGAAAAATATTTTGCATGTTTTTGAGTAATAATCAAGCTTTTTTTTTTCTCCTCCCTTGCAATGATGTCTCAAGGTAGTCAGTTTTTGTATTCAACTTTTGGCTATACCCTACTGGCAGCCATAGTAGAAAGAGCTTCTGGATATAAATATTTGGACTATATGCAGAAAATATTCCATGACTTGGATATGCTGACAACAGTCCAGGAAGAAAATGAACCAGTGATCTACAATAGAGCAAGGTAAATGAATACCTCCTGGTGTGTCTGGCTTATCTTAAATCTCTTTTCAGTTAAAAGTCAAATTTTCCTTGTCTCCATTCCAAAATCAACTTACCACATTCTGGGAGCTTCCCTACATGTGTTTTTTTTTTTTTTTTTAAACCTATAAATCAAGGGAAATAAAGCATGTTTGTGAAGTCCCTCAAAACCTTCAATAAAAGCTATCATAACTCAAGCACATGAATAATTAAACCAAAATCGCACCCATCATGGGCATCTTAAATCATCCACTTTCTTATGTTTTAGCTAATGCTTTGTTTGTTTACATTTTGTTATCTTTTAATTGTTTTAATGTTTGGTTTGAAATAATTTAGCTGGGTGAGATGGCTCATGCCTGAAATCCTAAATACTTCAGGCAGCTGAGGGAGAAGGATCACTTGAGGTCAGGAACTACAGACCAGCTTGAGCAACATAAAAAAATCTGGTCTCAAAAGAAAAAAGTTTAAAAATTTTTTTGAAAGAAAGAATTTCTTTCGCATCCCAGCAGTCACCAAAAAGGAAAAAAAGAAAAAGAATTTCATACTTATAAAAAAGTTGCAAAATAGTACAAAGAGTTTACATGTACTCTTAACCCAGATTTCCTTAATCTTATCTTCTTGCCACAATTGCATTGTCTATCTGTGTGTTACTTTCTTCTGAACCACTTGGAAATAACTTGCAGACGTGGTACGCCTTACCCATAAATACTTAAATTTTTCTTCTCTTTCTTTCCTTTTTTTTTTTTTTGAGACAGAATCTCACTATGTCGCTGTCGGTAGAGTGCTGTGGCATCACAGCTCACAGCAACCTCCAGCTCTTGGGCTTAGGCAATTCTCTTGCCTCAGTCTCCCTAGTAGCTGCGACTACAGGTACCTGCCAGAATGCCCGGCTATTTCTTTTTGTTGCAGTTTGGCTGGGGCCTGGTTCAAATCCGCCACCTTGTTCAAACATGGGGCCAGCACCCTACCCACTGAACCACAGGTGCTACCCTAAATTTTTATTTTCTAAAAGCAAGGACATTCAGGAAATTAACACACAATGCATTTATCAAATTTAGAGATCTTATTCAAATTTTGTCAGTTGTTCCAGTAATGTCATTTTATAGCAAAAGAAAAGAAAAAATCTTTTCTGGTCCAGCATCTCACATTGCATTGAATTGTCTTGTCTCTCAGAAGTCAAATGATATCAGTTTGTCCTATGATTGAGTATAGTATTTTAATCTCTTTTTAATAGTGCCTGTTAGATTTTTCCACTATAAAGTTACTATTTTTCCCTTTTTTATTAACAAGTGTATTTAGGGGAGATACTTTGAGACCATGTAAAACTCCTCTTTCTCATCAAACTTTCTACTAGTTTTAACATCCATTGATGATTCATGACTGAATCACTTATTACAGTGATAGTTAGCAAATGGTGATTTTCTGGTGCCACCCTTCATTCCATATTTGTTAGTTGGCATTCTATTATAAGAAAGTGGTTTCTCTTCTTTTTTATTTATTTATGCATTTATTTATTCATACCAGTATGCATTCGTGGATTCTTAGTCAATGAGTTATAATCTGTCACTGTCATTATTTAACATCCTGCTTTTAAAATATTAAGCAGGTAGGGGCAGTGCCTGTAGCTCAGTGGGAAGGGCGCCAGCCACATACACCCAGGCTGGCGTGTTCAAACCCAGCCTGGACTAGCTAAACAACAATGACAATTGCAACAACAACAACTATATATATAGCCAGGCATTGTAATCCCAGCCACTTGGGAAGCTGAGGCAGGAGAATCATTCAAGCCCAAGAGTTTGAGGTTACTGTGAGCTGTGACACCACAGCATTCTACCAAGCGTGACATAGTGAGATTCTGTCTAAAAAAAAAATTAATAATAAATATTAAGCAGGTAGATATAGTGGCTCATGCCTTTATTCCCAGCACTCGGAGAGACCAAGGTGGGTGAACTTCTTGAGACTAGGAATTTGAGACCAGCTGGGGCTAGATAGCGAGACTCTGTCTCTACATAAAATTTTAAAATTATCTGAGCTTGGTGGCACAAGCCTTGTATTCTAGCTACTCTGGAGGCTGAGGCAGAAGGATTACTGTTGAGCTATGATTGAGCCATGGTGCTCCAGCATGCCAACACTTGGCAACAAAGTGAATCCCCTTCTCTTAAAAAATAAAAGCAATCAAGGGCAGGGCAGGGTGGCTTACTCCTATAATCCTAGCACTCTGGGAGGCCACGACCAGTGGATTACTTGAGTTCAGGAATTTGAGACCAATCTGAGTAGGAGCAAGACCCAGTCTCCAAAAAGTAGCTGGGCATTGTGGTGAGTGCCTGTAGTCCCAGATACT
>NW_003852406.1:15388584-15399274 GCF_000181295.1 Otolemur garnettii
AACTCCTGGGCTCAAGCGAGTCTCCTGCCTCCGCCTCCCAAGTAGCTGGGACTACAGGTGCCCGCCACAACGCCCGGCCATTTTTTGGTTGCAGCTGTCATTGTTGTTTGGCGGTCCGGGCTGGGGATCCGAACCCGCCACCTTAGGTGTACGTGGCTGGCGCCTTAGCCGGTTGAGCTATAGGCGCCAAGCCGCCTTAGGAGATTTTAATATGATTTGTGGAGCTTCAGAACACTGACTTTGACAAATTATCCTTAGGATGGAAAAATGCTATGATTTTAGATAATTTCATATTTGATTCATTTACCAGTATACTAGAAAAGGGTTTAGTCAACTTTTTAGCCTTAAAAATGTTTATTTCATGCATTGTGTCATGAAGGGGTTACTATGATTAGAATGTTAGCTACTGATTTATGTAATCTAAAATTATTCAAGCACAACAATATGAAAGTACTGAAAACTTTAAATGTTTAATTGAAATGAAACAGTATTAAAATGATGTAAGCCAAATACATAAGGATTCTTTGTTTGAACTGTTCCACTTCAAAACTACACATGGAAGTATTTGAATTTTTTAATCATTAAATTTTTGAAATTTGAGATTATTTTATACAGAAATATTTGAGACACTCCAGAAAATGCAAAAAAAAAAAAAGTTGACAAACGCAATAAAGATTTATTTTACCTTTTAAAGTAATTTTGCTTTTCATCATTAGAGGAAAAAGTATAGGAAAAGCAAACAAACCCTTGGTAACTTAAAAAAAAAATTCTTTAACTCAGAAAGAACAAACAGAGTACTTACAGGAGTTATGTATGTCAAATATTAGGAAATGAGTCAGGAGTTTATAAGCTTAATGGTACTTTGTAAAGAAAGCAATGAAATGATGGCCTTTTTTTTTTTTTTGGGAATTTTCCAATCCCAACATTAGTTTTATTCAATCCTCAATTGTATTTAACAAAATTATCATTTTTCAATTGCCAGCTTATTGAAAATTATTAAATATACATTACAAATCAGTTTATGGCCTGAGATTTTGGGGATCCAAAAGAAATTAGGTTAGCCACAAGCAATGAATTTTAATTTTTTTAAACAGCCTGTGATTCTCAACTACTTCAGACCCTTTGTGTTTGTTATTTTTAGATATAGCAGTATCTTCTACTGGAAAGCACGAGAAGAAATGACAACTAGAGGCAGTTGTCTAGTAAAGGATTCACTAGAGAACCTGAAAAGATTCAGGCATAGATGCCTGACCTTATTTTGATATAGATCTTCATATTTGAAAATGAATGTCCAAATCCATATGTAAGCGGGGGAAGGGCGTCCTGTATGTTCATTGAGCCTCTTTTCCAAACTGGAAATTAAGGCTGTATAAATGTGCTGAAATGTGCTGAAATGTACTGTCTGCAGATCAGCTATCATTTGCTGTTTTCTTGATCAGTGACTAATTTGTGACTTGCACTGAAATCAAACTATGGTGTATGAGGGTGAATTAATTTATCTCCCATTTTTGGAAAAAAGGCAGTGGGTTTCTGTTTCTAAATGTTCCTATCAGCTCTGGGCTTTTTGTTTTTGTTTTTACTTGGAGGGGAGGTTGTTTTGGTACTTTCGTTGTTTTTTAGGTTTTTAGTAGTACACAATGGTTCTAAAAGGGTGGTTGATTCATTTCAGTTAGATTAAATGGACTGTTGAAATAAAATAGGGCACTACAAACAGAAGGAAATATACCTAGGAAAATGTTCTGTCCATTTGCTTTGTTTTTATTTGATACAATCTATATTTGGTTCTCTAAATCTCAATCTGATTCTTTTTTGGTAATAATTGGTTTAAAGGCACTAGCTTTGGGGGGGTGTTCAGGGAGTCAAAGGAATCTTTTTCAAGGCTATGTACGTGCAGGAAAATCTTTTTTTTTTTTGAGACAGAGACTCAAGCTGTCTCCCTGGGTAGAGTCCAGTGGTGTCATAGGTCACAGCAACCTCCAACGGGGGCTCAAGTAATTCTCTTGCCTCAGTTTTTCTGTTTTTAGGAAAGACAGGGTCTTGCTTTTGCTAAGGCTAGTCTCAAACTCATGAGCTCAAGCAATTCACGCACCTCAGCCTCCCAGAGTTCTAGGATTACAGGCTAGCCACCACACCCAGCTATGTGCAAGAAAATCTTAAAGCAAAACTTAATAAATGCAATCTGTCCATTCATTTGTTTTATGGTACTATTCTGCAGTAAATAAGACATTGCCAGCTTTGTTTTTTAGTCTACTGATTTCTTGAGTGTAATCGTAAATCTGTTTATAATATCCTGACTAAGGTGTTTTAGAGTTATTATTGTATTTTCAAGAGTAAATGTTTATCTTCTTTATCACTTTTGTGTGTATCTGTGCATTTAAAATAATGCCATCCAATGTCTGTCACCTGTTGGAAATATTTCTCCAGACTCCTATTCACAATACTACTTACATTACTTTGGTTAGAATTTTAGCCACAAGGACACACTTAGCTGTTAAGGGAGGCAAAGGATTTTTAGTTTTTAGAGGGAACATGATTGTCCTGAATAAAATCAGGGTTTTTTTTAAATGAAAGAATAGGAACATTGATTCTGAATAGGCAAATAACTATATTGATTCAGTGTAGTAAATAAACTATACGGGGGAATGGAATGAATGTTCTTGCCACTGAAAGGCATTCAGTTTGTTGACTGGGGAGAATTCTTAGTCAATGCCTTAACTGACTACTAGACCTGGGTCACATTTTCCATGTGTTTGGCACAATGTTTGCAACAAAAATCTCTAATTTTATAATTGAATGGGACCAAAACCAAAGAAAATGAATGTTTTCTGAAGTGTTTTCTATATTTTGACAGTATAGATATGGCCTTTCCCTTCTATTTATTTTTTAGAATGCTTTCCATAATTCAGAATTGTTCCTATTTCTAAGCAGTGATATGTGTATACCATGGAATACTATTCAGCTATAAAAGGAGCTGGAGATTTTGTATCTTTTGTAACAACCTGGATGGATTTGGAGAACACTCTCCTAAGTAAAGTATCACAGGACTGGGAAAACAAGCATCACATGTGCTCAATACTAAATTGAAACTAGTAGATTAATGATGATGTGCTTACTTGAGGGAAAAACTAGTAAATTCAAGAAGAGGGGAATGGTTGGGCAAGTTCCCAGCCAAAGGGAACAATGCACCAGTATACGGCACACTTCCTGGGTGAAGGCAACAAGTAGAACTTGGACTTTACCATAGAAGTGTAAACAATGTAACCCAATCATGTGTACCCTCATATTAATCTGATATATATATATCAGATTTTTTTTTTTTTGTAGTTTTTGGCCGGGCTGAGTTTGAACCTGCCACCTCCAGCATATGGGGCCAGCACCCTTCTCCTTTGAGCCACAGGCGCTGCCCATTAATCTGATATTTTTAAAAAGATTTTTTTTAAAGAATTGTTTCTTATCTACCTCTTTTGTGTGCCTATAGGTGATAAACTCTCTACTAGCAGTTTGACCCAAACATTAATGCTGAATTTTAAAGTGGGATTAGCTTTTTCTTTTTTAATTAATTAATTTTTTTTTTTTTTTTTTTTTTGCTGTTTTTGGCTGGGGTTGGGTTTGAACCCACCACCTCTGGCATATGGGGTCAGCGCCCTACCCCTCAGAGCCACAGGCACTGCCCCGGGATTAGCTTTTTATAATATATATTTTTAATTGTTTTAAAACTTCTCATAACAATAAATTACAAAGGATACATAATTATTTACAAAGGTAGTTAAGAAGCATTTAAAAATAATTGCTAAGTTTGTAGATATAGATTTCTGTGGTTTTATAGAAGGTTCTTGTGCACAATCTGGAGATTCTTAAATAAGAATGAAGAAGCTATTTGTCATCTGGTACCATTCCTTCAGTTATTTAATTAAAAGAAAGTCCCAGTAACTTACTCAAGAACATGTGTCTATATTCCATTCTTTGAAGCAGAAATTTCCTAGGAATTTGAAATAGTAAAGTTTGTCATTCAGCTCAAGAAAATTATTTCTATGAAAAGCTATTAACTTGGCTTGGTGCCCATATCTCAGTGGTTAGGGCTCCAGCCACATACACTGAGGCTGGTGGGTTCTGAACCTGGCCCAGGCCTGTTAAACAACAATGACAACTACAATAACAACAACAAAATAATAGCCAGGCTTTGTGACAGGCGCCCATGGTCCCAGCTACTTGGGAGGCTGAGGCAAGAGAATTGCTTAAGCCCAAGAGTTTGAGGTTGCCATGAGCTGCGATGCCACCGCACTCTACTGAGAGCAATATAGTTAGACACTTTATCAAAAAAAAAAAAAAAGAAAGAAAAGAAAAGCTACTAACTTGTCTGCTGTGAAAGAGAACCAAGAGATTAAAGTTTAGAATTTGCCTAAAGTTTAGAAATCTAAAGTCTAGAATTCAGCATATTTTCATATTTAAAAGAGTAATGACTGAGGAGTTCCAATCTTAATATAAGTGGTTTAAAATGCTTTAATGTTGAAAGGAAGTTATGCAAGGCTGGTGATTAGCCAAAGATCTTGGTAGTTCTGATTTATGAGCTCGGAGTTCACTTTAAAAAATACTTCTCAGTAAGAAAATGTGTTTCTATTATGTAACTTCTTTTTTATTATTTCAGAATATTATGAGGATACAAATGTTTTAGTTACATGGATTGCTTTCATACTGCTCCCTTGGGTCAAAGTTTTAAGTATGCCTGTCACCCAGATAGTGTGTGTTATAGCCTTTAGGTATGATTTCACATATCTCCCCTGTAGCCTGCTTGATTTCCATTGAATTTTTATAACTTCTTTTGGATTTAACTTTACTTGATTGGCTAGAATTACAAGTGTAATCAGAGTTGAGGCAGAAAGTAATGATGTCCTAAAATATGGAAGTGACAATAGGAACAAAAAGAAGGGAGAAGGGTGAGACACCAAGCAGAGATTGAAGAAATAGCTTTTAGCATCTTACTGGATATAAAAATTGAGGGCAAGAGAGTCATCAAAAGTTTTATAATGAGGGTTTTAACGGAGAGAAGAAGTATGACAAGAAGGCTTAGAAGAGATTAGTTTTAGACATGTGATTTTGAGACGTGAGAAAATCACATATTGAATTGTTGGTTCTCAAAAGAACACATTAAGATCCCCTGTAGACTTTTTTTTTAAGACAAGTTCTAGCTCTCTTGCCCAGGCTAGAATGCCATGATGCAATCATAGCTCACTGCAGCCTGCAGCCTCAAACTTCTGGGCTCAAATAATCCTCCCACCTTATCCTCTTCAATAGGTAGGAACACAGATGCATGCCACCAGCTAATTTTAGGGGGTTGTGAATGGGAAAGAGATGGAGTCTTGCTGTGTTGCCCAGGCAACCCCTGACCTCAAGTGATCTTCCTGGCTTGGCTTCTCAAAGTGCTGGGATTACTAGCATGACCCACCATGCCCAGACACATGTCTGAGGCCACCCCATTCCTAATTCTCAGCCCTACTTTGCTCATATTATGTCTTGGAATTTTAGGGCAGTGGCACTATGACTGGTTTCATTGAAACAGTTTTTCTATAGGGTGGGGGGGGACTGTTGGTGGGTGTGGTGCTAAGGGCATATGACATGAGGCAGAGCTGAGGCTGTGATGCAAGGCATGGGGAGCAGCTGTAAATATAGATGAAGCTTCCCTCGCTGTCACACAGCACCATTCACTTCCATCTGTGCAGCCCGGTTCCTAACAGGCAATGGACTGGTACCAGTCTGTAGTCTAGCTGTTGGAGACCTCAGTTTTAGGAGACATATAAGAATTTTTTTAAAAGACTCATTGTTCAAACTATATATGCCCTCAGCCTCTCTAAAGAGCAGGTAGAATCAGTAGGCCCAAGAAAACAGGGAAGAAGCAAGGAACATATGTGGAGACAATGAGGGCAGAGAGCAGGTGTATTTGGAGCGTTGGAAAGATTAGAAGTCATTGTCATAGGAAGAAAGTTCTGAGTTTGAGATATTAGAGATAGAACCGTTTAGGTGGTAGACTTAGGTCTGACAGTGCTTATGAACAGCCAAGGTAAAACAGTCATTAGAGGTGAGGCAGTCAGCAAACTGCAGACCTAAGAGCACTGCATTGTGATTCTTGAAAGAAAGGATCCCCATGGGTGAAGTTTCCTTTTTGTCTAATTATTTTGCGATTTCATTTCATTTGCCTAACGAAAGTGGGGAACTATATGTGACCCTTTAGATCCCCAAGTGTAGCCCCTTGACCAAATCCAAAGGCATTTGTTCTATAAAATTTGTATTCAGTCAAAAGGCCACACTCAAAGGTCCCCAAGGCTACAGATTCCCCACCACCGATTGGTACAAACTCCTCATACTAAAAAAGAAACCTCCTCAGATAAGGCACTTTATCTGTTTATTTCGGTTTTTTTTAACACTTTATCCTAGCGTCAAAATAGTACCTAGCCCAGCTTGGGCAACATATTGAGACCCCTTTCTCTATAAAAAATAAAAAAAATTAGGTGGGTTTGGTGGGTACCCACCTATAGTTCTAGCTATTCAGGAGGCTGAGGTGAGAGGACCTCCTGAGTCTAGGAGCTCGAGGTTGCAATGAGCTGTGATCCAGCCTGAGCCACAAACCAAGACCTTGTCTCAGAAAATAATAAATCACACAGTACCTGGCAGCTAGTAAGTGTTCCTCAGTAACTGTTGAGTGTACAACAAATAATAGCTATCATTTTTTAAGTAACTACCAAAAATGTGAAAAGTGCTTTATATATATATTCCTAACTCTGCGAAGTAGACTTTTTCATCCCATTTTACAAATTAGGATGCTGAAGCAAAGAGGCAGTATAGAATAGGGATGCCAGATTTCCTGGGTTCAAATGCAGTTTTGCCACTTCTAAGCTATGTGACCTCAGACACGTTCCTTACACTCTGTGCCATGTCTGTAGAATAGGGTTTTATAATGGTGCCCACCTGCTAACATTGTTGTAAGAATAAGTTAGTTCATATTTACAGAGTTGCCTAATCACATGCTGCCCGCCTAGGACATTTATCCAGCCTGCCAGGTGTTTTTGCTGCCACTGCCTGTCCTGCTTAGCAGCCGACTCGTCCCGGGGCCTGCAGTCCGGCCCTCCAACAGTCTGAGGGCCCCCTGTTTAAAAAGTTTGAGGACCCCTGATTAGTTAACTGCAGCCTCAAGCTCCCAGGTTCAAACAATCTTCCCACCTCAGTGTCCCAAAGTGCTGGATTATAGGCATGAGCCACTGAGCCCCTGTGTGTTTTTTCAAATCAAATCAAATAAACATAAAAACCTAGTAAGAGTGAGAGTTGGGATTCAAACCCATATCACATCATTACACGTGATACTGCTTTGATATTGTTATATAAGAAATCTAGTCTTCTTACAAATAGTAACCTATTCCCAAACATGCCCCTGTGTACACTTTGGGTTATAAAGCAGTTTTCACATTTTTGGTAGTTACTTAAAGAAATGATAGCTATTATTTGTTGTGCATTCAACAGTTACTGAGGGACACTTACTAGGTGCCAGGTACTGTTTGATTTATAATTCAACATTAAGTCCAAGGACTAGGAATATCTACCAAAGGATAGGTTTTTCTTTGTAGGCACAGGGCAAATATATCACGTCTAATATTAATCAATGTATTTTTGCCAATATTAAGTTTGATACACTCAGCATGAGCAAGCCATACCAACAGGAAAAATCATTTTCTATGCTTTAATTGGAAAGATCATTAGACTACCTTATTTGTTTATCTGTATGTCACTAGGATCTGAATCATACTGAAAATTAGTTGCTACAGTTTCCAAGAATATGTGATCATTACATTGAAATACAATCTGTCTCGTGTATACACGTTCCTATCATTATAGGTAAAGTCATAATTACCATGAAATTTGTAATTACCATTCTTATTTCATTTTAGATTTTATGTTTATAATAAAAAGAGACGTCTTGTCAACACACCCTACGTGGATAACTCCTATAAATGGGCTGGTGGTGGATTTCTGTCTACAGTGGGTGACCTTCTGAAATTTGGAAATGCAATGCTGTATGGTTACCAAGTCGGGCTGTTTAAGGACTCAAATGAAAATCTCTTACCTGGATACCTCAAACCAGAAACAATGGTTATGATTTGGACACCAGTCCCTAACACAGAGATGTCTTGGGATAAAGAGGGTAAATATGCAATGGCATGGGGTGTCGTGGAAAAGAAGCAAACATATGGTTCTTGTCGGAAGCAGCGGCATTATGCTTCGCACACTGGAGGTGCAGTGGGTGCCAGTAGTGTCCTACTGGTGCTGCCTGAGGAACTGGATACAGAGGCTATAAATAACAAGGTTCCTCCAAGAGGAATAATTGTTTCTATCATATGTAACATGCAATCTGTTGGTCTCAATAGCACTGCTTTAAAAATTGCCCTTGAATTTGATAAAGACAGATCAGACTGAAACCATAACATCACAGGTGCAAAATGAGTTATTTGGGTTTTTTTAAACATTCAAGTTCCAACATACATGAGATTTGTAAGAACAAATTTGTAATGGAGGCTAATTAAATGCAGAGAATTATGCACCTCTAATTGCTTAATTTTGTAACTGTCTTTTATTGTAGAATTAATTCTTTATACTCAGGGAAGTATCTATATTGTTTTTACGTTTTGCAATAATTGTTAATTCTTGAAATAAAATATTCTGATAAAAGTATGTACTTTCTGGATGTGTAATACAGAGAAAATCTCATTCAATAGGAGCCTCTAAATACTATCATTTTAGTATATCAACAGAAACAAGACTGAGAAATGGTATATTAGTTATCTTTTGTTTTTTTTTTTAGAGACAGAGTTTTACTTTATCGCCCTCGGTAGAGTGCTATGGCATCAGCCCCCAGCAACCTCCAACTCCTGGGCTTAGGTGATTCTTTTGTCTCAGCCTCCAGAGTAGCTGGGACTACAGGTGCCCGCCAGAAAGCCCGACTATTTTTTTGTTGCAGTTTTGGCTGGGGCAGGGTTTGAACCCACCACCCTCAGTATATGAGGCCAGCACCCTACCCACTGAGCCACAGGCACCCACCCAAATCTTTTGCATCTTAAAAGAACAAACATTTATCATCTCACAGTTTCTGTGGCTCAGGAATTCAGAAGTAATCTAGCTGGGTGGGTCTGGCTCAGTCTCTAATGAGGTTGCAGACAAGGTGTTAGTCATCTAAATGATTCTCTGAGGCTAGAGAGATTGCTTCCAAGATGCTTACTTGCTTAACTGGTGGCCAGTCAGTCCTCAGGCTGATGTGTGGCAAGAGGCCTCAGTTTGTTACCACATAGACTGCTCTGTGGGGCTGTTTGAGTATCTTAATATTATGGCAGTTGGCTTCCCCCAGAGCAAGTGATGAGAGAGAGGACAACAGAGCCAGGCAGAAGCCACTCCTCTATAAGCTAGACTCAACTCACATACCATCATCACTTCTGCCATGTTCTGTGGGTCACACAGGACCTGACACACGTTGGTAGGATTACACAGAGTGCGAATATCATCAGGAGATAGGGATCCTTGGGGGTCAACTTGGAAACTGGCTACCAGAGTCTGACCTCTGGTCCCCAGTGATTTATGTATGACCTTCCCATATACAAAAAATGCACTTCGCTCATCCCAAGTCCTCTTGAAGTTTCATTCCCTTACAGCATCAGCTCACAGCTCAGTATCTTATCATCTAAATCAGGTCCATGTGAATGAGGCTCCTTGGGGTCAGTTCCTTAAGTACAACAACTCAAGCACTTGTGAACTTCAGACACGTTATTTGCTCCCCACAAGTGCAACATACTATGACACAACAGATATAGGATAATAGCTGTCCCACCTGCCTTTCAGAAAGTGGAGAAATGGAAGACATACAGGAGTGCTGGACAAGTCTGAAATCAATCAGACATAGGTTAGCAGCTCCTTGATGGCTTGAAAATGATTCTTGGCTCTTGGCTCTGTTCTCTGGGCTCCAGGCTCGGCCTCTGAGAATCTGTTTTCATGAAAGGTAGCCTGTGTTCCAGCTGAGTGGCTTCCTCAGACTGCTTTCTGATTGTCCAAGTTTGGAGGTCCAAGGTCCAAAGGCTGCTTTGGACTCTCTCTGTCCTTTCAGTCTAGGTCAGCAGTGCTCCTGTCAATATAATTGTCTTAATGTTATAAGTATCCTGTGAATCTCATTGGAGTTTATGCCATTGACAAAAGCTACACCCCAGAATCTCCTACAATCAGCCCTTCTCTATCTTGGAATCCTGCTGACCCAGTTGGAGAAAATATTTACGCTATTAATCTAATATGCTTTACTGTGTGTAGTACTTTAAATAGTTCTCTGCGGCACCGGCTTGGTTCTTTTTGAAGTCTTAAGAAAGGATTTCACAGCCACACCCTCAATTTCACCTTAGACCACGGTTTCCTGGAAGTGCCCTAGCTTTTGTCTTTGCCTTGAAGCCATTTGTTACTTTTAGCATCATTTGCCATCCGAATGGTCAGGAATTTTTTAAACCATCAGTTATCAATTCTTATTTAATAATCCTTCCTTTAGCTTATCTCTCTCTTGCATGTTAGTATAAGCAGCAAGGAGAACCCAGGAGGCACATTCAACCCTGGAAATCCCCTCAGCGCAGTCACCTAGTTCATTATGCACATTTTCTACTCTCTAAGTTATGGCAGG
>NW_003852406.1:15399350-15404266 GCF_000181295.1 Otolemur garnettii
TTTTTTTTTTATAGTGTGATCATAGCTCACTGCAGCCTCAAACTCCTCGCTAAGGCCATCCTACTCTCCTTCAGCCTCCCAAGCAGCTGGGACTACAGGCATAAGTTACCAGGCCTGGCTAGATTTCTCTTACTTTCCCCAAGTTCACACTTGCAGCCTCCTCAAAAGCCATCATACTTCTAAATGGTTTATTCAGGCTCTTAGGGTTTTCACTAACACCCTCTTCAAAGTCCTTTCAAACTTGCATCCACTGCCCTGTTCCAAGTGCACACACACACACAATGCATATATAATTCATAGTTGGCAAGCCATAAAACTTGCTCTTTAAAGTGTATAATTCAGTGGGTTTCAGTATGCTGTCCAGGTCTCAGTTTTCACCACTCGGCCCTCTGCTTAGGTCTGCTTGACTGTGCCGTGGCTTCCCTGAGAACAAGTATTAAAGAGAGAACCAGGTAAAAGCCACAATATCTATAATCCAACCTTGAAGTCAGTCCTGTGTCACCATTGATGCCAAATTTTAGCAGTCACAGAGACCAACCCTGATTCAGTGTGACAGGACTGGAGACCAGCTTCACACACGGCTTTTGTAGTTTTAATGTATTGGGGAATTTTTGTTGATGATGTTGATGATCTATATTAGAGATCACCACTAAATTCAGGAAAATTCAAAAAGAAATCTACATGTTTATAGACTCTGATAAAAGAAGGGTTTTCTATAGTTCTGAGTCTTAAGTCTGTTTCTTTGCTTTCCACTTTAATCTGTACAAGTTAAACAGATGGATATCTCTGTTTGACTGAAGTACAAAGAGAGAGGCTCTCTAAAGCAGATCCATTTCATCTCTTAATTTCTTTCTGGCTCTCCTGGTCTGTAGGTCTTTTATTCATGTTTGCCGGATTTTTCAATTCACTGTGCACTATGATAAACATAAAAGTGGCACGCATTCCACTAATGTAATTTAAAATTTTAAATAAGTAATACAGTGGCTAAAAGCAAAAATCAAATTAATGGTAATTTTTAAAAATGTCTTTGATATTACATAAGAAAATTGTGACCAAAAGCAAAAATCGAACTAATGGTAATATTTTTTAAAATGTTTTTGATATTAAAAGATACATCTTTTAAATTTGATCGTATGATATCAATGTAAGCTTTTGAAGTGTTGCCCAGAGACCATAGAATCAAAGACCAACTGCCTCTGGAAGAAGTGGCATTTAAATTGGGAGAGAAGGAAGAGGAAACTATATTATCTGGGCCTCAGGGAGAAGTACAGTAGGGACGATCAGGTGCAGGAGGATCCACAAAGTGTGAAGAATCCTGTGAATTTAGTGACAGTATTTTATGAACAAGGCACTTGCTTTAGATTAGTTGGTTTTAATCTTTTTTAGGATTCTTGTAGAAGCTCGGAGAAGAGCTATGAGCCTTCTCAGAATATGAGCCTATGTACAAACATGAGAGGGCCACAAAGTTCTAATCCCCAATTAAAAATTCCTATTTAGAGGCGAGAGAGGTGGCTCACACCTATAATCCTAGTACTCTGGGAGGTGGAGGTGGGTGGCGCTCAGGAGTTCAAAAGCAGCCTGAACAGGAATGAGACCCCATCAACAAAAATAGCCCGGCATTGTGGTGGCCACCTGTAATCCCAGCTACTTGGGAGGCTGAGGCAAGAGGATTGCTTGAGGCCAGGAGTTTGAGGTTGCTGTGAGCTATGATGATGCCGTGGCATTCTACCAAGGGTGACAAAAGTTAGACTCTGCCTCAAAAAAAAAAAAAATTCCTGTTTAGATATTTTCTACTCTAAGAATTTCTATTCTTCTCTCATGTGATTCTTAGAAACAGTATGGATAGGCTCGGCGCCTGTGGCTCAAGTGGCTAGGGCACCAGCCACATACACCTAGGGTGGCGGGTTCGAATCCCCAGCCCGGCCCCGCCAAACAATGGTGATGGCTGCAACCAAGGAATGGCCAGGCGTTGAGGGGGGGCGCCTGTAGTCCCAGCTGCTTGGGAGGCGGAGGCAGGAGACTCGCTTGAGCCCAGGAGTTGGAGGTTGCTGTGAGCCATGATGCCATGGCACTCTACCCAGGGGGATGGCTTGAGGCTCCATCTCAAAAAAAAAAAAGAAACAGTATGGATAAATTCCCATGTCTCCCAAAATACTATCTGTAGTGTGGCTCATACCTAATATGAGAAAAAGGAAAAGAGAATATGATACAAGTCTCTTTTGTGTTTTTGATATTTTCTCTGAAAATTTACAAGGCATGAAGATGATCATTGGCTACACAAAGGTTCGCTTTACTTGTTTTAAACTGATCTTTTATTTTGTGAAACTAAAAATAAACTAGAAAAAATACATGATAAATAATCATGTTCCCAATACCTAGAATTTAAAATACTAACATTTAGTCAAAATGTCTTCATTAAAAAACAAATATAGGGTGGCGCCTGTGGCTCAAAGGAGTAAGGTGCCGGCCTCATATGCCGGAGGTGGCGGGTTCAAACCCAGCCCCAGACAAAAACTGCAAAAAAAAAATAAAACGCAAAAAAACCCAAAAAACAAATATAACAGATAAAGCTTAAGACTCCTTTAACTACCACCATTGCCCCACTCCTTTTGTCCAGCTGGCAACTACTAGCAGTAGTTGGTATATATCCTCCCAGTTCATTGTTTATTGTATGTATATATGTATCTGTATCTTAGTATTAATTTGTATTATTGACATCTATAAATAGTAGTATCATACTATACATATTTTCTATATTTCCTTATATTTAACATTGTTTTTATGATCTGGTCAACTTGATACATATAAATCTGGTTTATTACAACTTTAATAAAATGTTGTTTATCATTACATCACATTGTACTATCCATTCTCTTATTGATGTTTTTTACTACTATAGACAATGCTATAAGGAACATCCTTTTGGGGGTTGAACCACATGAAATTGCTATTCTTGTTGGTGAAACGCATTTGAATATGGACAATTGTATGTCGTTGAACTTAATTCTCTTATTTGTATACCAACAGTTTAACAGCCAACTTTTAATTTTTGACTGTGCAATAGATGAAAATGGTATCTGATTGTTTTCATTTCTACATATATATTGTTAATGAAGTTTAACATGTTTTGATGTGTCCATAGCCATTTGAATTTCCTCTAATGTAAATTTTCCACTTATAATCTGTGCTCATCAGACCAGGGAAAATAAAGTATTTCTTTAAGAATTGATTGCAGGCCAGGGATAGTGGCTCACACCTATAATTCTAGCACTCTGGTTTGTTTTCTTTCTTTTTTTTTTTTTTCCCTGAGACGGAGTCTTACTATGTCACCCCTCCATAGAGTGCTGTGGCATCACACCTCATAGCAACCTCAAATTCTCAGGCTCCCTCCCAAGTAGCTGGGACTATAGGTACCCACCACAATGCCCAGTTATTTTTTTGTTATAGTGGTCATTGTTGTTTAGCAGTCCCAGGCTGGGCTTGAACCTACCAGCTCCAGTGTATGTGGCTGGCGCTATAACCACTGAGGTAAGGGTGCCGCCCAATTCTAGCACTCTGGAAGACCAAGGCAGGAAGATCCATTGAGGTCAGGAGTTCAAGACCAGCCTGAGCAAGAGTGAGGCACACCCACCCCAGCCCCTCTCTACTAAAAAAGAAAAAAAATATATATATATATATATATATAAAAATTAGTTAGGCACTGTGGCAGGCACCTGTAGTCCCAGCTACTGTGGGGACTGAGGCAGGAGGATTGCTTGAACCCAGGTATTTGTGATTGCTGTCTCTATGAGGTAGGCTGACCTTGGCACTGTAGCCTGGGCAACAGAGTGAGACTCTGCCTTAAAAAAATAAATAAAAAAGAATTTATTGTGGCTGTTCATGAATTAGAGAATAAACTCAGTAAGTATTGGAGTTCTCCCAAAGTGTAGCCAATTATTTAATGACCACAGTTTTCTCTCATTCCGTTGTGCTTGCAACTTTGCAATGTGATTTTGCAGCTCTTTCCAACCAAAGTGGGGCTGTTGGTCCACATCCTTGAATCTCAGTTTGTTTTGTGACTTGGTTTTTGACCCATAATATGTGGTGGACACAATATTGCACAAGTCCCAGCACCGAGGCTTTAAGAGGCCTTTAAGCTTCCATCTTGTACCGTCTGAGAGCACTATACCAAGACTGCCTTCTAAGGAAGCCACACTAACTTAGTAAGATGGGAAGCCACATGGAGAACCGAGATGCCCTGGCTGACAGCTAGCACTAGCTGCCGGACATGTGTTCAAGCCACCTAGGACCTTCCAATCCAGCTGAGCCTCTAGCTGAAAGCTGCTGCATAGGTGAATGTGAGATGAGCAGAATAACCAACCAACCCATATTATCACAGAAATAATAAATCATTATTTTAAGCTACTAAATTTGGGGGTGGCTTATTTTGGAACAATAGTTAATGTAACTGCTCCAGTGTCATGGTAAGGTAAACAATTTTAGGGGGAAAATTAGAACTTAAAAGTACTTACTTTTTTATTGATTTATTTTTTTTTTGCAGTTTTTGTCCAGGGCTGGGTTTGAACCTGCCACCTCCAACATATGGGGCCGGCGCCTTACTCCTTTGAGCCACAGGTGCCGCCCAAAAAATACTTAATTTTGAATAGACATGACCCTTTTCTCTTAAACACACACACACAAACTATTAAGAGTGCTATTTAGCATTGTGCTAAGCATTTTCTATATGTTATTTTATCTTCAACACAACTCTATTAAGTAGAAATTATTCTTATTTTCTTTTTTGAGTCAGAGTCAGAGTCTCAAGCTGTCACCCTAGGGAGATTGCTGTGGCGTCACAGCTCACAACAACCTCCAACTCTTGGGCTTAAGCAATTCTCTTGCCTCAGCCTCCCAAGTAGCTGGGACTATAGGTGCCC
>NW_003852406.1:15404611-15457490 GCF_000181295.1 Otolemur garnettii
CAGCCTCCCAAGTAGCTGGGACCACAGGCGCCCGCCACAACGCCCGGCTATTTTTTGGTTGCAGCCATCATTGTTGTTTGGCGGGTCTGGGCTGGATTCAAACCCGCCACCTTGGGTGTACGTGGCTGGCGCCTTAGCCACTTGAGCCACAGGTGCCGAGCCCCAAAGCCTGTTTTAACCATTATCCTGCCTTCTCATTAAAAAAAAACCCTAAAAATTCACCTGTTCGGTAAAAGTCACACTCAGTGGCATGCAATTTTATTGATGAAGTGATGGGGGGAGATTAAGTCACATAAAATGAATAAAAATAAATACATGTTGGAATTTTAATTAAGAAAAACATACAACTTTCAAATTAATACAGAGCTAAGACAAAGATGACAGTGTACGGTCCTGCTCTTATATACCCCCCTGCTGTAAATATAGAGCAAAATATAGAAACATGAAATGAGAAAAGAAAGACATTCGCAGACACAAAACACTGCATTGAGCTGAGCTGAAGGTCTGCTGCGCTCTAGATTCAGTGGCAGCTTCAATTGGGAGACTAAAATTACTTCCCTAAGAAAAATTAAAAACGTAGGATTTTAACTAAATTTGACAGAACTATTCTCCCTGAGTTCTTTCTTTTTTAGAGACAGAGTCTCGCTTTATTGCCCTCAGTAGAGTGAGGTGACATCACAGCTCACAGCAACCTCCAACTCCTTGGTTTAGGCAATTTTCTTGACTCAGCCTCCCAAGTAGCTGGGACTACAGGCAGTGGGCTATTTTTTGTTATAGTTTGGCTGGGGTCAGGTTCGAACCCACCACCCTCGGTATATGGGGCCGGCGCCCTACTCACTGAGCCACAGGCACTGCCCTCTCCCCAAGTTCTTTCCTAGGTGAGGTTATGCTAGGCATGAAGATAACAGTAGACCCGGTATAGCAGGATGGAAGTGAGTCAGAAGTGGTAAAACAGAAATAAACTGAAAAGTTACTATTCTGGAACCCCCTTTGAAATAAGATTCAAAGGCTATTTAAGCATAGATCAATGGCAAAGACCATAATTTGATATAATTCTTTCTAACTAGAGTTATGAAAATGTAGCTAAAAGATCCTAAAAGAGTAAAAAGTAAAATCATTATTGTAAAAGTTATCCTTTTCCTTTGTAAAATGCAACAGTGAACTTGAATCCTTCCAGACAAACTGCAGGGCTTTTTCCATTGAAAATTATAGCACTTTGGGAAGCTGAAGGGAGAGGATCTCTTCCAGGATTTTGAGCATGCCACTGCACTCCAGCTAGTAAAAAAAAAAAAAAACTCAAAAAACTACAAAGACATAATTTCCAGAATCTATGGGGTATATCGGATAGTACTTTACAACTTTGTATTCTGTGGTAGGCAGAATAATGACTTTCCAAAGATGTCCACGCCCTAATTCTTACATAAGAAAAGGAATCCATTTTGGACTTCTGACCTTCAGAACTATAAATAACAAATTTGTGTTGTCTTAAGTCACTAAATTTGGGATAACTTGGCTCCGTGCCCATAGCTCAGTGGTTAGGGCACTGGCCACATACACTGAGGCTGGCAGGTTCAAACCTGGCCTGGGCCTGCGAAACAATAAAGACAACTACAACAACAACAACAAAAACCAGCCGGGCATTGTGGCGGGTGCCTATAGTCCCAGCTACTTGGGAGGCTGAGGCAAGAGAATCGCTTAAGCCCAAGAATTGGAGGTTGCTGTGAGCTGTGATGTCACAGCACTCTACCGAGGGCAACATAGTGAGACTCTGTCATAAATAAATAAATAAAAATAAATAAATAAATTTGGGGTAACTAGTTATAGCAGCCGTAGGGAACTATATTCTAACTATTTTTAGCCATGTTTATAATTTGGGTTTTTTTAATATAGATAAAACAAATTAGAAGGATTCTAGGAACATAGTAGCTTATTCTGTCTTCTTTCCACTCCCAAACTCCTTGGCTGTCAGGTATACAAATTAGAGTGACGACGACATATAACTTAACAACCAGCAAAATGGCAAAAATAAATAAATAAAGATTAGCACTTAGTAATGGAAAAGATGGAGAGGAGGGAGAAGATTTTCATATGTTGCTGGTGGAAAACAATCTGGCGTCATCTATTTAAATTAAAAACATCTTTCCAACCAGCAATCTCACTTCCAGAAATCCATCCTACAGAAGAAGAGAGAGAAAAAAAAAGCATGATTATTAATGACATTTTTAAATATATTTGTGGCAGCATAGATTATAGTGGGGGAAAATAGAAACCAAGTACCCATCCATAGAATAATGCTGAATGAATTATGGTACTTCCATGCCATGAACTATTATGTGCCATTAAAAAGAATTAGAAAAAGGAAAAAAAAAAAAGAATTAGAGGGCCAGGTGGTGGCTCATGCCTGTAACCTTACCACTTTGGGAGGCTGAGGTGGGAGGATTACTTGAGCCCAGGACTGTAAGACCAGTCTGGGTAACATAGTGAGACTCTGTCTCTGCAAAAAATAAAAATAAATGAAAAGAATTAGAGAATGAAGTTGGACCTCTGCCTCATAGAATATGCAAAAATTAATTTAAAGTGGATTAAGAACTAAAACTAAAAAACTCTTAGAAGAAAAAAAAATAGGCATGAATTTTCGTGACCTTGGACTAGGTAGTGGTTTCTTAGATATGACACAAAAAATATAAGCAACAAAGGAAAAATATAGATAAGTTGGACTTCATAAAAATTAAATGTTCGTGCTTCAAAGAACGAAAGGTAAAAAGATAGCCCACAGAATGGAAGAAAATATTTTCAAGTAAATATATAAGGAGGCCAGGTGTGGTGGCTCACGCCTGTAGTCCCGGCACTCTGGGAGGCCGAGGCAGGTAGATTGCGGGAGCTCAGGAGTTCAAGACCACCCTGAGCAAGAGTGAGACCCCATCTCTACAAAATAGCCAGGCATTGTCGTAGGCGCCTGTAGTCCCAGCTACTTGGGAGGCTGAGGCAAGAGAATTGCTTGAGCCCAAGGGTTTGAGGTTGCTGTGAGCTATGACAGCACAGCACTCTACTGAGGGTGACAAAGTGAGACTGTCTTTACAAAAAAGGAGGCAGGGAGCAAAGGATCTAAGTAGACAGTGCTTCAAAGAAGATGTACCAATGGCCGATAAACATATAAAAAGATGGTCAATATCATTAGGGAAATATAAATCAAAACCACAGTGCAGTTTTGTGCTTTTGATATGATTTGCAGCCACACTCTACGAGGCTACAATGAAAAAGACAATAGCAAGTGTTAGAGAGGATGTAGAGATGGCCGGGCGAGGTGGCTCACACCTGTAATTCCTGCATTGCTCTATGCATTGCTGGTAGGAATGTAAAATGGTGCAACAGGCAACTCCTCAAAAAGTAAATATATTTGTGGCAGCATAGATATAGTGAGCGAAAATAGAAACCAAGTACCCATCCATAGAATAGCAATTTCACTCTGCTATATACCCAAGAGAATTTAAAATATATGTCCATACAGCATTATTCATAGTCGCCAAAAAGTGAAAACAATCCAAATGTCTATCAGACAAAATGTTACTGTATATTCATTTGTTTTGTTTTGTTTACACTCCAGGCTGGAGTGCAGTGGTGCAATCTATCTTAGGTCATTGCGACCTTATACTCCTGGGCTCAAGCAATCCTACCTCAGCCTCCCAAAGTGCTGAGATGACAGGTGTGAGCCAGTAGATTCATGGTTGCCAAGGGCTGCATGAATGGTGAGTCAATAATGATGTGTATGGAGTTTCTTCTGGGGGTCATGAAATAGTCTGGGATTAGACAGTGGTGATATTTGCACAAGCTTGTGAAGATATTAAAAAATGCTGCATTTTATATTGTAAAAGGTTGAAGTTTTTGCTATCTGAATTAACTCTTTTTTTTTTTTTTTTTTGAGACAGGAGCCTCAAGCTGTCCCCATGGATAGAGTGCCATGGCATCACAGCTCACAGCAACCTCTAACTCCTGGGCTCAAGAGAGTCTCCTGCCTCAGCCTCCCAAGTAGCTGGGACCACAGGCTCCCACCACAACGCACGGCTATTTTTTGGTTGCAGCTGTCATTGTTGTTTGGCAGGTCTGGGCTGGATTCAAACCTGCCATCTTGGGTGTACGTGGCTGGCAACTTAGCCACTTGAGCCACAGGCGCCAAGCCCTGAATTAACTCTTAAAAAAAAAAATTGAAACTTTGTCAGATGATTTACAGGGCAACTAAAACGATTTGTCATTCAGTCAGGTCAGAAGCCAAGAATTTAATTTTATTTTAGCTCTCTTTATATAACTAGTTTTTCCATTTAGGGTTTCCTTAATTTTTTACTTTAAAAAATGAAGTCAATATAAATAATATTCAGCAAATAGTAATATGCATAGCTGACTCTGAAGTTTGGGGGAGTTTTAGTGTCCTATTTAGCTTTTTTTTTTTTTTTTTGGAGACAGTGTCACTATGTCACCCTCAGTAGAGTGCTGTAACAACACAGCTCACAGCAACCTCAAACTCTTGGTCTTAAGCGATTCTCTTGCCTCAGCCTCCCCGGTAGCTGGGACTACAGGTGGCCACCACAACACCCAGCTATTTTTTAAAGATGGAGCCTCACTCTTGCTCAGGCTGGTCTCAAATTCATGACCTCAAGAGATCCACCCTCCTCAGCCTCCCAGAGTGCTGAAATTACAGGCGTGAGCCATCTCACCCAGCCTTCTATTTAGCATTTTTCAAACCCAATAATACTGCTGAAACAAGCTCAAGCTATCCACCCTCCTTGGCCTCCCAGAGTGCTAGGATTAGCCCAGCCACCAAGCTGGGCGGGTTCCTTCTGTATCTAAAGCTATTGGCAGGATGCAATGGCTCCCAGCCTGTATAATCTTAGCACTCTGGGATGCTGAGATGGGAGGATCCTATGAGCTCAGGAATCTGAGACCAGTCTGAGCAAGAGGGAGACTCCCATCTATACCAAAAATAGAAAAATTAGCTGGACATTGTGGCAGGTGCCTGTAGTCATGCTATGTGGGAAACTGATGCAGGAGGATGGCTTGAGGCCTGGTTTGAGATCGCTGTGATCTAGGCTTGACACCATGGCACTGTAGCCTGGGCAAGCATGAGACTCTGTCCCCAAAAAAGAAAAAGAGCTATGATCCCCACTGGCTCTCCTTATAGCCAACGTTCCTAAACTGGACAATGGTGTCCAATCTGACACCAATTTTGGGACACTGTGCAGAGCTCCAAAAGCATACACTTTGCACTAGTAACTGTTGTGATTTAAGAATGAGATAGAAATTATCACATCACTTTTGCCCTTGTAATTTTCAAATGGCTACTAAAGTTATTAGAACCTAACTACTTAATTTTTTGGCTAAGAGACAATGTGAAAAAATTACTAAGACTCTAAAGATGGCTTAAACCAGACCTGAGAACCTCTGGGTCATCAACTTCCCTATGTCACATACACCCCAAACTTGCAATCATTCTTCACTCAGATTGGGGGTGTATATGTAGGAATACCTGCTGATGGGAAATGTCTTTCCTAAGTGTGTGTCTTAAGGTAACAAATCAAATGTAAGCAGAACAGCAACTGGACTATCTTCCTAGTCCAATGAGGAGTCATGAAGTAGCTAGAAAAGATTACACTTCCCTTCCCAGCTCCCCAGGGTCACTTTGTAAACTATGAAAATGGCAATGAATTACCAAAGCCATTTAATACATACGTATAGTCAGGACAGAGACTTCAGCACCATCTACTATCCCCAACCAGAGCTTTTAGTAGTAAATCACACTACTCCTGATTGCTCCTCTCAAATTTTCTACCCCAAAAAGGAGCTTCCAGTAACTCGGACTCCACCTAGTAGTTACTGTCCTAAATACACAGTAGTATAGTAGGACTACATAAATCCAAGGCATTTCACCATGATTGTTATGGCATTAAATATGGACATCTAGAAGTGTTTCCATGGTTACAATAGCAAAACTACATGTAGAATTAACAAATAATGGATTTTACATTTGTAATCATTCCCATCCACAGCAGTTTGGAAAAGAACTGAAAATCAAATATCTAGGGGTTCTACTCTTGAAATGAGACATAAACTAATCAGAATACATTTTTAAAATATTTAAACCAAACTCTCACACGCCGTGTATCATAAATGTATGGCATTCTCACACGTACTTAAAAAAGAACAAAGAAAAGGATTTGCCCATAATCAAAACTTTATTGAAAAATTGACATCAAAATAGGAGATTGCTGTTGTATACCTTATAAAACCAAATTTAATTCTCTTGGTAGATTAACTAGAATTATTGAACTTATGATAAGGCTTTCTGTGAGATAACACAAATTCAGAAAGTTGTGTAGATCATTAGTGTTGCTTTCTTCTAAATGAACAGCCTGCAAAGGAATCATAAGAGCATATTAAACAGAAGTACATTCTATCTTCGGTATAATTTTACCAGAGTGACAAAACGTACTTTTTAGCATTATTAATTTATTAAATATCAATAACACAAATTTAGAAATATTCACACATGCATCTATCCTTTTTTTTTGAGACAGAGCCTCAAGCTATCCCCCTGGGTAGAGTGCTGTGGCATCACAGCTCACAGCAACCTCCAACTCCTCGGCTCAAGCGAGTCTCCTGCCTCAGCTTCCCAAGTAGCTGGGACTATAGGCACCCGCCACAACACCCGGCTGTTTTTTGGTTGCAGCCCTCATTGTTGTTTAGCGGGCCTGGGCTGGATTCGAACCCGCCACCTTAGGTGTATGTGGCTGGCGCCTTAGCCACTTGAGCCACAGGCGCCAAGCCATTTATCCTTTTATACTATAATTCATTCTGATACAACTATAACTATCATTTTTGTTTTTCAAATGCTTTCTATTTAAGGCAACCGGCCTGAATTCAACAGGTAAAACTGTCTTATGCAAGCTGTCACTAGATGCAATCTTAATTTTTAGGAACTATTCTGAATAATTTTCCCAAGAAAATAATTTGATTAGTATCTTTGGATACTCTGGTACACATGTACCCTTTGAGCCATCTGTGAGTATATGGGCAAAAATTCCCCAAGTCATGATATGACATAAGTTTCAGAAATCTTACAAGTACACCTTAGGAGCAACACTACTCTTAAAATATATGCTGACTTCTTACTTACATCTCACCAAGTCACACTAAATAGATCT
This sequence comes from Otolemur garnettii, assembly GCF_000181295.1. Classification (NCBI taxonomy): domain Eukaryota; kingdom Metazoa; phylum Chordata; class Mammalia; order Primates; family Galagidae; genus Otolemur; species Otolemur garnettii. The sequence goes on from NW_003852406.1 coordinate 15,411,805, forward strand.
TTGCTTTGCTGCCAATCCACTTGTAACTTGTAATTCTTCCAGTGAGAACATGGAATGTAAAGCACGCCAACATCTCACAAGCAAAATTTCAAGTATCCCTATGAAACTGTAAATGTACAAGTATCACTGAGGCAAATTTTATTTCTTATTGCACTAAAGTGAAAGAGGAATTAAAATTCGATTTTTACATTAAGAATTAAGTAGTTGCTCATTAAAATAAAATCTCTGGCATTTTAATTTATACCTTAGGTATCTGTAGTTTAGCCAGTAATAATAAAAAACTATCTTAAGTCACAGGTACCAAATGCACATGAAACAAAATCTTACAGAAGAAATATTAAAATTCTACAGTTTTAAAAATCCCTGTGTCTTATTATATGTAGTTATTCTTTGCTTCCGTTCTGATTTATTCTGAATTTATTCCAAGTTAAACAAATTAAGTGAATCAACACAATAGAACTGGGAAACTAAGAAAATAATGACTGTCAAGAGTTTAAATTTATCGGCTCCCTGCCCATAGCACAGTGGTTACAGTGCCAGCCACATACACTGAGGCTACTGGGTTTGAAACCAGGTAGGCCAGCTAAACAACAATGATAACTGCAACAAAAAATAGCCGGGCATTGTGGCAGGCGCCTGTAGTTCCAGCTACTTAGCAGGCTGAGGCAAGAGAATCGCTTAAGCCCAAGAGTTAGAAGTTGCTGTGAGCTGTGATGCCATAGCAGTCTACCAAGTGCGATATAGTGAGACTCTGTCTCAAAAAAAAAAAAGTTTAAATTTATCCATAGAACTTTCCATATTGAAAGAGCACACAATGAAATGTATAAATTATTTTGGTAATCATGAATTTAAAATTTCTTTCAACTATTTTAGTAAAGACGGGAGACATTTATAATCCTAAAATCTCATCCCTGGTTAGAAAATGCCAATTGACATACCTTCTGTAAGTCTGGCCTTTCCTCCTGTAGGTTGGCACAAGACTGTTGAACAACCCACACAAAGAACCACTGTCTGAGCATGGCTGAAAACTGTGGTAATCTTGTAGCAACCTAAAAGGGGAGAGGGGAGAATGTTAAAAGTGAAAAGCAGAAGAAAATATAGTACCTGTTCAACATACTTCTAGTGATATATAGAAATACGTGCTGTGTAACAGCAAGCCACATATGTAACATAAACTTTTCTACATAAAAAAACTTTTTTGAGACAGTGTCACTATGTCACCCTCAGTAGAATGCTGTGCCGTCACAGCTCATAGCAACCTCAAACTCTTGGGCTTAAGTGATTCTCTTGCCTCAGCCTCCCAAGTAGCTGGGACTATAGGCACCCACCACAATGCCTGGCTATATTTGGCTGCACTTGTCATTGTTGTTTAGCAGGCCCGGGTGGGCTCAAACCTACCAGCCTCTGTGTATGTGGCCAGTGCCCTACTCACTGAGCAATGGGCACTGAGCCATAAAATTTTTTTAAAGTGAAATTAATGTTTTTATTGAACTATTTCCAAAATATTATCATTTCAACATAAATTAATATGGTTTTTATTTTGTGCTACATCTTCAAAATCCAGTATGTATTTTGCACTTAAAGAACATCTCCATTTTTACTATCCACATTTCAAGTGCTCATGGCCACTTATGGCCAATGGCCACCATACTGGGCAGCAGAGCTTTAGACTGAAGAATCAACAGACTTTGAAAATGTTCCTATGCCTGTAATCCTAGTACTTTGGGAGGCCAAGGCAGGTTAGAGACCAGCCTGGGCAAGAGCTAGACCCCCTCTCTAAAAGCCAGGCATTGTGGCAAGCACCTGTAGTCCTAGCTACTTGAGAGGCTGAGGGAAGAGAATCGCTTAAACCCAAGAGTTTGAGGTTGCCGTGAGCTGTGACACCAGAGCACTCTACCAAGGGCAACTGAGTAAGACTCTGTCTCAGAAAAAAAAGAAAAAAAAAAAAAAAGAAAATGTCCCTTACATTTCCAATTCTGTATTCCCACTTCCACTCAACAGAGAGCCCTAATGTTTCTAAATATGCATGCCCCACTAACAATCCTTACAGAAATTTTCCTTAGAAAGGAATTAAGATTTGAAATCTTACCTGGACATTTTACATCCATAAAATAAGAGTTTGGACTTTGAACTAGCCGTTTCTTTTTATGTTTTTTCTTTTCCTCTTCCAAGGACGGATGTAATAAATCTCTTGCCAACTGAATAAAACAAACAAATGATCACTACTACAGTTAAATCACAATGCTGACAGATTTAACATGCGTGAAATGTACATGCAAAAGTAGGAATAACGGTCGAACTTCTGCGGAACAATATGTCAGACGTTAGTTACTTTTTAAAGCCTGTTAATGACTTTGACTAATACTTTGTAATAATGCTCGCGTTCTCCAAGTCCCTATAAAAGCGCTTTATGACGATCAGGAAATATGGTAAGCTTAGCTAACCCCTTCCTTCTTAACTCGGCAGAGTAACAGTCTTCTGTGAAAACAAAACTGTGGCTCTAAGAACAACTCGGACCCTGGACTCGAGAGTCGAAACTGCCAAAGGAGACCAGAGAGAACGCCAACGCCTGGGGTCAACATCTGATCTGATACGAACTTGCGAGGCTGAGGGGTGACGATCCTTGATGGCATTTATATACTATAGAAAGATCGCAGCCCACTATAAACTAACTTTCCCAGGGAGCTGCTTCCCTGGAGCCACCGCGTCCAAACCGCAGCCCACGCCCGTGCAAGGCCGGCCACGCCGCGCTGCCCGGGCAGGTCCCGACATGCCCGCCACTCGGGAAGCTGCACGGTACCCGCCGCCTCCCCACGTTCGGCAGGGAACGCCGCAGGCCTGGGGAGCCGTCGGGCTCGTCGCCTCCGCACCCCTCGGCAGACAGAGAAGCCCGAAACAAACCCGGAGGCCGAAGCCAACAACTCACAGGCATCTTGACCGCTCCCCAAGGCCAGCCGGTCCGCACCTCTCAGACGCCACTCCTGGCTGGCAGCACGCGAGCTGCGCTCGGCGTCAACTTCCGGGATAGAGGAGGCGGGCGGAGCGGCGCGCAGCGGCGGGCGGGCTGTCCGCTCTAGGCGCTCCTCTCGGTGGTGGGGACGCCGCTCTCGGTGGTGTGGACGCTCCGGCCGGGTCTGCGGTCCGGGGCGACGGTCGGCGCATCCCGGGGTCCCAAGCCGGGTGAACCTAACGGCTTCTCTCTGGGGCCTCTGGCTGGGCCAGCCTCTGGAGGTTGGGTGGCGCGCTGCTGAGCCCGAGGCGACCGATCCCCCGCAGCGGTCTCTGCCGCGGCCCCCTGGAACCGGGCGGGCGGCTCACCCCTCGCCCGGCCACGGAGCTAACCATCCGCTCTCGGCTAGCTCTGCGGGTGGGCTCACCCGGTGACGCGACTGTTCTCTGTTCTTTTGTGCATTAAAAACACAATATGATTAGCCACTGATACGTGCCATCGAGGTTATGAGAGGCCGGTATCCTCGTGGATTCCCCCCTCCAAGTTGCAGGTTTCTGAGTGCTTTGCGTGGTGAGGCTGTGCCACAGGTTTGCTTTGTCCTGAAAAAGTTCTTAAAGAGCGGGGATTCGCGACTGGGTTTAGTCGGAGGCTCTTTCCTGTCCTGCGAGGATTACCTGTACTTTCCAGAGCCAACAAGTGGGACCTGAGAAAGTGGCGGGTGCTGCTGACTGCCAGACCTGAAATATTTTGATCAGGGGTAAGCATGCATGACCGAGACCCCAGAAGCCAGGGAGACCCTTGACCAGAACATGTTTAACTAGATGTTCTTCTTCTTCTTCTTCTTCTTTTTTTTAGACAGAGCCTCAAGCTATCCCCCTGGGTAGAGTGCTATGGCATCACAGCTCACAGCAACCTCCAACTCCTGAGCTCAAGCGAGTCTCCTGCCTCAGCCTCCCAAGTAGCTGGGACTACAGGTGCCCGCCACAACACCTGGCCATTTCTTGGTTGCAGCCGTCATTGTTGGTTTTGGCTGGCTCGGGCTGGATTCGAACCCGCCACCTTAGGTGTACGTGGCTGGCGCCCTGGCGCTACAGGTGCCGAGCCTAACTAGATGTTCTTATTCTATTTCTCTTGGCAAAAAATACGTGTATAATATACATCTTGAAAAATGCAGGACAAGAAGAAAATTTAAATTACCATCCAGAGATAAACATCACTAACTTTTGACCTATGTCCTTTTTTTTTTGGTGAGGGCCCAGATTTGAACCTGCCACCTCCGGCATATGGGGCCAGTGCCCTACCCTTCTGAGCCACAGGCATTTCCCAGATCTACGTCCTTCTAAACATTTTTTACTCACTTGCACAAAGTTTCCTTTGGGTTTTGGTTTTACATAATTGGGATCACTTGTACCCAATCTTTTTTAGACTTGAGTTTTCCCCTTCCGCTTACTATATAATTAATGAGCGTTGCTCTCTGTTACTACGTATTTTCTTACATTATGATTGTTAATGGACACATAGCATCTATCCTAATATCCTATTTTAGCCAAATAATAAAATACTAAATACCTAAATACTAAATTGGATATGGGCTAAGGATTTTTAATGTTAGATGTTTAATATATTAATATCAATAAATATTATTTTCATGCAGATAAATATGTAGGATACTACAATTGTATAGGCAGAATAATGGCCCCTGAAGATATCAATGTCCTAATCCCCAGGACCTGTAGTTACTTGACAAGTGGAATTAAGGTTGCTAATTAGCTGACTTTAATCTAGGAAGATTATCCTGGATTATTTTCGTGAGCTCAATGTAATCACAAGGGTCCTCACAAGTGGAAGAGGAAGACAGAAGGTCAGAGAACAAGATGCAATGAGGGAAGAACGTCTGAGAGATGCTGTGTTGCTGGCTTCGAAGATGTGAGAAGACCATAAGCCCAAAAGTGCCAGAAGTCCAGGCAAGAAAAAGGCCTCCCTCCTAGAGCCTCCAGCAAGAAATACGATCCTGCCAACACCTCAATTGTGTGGGTCAGACTTCTGAAATACAGAACTGTAAGATAAGAAATAAGTGTTGTAAGCCATTAGTTTTATGGCAATTTGTTACAGCAACATAAGAATACAATAGTGAAGCCCAAGTGCCCACCACACAACTGTTATCAAAGCCTAACATTCAATACTCTGTTCTCCCACACCATGGTAAACATTGTTGTAGATTAGGTTAGGGTACATTCTTGGTTGTTTCCTTAGGATAAATTCTTAGAGGAGGATTGCTGTGTCAAAAGTTATGTACATTCTAGGTTTAACTCTGCCAAGTTACCAAAAAAGCAAAACCAATGTACGTCCCAGATGTAAAATGTATAAGTATCCTATCCCCCTTTCTTTGCACCCATGACAGTACTATTATGGTTTTCCTATCTCAGTCCAGAAAAACTATTATTTGAAAGTAGGATTTTATCATATTTCACTGTTGTTTCAATTCATATTTTTCACATATTTATTGGTCCTTAGCCCTTTTCTATTGGAATAGTCACCTACTTCTTTTTTATCCTCCTGTATCAAGGATATTAACCATTAATCATATAGTATGTTATAAATATTTTTCCAACTTGTTTCTTATTAATTTTATTTTTTGATGATTTTTAATCATATAGGAATTTTTAATATCATATATTCCCATGCATACACATACATACATATGCATTCCAAATCTATTGCTTTCTTTTTGCTATTGCGCTTAGACAAGGCTTGATCACCTTAGGCTCAACCAAATATTTCCTGTGCTCTCGTCTAATTCTTTTGTTGTGATCCTTGTTCTTTAACCTTTAAATTAACCTGGAATTTATTCTGGCATTTAATGTGTTGTAGATCTCAGAACAATTTCTAATGATCAAACCTGGGTAGAGCTTCAGTTCACAGTACAGTGTCAAAACCTCACTCAGAGGCAGCATGAGAAATAAAACTACCAAAGTCAAGAAGACCTGGTGTCTACATAGAACTCTGATTCCTCTTCAAAGCCCAATTTCTCCTAAAATGTCCTCCAGTCCCTACACTAATGGCAGATGAAGGGGCATGCAGAGTCTCTCTGCCTGGGCAGCCTCCTCTCTAGGATCCTGCAAAAGGCACTCCCACCTGCTTTTAAAGAGTTGTGAAGTACCAGTCAAAATTCTATTCTAGAACTCTGCAGCTGTTCTATCAGGCCAGGTCTGAGAAGGTGCCACTGAAAGCTCAATTTGGCACCTGGCTCCCTTCACCTCAGCAGTGTGTACCCATCTCTACTTCCCTCTCTCCCTTTACCAACTTCAGACACTGGGAAAACTCACAGGTGTTCAGACAGGTTAAGCCAGAAACCCCACTGGTGCTGAATTTCAGGCACCCAGGGGGGGTTGTAAATAATCAGATCCCTGCCTTTCCTCTCGGCTGAAGTTCTTCAGGCCTGTGCTTTTCTTTTCCCAGAAAGATGATCAGGAGGTTTAGTTTTGTTTTGTTTTTAGGAAATTCAGAGCATGAGGTGGGGGCCCTAAAGAGAACTTTTCATGCCTCTGCCTTTCTAATATTTTTTTCTGAGAAGCTCAGAGAACTCTGCAAACTATAAGGCTGCATTCTTTTTCTCTTCCTTCTACTGCCCACATGTTGGCAGGTATCAAAGTGCTTGTGGCTCATACTCTATACACTCCTGAAATCAGAAGCCGCTCCTGAAAGTCCGCCTCTCTCCTGCATGTCAGTTCCCCAACAGGATCATGGCCATTGTCCCCGAAGTGCCAATCGTAATGGTTGCAACCCATTGTTAATTCATGAGGATGCTGACCCTCTCAGGCAAGCTCCCATCAGTAAGGGGTAAGTAAGACTCAGAAGCACACTCTGGTGCCAGTTTCCTCCCCTTCCCTCCCCTTCTGTTCCCTTTCCTTTCCTTATCTCACTATCATCTCGCTTTGTTGGTTTCCATTAGTCCTGCCTCAACGTGGTAAATAGTCCCTTCACGTAACTCTCTACCGGCCACTGTTTACCTGCACGGCCATTTCATCCAAGAAGCTGCTGGCCCTAGCACGGCTGGATGACCCAACATGACAACATCTGGAGATTGTTTACTCACTTCCAAGGCCTCCTGTCGTAGATAAGTTGAGGGACTGGACTCCATAGTACCAGTCAAGGACCCGGGGCACTCTGCACCCAGTGAAGTGTTGACTAACTATGAATTTAGTCTAGAATAGAAATGCTTTGAAGATATAACCACTTTAAGATAGGAGGATTGGGCTTGGCGCCTGTAGCTCAAGAGGCTAAGGCGCCAGCCACATACACCTAAGGTGGCAGGTTCGAATCCCCAGCCCGGGCCGCCAAACAACAATGATGGCTGCAACCAAAAAATAGCCGGGCGTTGTGGCGGGCGCCTGTAGTCCCAGCTACTTGGGAGGCTGAGGTGGGAGACTCGCTTGAGCCCAGGAGTTGGAGGTTGCTGTGAGCTGTGATGTCATGGCACTCTACCCAGGGGGATAGCTTGAGGCTCTGTCTCAAAAAAAAAAAAAAGATAGGAGGATTGTGTAACTTTGTAACCTTTGAGGAGGAATCTGTTTAACATATACTATGATGAGTAATAACATTGCTGATGTTTACTTTTACTGTGAGAATAAAAAATAACAAAGGGAAAGAAGGGGCAGAACAGTTCTTTGAGGAGCTATCCTTGCTGTTCTCCAGAATCCCTGGCTTTTCTGTAAGTAAAAATGAAATTGTTACCTCTCATCCATTTCTCTGTTGATTGGCTTGGGTGACAGACAGATAGACTCCTAGGTCCAGCAATAATCATAGCTCACTACAGCCTCAAACTCCTAGACTCCAGTGATCCTCCTGCCTCAGCCTCCCAAGATGCAAGGACTATAGGTGGTCGCCACCGCACTCAGCTAATGTTTTGGATCATTTATAGAAATGGGGTCTCCCTCTTACTCAGGCTGATCTCAAACTCCTGGCCTCAAGCAAGCCTCCTACCTTAGCCTCCCATAGTTGATTTCCTTTATTTTTCTTTATTTTCCATAACAATCTGGTTCCTAACTGGGTCGGAGCCCCACTGGGCTGAGCTGGCAGAACATTCCACCTCATTGCTGGGGACCATGCTGGATTTTCTGCATATGTCCCCCCTCCAAAGACCTGCTTTCCATCCTTTGCTATGGTCTGTGCTCCAGAGACTGATTTTTCTGGGCTACATCAACTGGGTTCCCTTGACCTCTGGTTTCTAGATGAGTCAGGCAAATGGGAGACATCAGCAGGAAATCAGAGGGCCAAAGAAGAGCCATGTTGGAATATCTATTCCCCTTGGTGGGCCATTTTCTCTCAAGTGGCTGCTCTCTGAAGGCAGCAGGTGCTTTAGTGTCCCTTTCCTGAGTCTCCCACCTCCTCCCCAGTTGGCCTTTCCATGTGAAGAGTGGTGACTCACAATCCTTTGTTGGTTTCCATTAATCCTGCTTCAACCTAGTAAATAGTCCCTTCATGTAACTCTCTTCAGTCATCCATTGGAGTGGGCCATCTGTGATCTGCCAGGACCCTGACAGGAGGTCCCCTGCCAGGACGTGCTCCCCTCTTAGCCTGGAAGGCTATGTACTTGGGGTCCATTTGCTCTTCAGTTATCAATCAAACTAGGTCATTGCAAAAATGTCCATTATCCCTGCATGTGGGGCCCTTCAGGGTTGACAGGCTGTGTGGCTCCTCCTGGTTTTTTTTTTTTTTCCTTGGGACAGAGTCTCACTTTATGCCCTGGATAGAGTGCTGTGGCATTATAGCTCACAGCAACCTCAAACTCCTAGGTTCAAGCAATCTTCTTGCCTCAGCCTCCTGAGTAGTTGGGACGATAGGTGCCAACCATGATGTCCAGCTAGTTTTTATATTTTGAGTAGAGACGAGATTTTGTTCTTGCTCAGTCTGTCCTTGAACTCCTGAGCTCAAGTGATCCACCCACCTTGGCCTCCCAGAGTGGTAGGATTATAGTCATGAGCCACTGCACCTGGCTGTTCCTCCTGTTCTATTCCTGAAGTGGATACAGGACTCTTCAGGGAGATGGCTTAGAGTCCAAGTTGTGTAGATCCTCACCACTTTATGGACCAACAACATTGATATCAACTACAAACATTTAGGAAAACAGATTCTCAGGCTCAACCCTAGATCTACTGAGTTAAAATCTGCATCTTCGCAATAGTGATTCATATGCACATCCCTGTATGAGAAGCATAGGCCCAGATAGGCCACACTGCCATTCTTTCTGGAGTCTTCCCACCTCCCCAATGAGGCTGTCGGGAAGCCAGAACCCAGATTCCTGCTACTCTAAGGTATCTCTCTAGATTGGAACAAGAAAACACCCGACTTCTGCTTCTCCAAGATTGTCATACCATACTTAGGAACCCTTTCAGGGGTCCTCAAACTTTTTAAACAGGGGGCCAGTGCACTGTCCCTCAGACTGTTGGAGGGCCGGACTGCAGGCCCCGGGACGAGTCAGCTGCTAAGCAGGACAGGCAGCGGCAGCAAAAACACCCGGTGGGCCGGATAAATGTCCTAGGCAGGCAGAGTTTGAGGATGCCTGCTTAAGTCAATAATATTCAAACATGGTTACACATTAGAATCGCCAAAGGAGCAGCCCAGGTGAATTAAATCAGAGTACTGGGGGTGGAACCCAGGTGGCAGTAGTTTTCTTAAACTCAGGTGATTCTATGAGTGGGGTTGAAAATCACTGCTGTAAATTCTCCTGCGGGCTTAGAATTTGTAAAAGCAAAGCCCAGAAAGAATTACAGGCTCCTACAGCTTAAAGGGAGAAGGGGAAATACTGGTAGGAAAAAACAAATCATTAATTTATATTTCAAAATATCCAAGCTTGGCAGCCAGGTGAGATTTCCCAGCACCTGCCGGTCTGCCCTGATGATCAGGCCCCGTGGCCTTCCCCTCGGTTCCCCAGCTACTGCTTCCTCCAAAAACATTCTCTCTGCCTGAGACGCCAAAGAAAAAAGTAAGCTACTTGGGCGGCACCTATGGCTCAAAGGAGTAGGGGGCCAGCCCCATATACCGGAGGTGGTGGGTTCAAACCCGGCCCTGGCCAAAAACTGCAAAAAAAAAAAAAGTTTAAAAAAGAAAAATGAGCTACTTTTTCTCAAGGCAAGGTGCTTTCTCAAACTTTATTATTACACCACGGCTCATAGCAAAGACATTGTATAAAGATGCTGAGGCCAGCATAAATTTATGCAAATGAAATCTCTCCCTTTTCTGAACTTATTACCTACATTAATCACTTCTCCATAATCACTGCTGTCTTGGGTGGATTTTCTTTCTTTCTTTCTTTCTTTTTTTCAATGCTCTTATACTGATAATTCACTTTCTTGTTTGTCTTCTCTAAAAGTCCATAGGCTTCTTGAAAATCAGGATTCGGTCTCATCTCCACGGGGCCCAGTGCAGCCCATGATGGGTACTCCAAGATTATGTGGATTGAGTGCCAGATTCAACCCAGACAACTTGGCGGGGCACAGTGTCCCCAGCCAGTGGATCGCCTGAGCACAGGAATTCAAGACCAGCCTGAGCAAGAGCGAGACCCCATCTCTACTAAAAATAGCTGGGCATTGCGGTGAGTACCTAGAGTCTCAGCTACTCAGGAAGCGGAGGCAAGAGGATCTCTTAAGCCCAAGAGTTTGAGGTTGCTGTGAGCTATGATGCCACATCACTCTACCGAGAGTGACATAGTAAAACTCTGTCTCAAAAAATAAATAAATATAAAACAAAAAATAAAACCGCAACCAATGTGACCTCTGTTCTTTAAGGACTAAGCATTCTGGTTATCCAGAATCCTTGCTTCTTGTCATAACTTCACTTGATCCTTCTGGATGCTTGCCTTTGATCATTCCGTGTCTCAACTTCGAGTGTAATGAGTAGACCAAAAGACCACTGAATTCTGGCTAAGCCTCAGTTAACTTGTTTCTAAAATTAGAAAATCCAAGTCATTGCGGAGTTAATGAGATACTGCAGGGAGCTCTGCTTCTTCCCTCAGAGGTATGTACAGCAAAATAAATGAAAAGCATTCTGTTTTTCCATTAGATAAAAGCTGATTAAAAAGCTAATAGGTTAAAGGGCTCAAAGTATTAAGCAGAACGGTACTCTATTTATTCACATTAAAAAACGTATTCAACTATTTATGGAATGTCTGCTGTATGCGAAGCAGTAAGCAATGTAAATCCTGTTTCCTAGAACTTAATTGTAATAGTGGTTTTCCTTAATAAATTGTTTCTCCACCTGTAAAATGAAAATACTGACACCTATTTCATATGTGAAGGTTATATGAAGGTAAAATAAGGTTATATGAAGATAAGATGAGATAGCGTGTAGTAGACCACTGCAGGAATTCCAGGATCCCACCAACTGGAATTCCTGGAGCTTGTTGACAAAAGGAAATCAGTTCGCCCTGGGAATCCTCGGCTGACGGTAATTCCCCTCATGACAACTTGTAAATGTATGTCTTTACAACAGTCTCCTTAAGGAAGGTTATGAATGTTTTCCCTCTGCAAAAACTACTTGCTGGAGTCTTTTACCTTCATCTCAAAAGCTAAGAAATTGTTCTTTCACAATCCAATAGGTGGCACAAGGAGCCAGGCGTGTGTGACAAGTGGTGGCTAGCAGAGAGCTTTATCTTCCGGTTTCCAGGAGACCTTTGTCCCGGCTGGCTTTGGCGTCTAGTCTGTCACAGGACCACTCCACATGTAGCTATGCATAACAGGCTCCTTAAACATACAGACCCTGGCTCTTCTGAATTTTCCTAAAGAAAAGATATGTGGCCTAGAGAGCAGCTGAGAGTGAGCCTAGTCTTCCCTAAACATTTTCTTCTGAATATTCTACTTATCCGAAACTAGTTAACTAGATTAAACTACTTAAATTCCAAATTGCTTTACATGAAGGTTAAATACCATTGACTGGTAAGATATTTTTTACAGAGACACGTAGCCCAACAGTCTAGTAGAAGGCCTGTTATTACTCAGACTAGTGCCGACACTGCAGTCATTGGGGAGCACCGACTCTGAAGTAGCCGAGCACTGATCAATGAGTGTGGGGTGGGCAGGGAGGGGGCAGGAGGTGTGCTGATGAGGAGCATTTGCTAATTTCTTTTTTTTTTTTTTTGAGACAGAGCCTCAAGCTGTCCCTGTGGGCAGCGTGCTGTGGCATCATGGCTCACAGCAACCTCCAACCTGGGCTCAAGCGAGTCTCCTGCCTCCACTTCCCAAGTGGCTGGGACCACAGGTGCCCACCACAATGCTTGGCTATTTTTTGGTTGCAGCCATCATTGTTGTTTGGCGGGCCTGGGCTGGATTCGAACCTGCCACCTTAGGTGTATGTGGCTGGCATACACAGGCGCCGAGCCACAGGCGCCGAGCCGCATTTGCTAATTTCTATCATGGAAATAATTCCTATCATGGCCAACTTTAACCCACGAAGGTCAAATCACTTTATAGCTAGTTGGGAGGATGAGCACAATCTCCTGATCAGGTAACGTCTAAGTCTTATTTTGGGAATATTTCCATCATTCATAATCAGAACCGCTAATATAATATCCACATGGAAGGCTTGAGGCTTACTAATCTCTATCCTCAATCAAAAAGGAGGAAGCAGGAATGAAAAATAAGGGGGAAAGGGGCCACTAGACTAATCCACAAGCTGAACAATTGGCCTTGAATAAGGAAGAGTTGAGCTACTTTGATAATTTCACCTGCCTGAGCGCAACATAATACTCAGAGTAAGAGCTGTATAAGGCATTGCTTTCTGTCTTGTTAATAACACAGCAATATATAAAACATAGAATTTCAGGCTAGGAACAACCTTACAGCTAGCTGACAATTCTGTTTCATCTCCTCCAAGGCTTTCTTTCTCCAGGATGAGTATCACTGGCTCCTACAAACAGTATTTGCATTTTCTCATCACTCTTATCACATTGCTCTAGACATCCTCCAATTTGCCCATATTTCTCTTAAAAATAGGCCCAAGGATGGAACATACTTCCAGCTCAGAATAATAAGATACTGTTACTGTCCTGTTCTGGTTATTATGTGTGTATCAATACAGCCTGGTGTCACAAAGTGTTAGTTTTTGCAAATGCAATGATACCACATTAGTGATTTATATAAGCTTCTAGCTGACTAAAATTCTAAGTCTTCTTAAAACTGTTATTAGACCTCATACCCCTCATGTTATAAGTGTATTTTATGACATCTAAGTGCAGTGAATATCCTTAAAAACCACTGAATTCAGCTCAGCGCCCATAGCACAATGGTATGGCGCCGGCCACATACATGGAGGCTGGCCAGTTCGAACCCGGCCCAGGCCAGCTAAATAATGACAACTGCAACAAAATAAAAAAATAGCCAGGCGTTGTGGTGGGTGCCTGTAGTCCCAGCTGTGTGGGAGGCTGAGGCAAGTGAATCACGTAAGCCCAGGAGGTTGGGGTTACTGTGAGCTGTAACGCCATGGCACTCTACTGAGGGCAGCATAGACTGTATCTCAAAAAAAAACATTGAATTGTACATTTTAAATTGGTGGATTATATGGTATGTAAATTATAACTCAATAAAACTGTTAGAAAAATCTAAGTAGGCCGGGCGTGGTGGCTCACGCCTGTTGTCCCAGCGCTGTGGGAGGCCGAGACGGGTGGATCACCTGTGCTCAGACGTTGGAGACCAGCTGAAGACCCCCCTGAGCCAGAGTGAGCCAGAGTGAGACCCCATCTCTACAACAACAGGACAACAAGACAGCTGGACCTTGTGATCCCAGCTCTATGGGGGGCAAGAAAACACTACAGGAGGAAGAAGTAATTAAAAAAAAAATCTAAGTACAGGAAAGAAAGACAGATGTATTTTATTAAACGCCTGCTGGATTTCACCAGGCCCATTATCTCATACAATCCTTTCAACAATCCTCTTTGGATTCTAGAGAAATTGAGGAACTTGTTCAAGTGGAGGAGCAAGGATTTGAACCCACATCTGCTAAGATGCCGACGCCCCTGTTACTCTCATGTCCTGGTACCACAATGCCTCTTTGTCACCCTGCTGCATGCAAGGCATTGTGATTAGTGCCCAGTTGCAGTCAGTGGAAGGAGGTCTGGCAGGCAGGTAGAGCTTTGGTTCCATGTGGACCCTTAGGACAGTAATAGATGATATGGTAGCTTAGAAAGGGTTAAAGAGTAAAAAGATCAGCAAGCAGCAAAAGGTAGATATCCCATAAGAAAGCAAATGTGGTTATCAGCAACAGCGAAATTGGAGGTGACGGAGTAGGAGGGAAGCGTTGAAGAGTGTGAGGTGCTCAGAATGGCAGTGTGGGTCAGGTAGGACAAGGGCTCGGTGCCAGGTCTCGGCTTAGTCTGTGTTACAGGTGCATTACCCAGGAAGAACAGGTGTAAGCAAATAACAGTACTGATTTGGAAGGAACTGGTGACCTGGTCGGCTGCTGGAGACAGGGGCTAACGTCTGGAGAATTAAGGATTCAGGAGCTACAGCAGGAAATCAGATCTGAGACTTAATCACAGGAGAAAGGCAGAAGCCCAGAAGCCAGAACCGGGGCATTTGATCAAAGCAGGACAAATCACAGGGTAACCTAACTATGTCCTCTGAACTCCTTAAACAGGGCTCCTTAAAGGCCTCAGCTAGACATAGGAGTTGCCTTCAAAAAGGGGTTTAGGGCTCAGCACCTGTGGCTCAAGCGGCTAAGGCGCCAGCCACATATACCTAAGGTGGCGGGTTCGAATCCCCAGCCCGGGCCCACCAAACAACAATGATGGCTGCAACCAAAAAATGGCCAGGCGTTGTGGCGGGCGCCTGTAGTCCCAGCTACTTGGGAGGCAGAGGCAGGAGAATTGCTTGAGCTTCGAAGTTGGAGGTTGCTGTGAGCTGTGATGTCACAGCACTCTACCCAGGGGGATAGCTTGAGGCTCCGTCTCAAAAAAAAAGGGGGGTTCAGTTGAGTGTCAGATGCCCCCACTGGGACTGACCAATTATTAAAGAAATTGGTGAGAACAGTGCCTATCCTGTTTTGTTTTGTTGCTGCAAGACATACAACCAGTATCAGCTGCAAGTACACATATCCTTGTGGAAATATTCAATGTTAGACAAAATCCTGGGTGAACCATCTGTAATCCCACCTACTTCCCTACTATGTGAGAGTGTCTAAGACAGAACACTGTGGGATAACCATGAACTGTTGCATTTAATCTTATCTGCATTTAATCTCATCAGCAAAAATTACCTGTGTGCATGTGTGATTTTGATAGGCTGGTGTGATGAGACTACCAGGTGGGCATAAACAGGCAGCCCCTTTCCACATAGTCAGAACCCCTAGCTTAGCCTCTTTCTCTGCCAGCCCACTGACTTAGCCAAGGCTATTTGGGTTTTAAGTAACAGAGACATCTCACACTTGCCTGAGCTAAAATGAAGAGTATACTGGACATGGGCCAGGGCAGGAAGGGCAGCCGGGCCTCACAAGATGGGAACAAAGCCCTGAGAGGCCACTGGGAACGGAGACAGCTCTGCTCTTGCCACCTCCCTTTTTCTTTTGGGGTGACCTGGTTTCTCATCTCTCTTTCTCCCTGACACTGTTTCAGTCTCTTCTCCTCACAGCCTGGTTTTCTCTGCTTCCCAGGGTACACAGTGAGAATGGCCACACCAGCCCCCTGTTATATGCTGTCCTAGTTCCAGGGCCAACTGTGACTGACCAAAGGCCTGTGTCCCAATTTCAGGTGACCTGGAGGGAGAATATGGTGTCTCCCTTTGGTTAGGAGTGTCTGCCCCCATCATCTGTGGCCAGAGCAGCACTTGGGGTGACAGTGGGCCCTACCCCTGGGGCAGAGGCTGGGGGAACCTTTTAGGAAAGGAGGCCCAGACTGAACAGAAGCCCCTCCAGGTGTCTACTCCCTTCAAACAATGTCTCTGTCCCTCTGGCAGCAACTGGCTCTAACTCGACCCTTCAGGCTGTCTCACTGTGGCTCTGCCTTCTCCCTGAAACACTGGACATTAATTGGACATAGTTTGTTAACTGAAAACATTTTCTCCATAAACTTCTGAAAATTGGTAATGAATGTCTATAATAAAGCCATTTTCTTTTCTTTTCATGTGGAATAGTCAAATCTGGGGACCACATGTTGAGGGGGGAGCCCTTTAAAGACATACCAAGCACATCAGGACTGAGCCAGTTTACAAGGATCTACATGTGCCTGACAATATAGCTTACAACTAACAACATTATTATGCATAATATACAAGTAGTTCATTTGCAAAGTGCCTTTTTAAACAGCCCTCACAGTGTGTCTGAATGAGAACAACTTTCTTCACACTTCAAGTGGCCGAACAGTGCTGGGGCATCTGACACTCATCAGAAGTTTTAGCCCCGCCCCGTGTTCAGGGGCAAATCCTGTATCTAGCTGAAGGCTTTGAGGAACTCTGTTTAAGTAGTTCAGAGGACACAGTTAGCTTACCCTGTGACTTGTCTGGCTTTGATAAATTTTAATTTTATAAAATCTGAAATTAGAGGTGAGAAGCAGAAAATCTGGAGGTTCTGACCCAAGTGGGTTCCTGCTTCTTATTTCTAAGGTGGCATTAAGGGAACTATAGGGCAAATGGTTAAATCATAAGGCTATGGTAGTCTTAGGTTCTCAGGGGCTCTTAGGTGTTGATGGTATCTGAGCGCTTAGTTTGTGCCAGGCACTGTGCTAAGCATGTCACATGGATTATTTCATTTAGTTTTTACAACCTCCTTATCAGGTAGATAGTATTGATACAGGGTTCCCCCAATTCCAGGCTAGGCAGGGAACCCCAGTTTTCCTAGGTCTGGGCAAGTTCATGAAGGGAACACCCTGACCTTTTGCCCTGAGCTGGAGGGACTGTATTCATTCCTTTGTCAATAACACTCATTAACGTTGAAAACGTGTTTCTACTCAAAACTACAGATGTTGGTGTGGATTCGGAGAGAAGGGAATACTTCTACACTGCTGGTGGGAATGCAAGCTAATACGACCTTTTTGGAAAGAAGTTTGGAGAACACTCAAGGAACTAAAAGTAGACCTACCATTAGATCCTGCAATTCCTCTACTAGGTATATACCCAGATGATTGAAAATTATTTTATAACAAAGACATTTGCACCAGAATGTTTACTGCAGCCCAATTCATAATAGCCAAGTCATGGAAACAGCCCAAGGGCCCATTGACCCATGAATGGATTAACAAATATGATATATGTACACCATGGAATACTGTGTGGCCATAAAAAGATGGAGACTTCACATCTTTTATCTTTACCTGGATGGAGCTGGAACATATTCTTCTCAGTAAAGTATCCCAAGAATGGGAAAAAAAGTATCCAATGTACTCGACACTACTATGAAATCAATATATAACCAACCACCTACACAATCATACGAATGGCAAAACATAACTATAGTCCATAAAGTAGAAGGGAAGAGGACAGAGAGGGCTGGGGAGAGGGGATATGGAAGAAGTGAGGGTATTCGGGAGGACCTCACCTAATGTGCATGATGCAATGGTACATTTCAATAAATATTAAGAAGGTGCAAAAAAAATAAAAAAGAAAAAAGCCAACAATCCCATATATCAATGGGCAAGAGAGATGAATAGAACCTTCTCTAAAGAAGACAGACGAATGGCTAGCAAACATATGAAAAAATGCTCATCGTTCCTAATTATTAGAGAAATGCAAATCAAAACCACTCTGAGATACCATCTAACCCCAGCGAGAATGGCCCACATCACAAATCTCAAAACTGCAGATGCTGGTGTGGATGTGGAGAGAAAGGAACACTTTTACACTGGTGGTAGGACTGCAAACTAATACAACCTTTTTGGAAGGCAGTGTGGAGAACCTTCAAAGAACTCAAGCTAGACCTCCGTTTGATCCTGCAATCCCATTACTGGGCATCTACCCAGAAGGAAAAAAATCCTTTTATCATAAGGACACTTGCACTAGACTGTTTATCGCAGCTCAATTTACAATCACCAAAATGTAGAAACAGCCTAAATGCCCACCAACCCAGGAATGGATTAACAAGCTGTGATATATGTATACCATGGAATACTATTCAGCCATTTAAAAAGATGGAGACTTTACATCCTTTGTATTAACCTGGATGGATATGGAACATATTATTCTTAGTAAAGCATCACAAGAATGGAGAAGCATGAATCCTATGTATTCAACTTTGATATGAGGACAATTAATGACCTTGTACATGGTGGGGGATGGGGGAAGGGGAGAGCTGAGAGAGAGAGAAGGAGGGTGGGAGTGGGGGAAAGGAAGAGCAGAGAGAGGGAAGGAGGAAGGGGGCGGGATCTCGGTGTGTGACACACCTCTTGGGGACAAGAGGGACTTTACCTAACAAATGGAATCAGTGTAAATTGGTTTCTTGTACGCTCAATGAATCCCCAACAATAAAAAAAATATATATATGGTTGTATTTAAAAAAAGAAAACGTGTTTCTATTTGCCAAGTCTTGGTCAAATATAATTCTCAAGACCTAATACCCCTTGATAAAAGAGCCCACATAGAGACTCCCCAGTCAGTGTTAGTTCTTTCCCACTTCTGGTGCTTTTTACTTCTTCAGTATTCCTTTCTAACTTCTAACAAAAATCCTATCTTACCACTGGTCTGTGGTCTGTGGGTTCATTCTTCGAATCCCCAAGACCAAGGACCTACTGAAGAGTGAAATTCTGGTATTGATATGATGATCCCCATTCCACAGATACAGGAATGAAGGCACAGAGATCGTTAAGTACCGTTCCCAAGGTCTCATGAACAGTAACTTACAGAACCAGTGTATACCTAAGTCTGGCTGAAGCTGAAGACCTATGAGCTTAACTAATATAATATATTTAGCTCTTCCACCAAGAATTTGTTTTTAATTTTGAAAATAAAGATCCCTAGTGGACATCAGACCTTCCTGTCATTTTCACAACTTAGTAGGTCGTCTTATTTCTAGTGTATTTGAACAAGAATTTTTTTTTTTTTTTGATTTCTATACACTTCTGAACTGACTTGGATGGCACTGATCTTGAGGGCAATGTAAAAATGATTAAGACCCTCTTGGGGTTTCCATGGAGCTCAAGGTCATCTAAAATTAATGAAGAGGCTTATAACAAGCATGATAACAATATAACACTGAATATAATATACGTTTTCCATCCTGGGAACATAAGGTTCCAAGAGATTAATGGAAGGAGCAGTCACGTCCATTAAGTCTATAAAAGTTATGATGTGCTGTATAGGAGTGTTAGTAAGATGAACTGTGTGGGAGGACAGAAATCCCATGTGAGTCAGAGTCATAAACAATTCCCAGGTGTAATTCTCAGCAGGACCAGTGCGACTTCTGGTAAATCATGTGGCCATGTCTTTAAGTGAACCATGGAAGGAAACCCCTATGAGTAAGACACAGACTTTAAAGGAAAAACAGACGCTAGATGGATGGCCTGACCCCTGTTGCATGTTCTCAGTAAACATTGCCCTTAAAGCAAATACTGCTATTGCAAGCTGCCAGCCACCACGCTGAGGCAGGGATGACAGGAAGAACTGCAGGGGAGATCTTCAGAAAGAGATCAGCTCTCGATGTGACACTTTAGAACTCAAGGATCTCTCCAGAATAGTCCTAGGAATAAATGGATACACCTTGTTCTTTGTACTTTGATTGCAGAAACCAGCTTGTCATCTGCCACCAGCTGGACTCCGTGAATCTTGGTACTGCCTGCCATCCAGACATCTGAGACGGCACTGATTACTCGCTCTGTCCTCTGCTCCCATTACCAAGTCCTGCTTTCTGTTCAGGTGATGTGAGCCCAACTGTGTCTTTCTGTACCCCGGAAGGCTGCAGCAGTCTGTGAGCAGGGCTTAGAGGCTTAACTATAGCACCCCAGAGCAGGATGCACTCCCGACTTAGCTAACTTTGGATAAAATGGCCCGAAATCTCCTTTTCATTTATGTGCAACTTTACATTACAAAGCCCGTCACAATCATCATTAATTAAACCTGCCAGTCCTTGCCCTCTGAGCCCGGGCTGAATAGGTCTGCTCATTTTACAGCTGACAGAACACATAGAAAGGCTTAGGGATTTGCTGAAGTGAAGTGGTGTTCAATCAGGGAAGCCTGGTCTGAGTCCTTTCTGGTTCATTCTTCTTCGCCTGAAAGAGTCCTTCAAAGTGCTCAGCTCCTAACTCCAAGCAGTTGAAGGAAATTAGCTGGGAAGAGGAGCTTGGCAGAGCCGCAGGACGGTCTGCAACAGAGCATCAGTGTGGGGTTTGGATTATTTGAAAGTGGCCGTGTTGTATTTTTCTGGCTCTTAGTGCATGTTAAACACACACACACACACACACACACACGCATGCACGCGCACACACACACACACCCCCCTACATTTCTCCTGCCCAGTCAGGGAGCAGGAGCAGGACCTTGGGACATAGCCGGAAGGTTCCTTGGCAGCAACGCTACATTTGACCTGGTGGCCCACCCATTACCCATACTTAACCCCCTTTATACTACCAGATCCTTTATATTCGAATTTTAAACAAACTTAAAATCAAACTATTCCAAGAGCAGGCCCAGTCTCACATTTTATGGGATTTGGGGTTGGAGTGAAAATGAAAGCCCCTTTGTCTAAATATTGAAGAAATATAGCCAAAGCTAAAAATCTGGGGTTTTTCCTCAATAGATATATTACCTTTATAATAACACAGAAAATCAGTTTGAAGTTAGAATATTCCAGCTCCTTAGAGCGCCACATCAAAACAAAGTGTTTCAGGGAGGGCAGTCCCAGCCCAGATGGAAGTCTTTCCTTCCCACCTGCAGACCCAGCTTGTGTCATGAAGGGGCCTCACACACACAATGATATGCCCCTCAGCCCACATGTCCAAGTTCTGGCCATAGCTCCACTCCTTTATAGCTGCCACTTAGGCCTATGGTGCCACAACCAATGGTACAGTCTGTCTCAGAAGGATCAATCAGGGAGAGTCCCACACCAATCCTGGAATAAAGGCAGGGAATTCCGAGCTCTGGGTACCTAGAACATAGCCTAAAGAGGGCCATGGCTTAGATGAGGAACTCCACCTAGCCTGTGAACTCCTTCCCCCGGAGAGGACTGACCAGAAGAGGACAAAGCTAAGGCCCTCTAAATAGTAGGCCTAGGGCAGGGGCCCTCTTGCTAAGACAAAATAGCAACTCATATCTGCCCAAATTATAAATAAGCCAAAATAGGCACGATCTCCAGTAGGTATTAGGGCAGCAAACACATGAATAACCTATGTAATTAAATCACTGGTGAGGTTCAGCTCCTATTAAAAAAAAAAGATATTAAAACTCTAAGGGGTAATCCTAGAATGGACGCCCCTGTTGGCACCTCCCCAAAATGGACCAAGTGGGAGGAAGAAGAGAATCATGATTGCCTGGACATGGCTCTTTGTGGGTGTCCTTGGGTCATCCAAGGTTGTGAGGAGTTGTGGCACAGCACAGATCCTCTGTCTGCATTATTTTCCTCAGATTTAGGGTCATGATCCCAGTCCTGGCTTGATATAGAAAGAAATTATAAAATTATGAGCTTCCTTATTGTTAACCTATATCTCAATTTTGTTGAAATTAATGATTTATAACATTTAATGCTAGGAAAATACCAGGTGTGACAATGAAGTCTATGAACTCATCCTAGAAGAAATGTTACCCACCTCACAGCTGAATATCACTGCGGTCTCCTTGGAAGTACTCCCCTTAGGAAGCTATGCACCCACGCTGCTGCTTAGTCCTCCCTTCAAGGCAATTTTGGAAATCTTTTTCTGAAGTGGCCATCAGAAATGTCATTTTATTACCCTTGAGGTCCTGACTATCATCCAAATGGCTTCCTTTCAATATTTCCTTTATCTTTGAGTAAAGAAAAAAGTCACTGGGGGCCAGATCAGGTGTGTAGGGAGGGTATTCCAATACAGTTATTTATTTATTGGCTAAAAATTCCCTCACAGATAGTGTTGTGTAAGCTGGTAGATTGTTGTGATGTAAGAGTCATGAGTTGTTGGCCACAAGTTCAGGCTGTTTTTGTATAATTTTTTCACACAGTTACTATTTCACTTCCAAATGGTAAACTTGGTTAACAAGTCCAGTTGGTACAAATTCATAAGGAACAATCCCTCTAATACTGAAGAAGATTAGCAGCATCATTTCAACTAGATTTGGACCGACAGAACTTTTTGGTTGCGGAGCATTAGCTGACTTGCGCTGTGCACTTTGAGGCTTTGTTTCACGGTCGCATCTGTATACCCATGTTTCATCAGCAGTGATGACACTGCCGAAACATTGTCTTGCCTCTTCAAAAGATCTTGACAAAGTGCGAGATCCTTTTGCCCATCAGTGAGCTCCTTGACAAAGATCCAAGACAAAGATCTTGACAAAGTTCCTTTCCTTTTGTCCATTGGTGAGCTCCTTCAGGACCATTTTTATACATACCTGTCTCATGCCAAGATTTTCTGTTAAGATTTTTCTGTTTCTCTATCAGCATTTACATGGTCATCTATGGTTCTCACAGTCCGCTGACAATTTTGACTCACAATTCAATGAATTTTTGCAACGTTTTCATCAGTTCTGCTCATTACTGACCTCCCTAACCTCTCTTCATCAGCAATGCTTTCTCTCTTCTGAGAAAAATGTTTAATCCATTTGTATACTGCTGTATTTTTCATAGATTTATCCCCATAAACTTAGCCTGACATATCCATAACTTCACTTCCACTCTTGCCTCGTTTAGCAAGAAATTTAATGTTTGTTCATTGCTTTAATTCAAGCTCCAATGTGCTTGCAACAGCACATGAAAACATGCAGCAACAATAATGAATGCCACTCAGCAAGACACCACCACACGTGGACACAAACACGGCAGTGAGACACTGATTTATCAAGATTATGAAACTTTACCGAGCTGTTTGTCCAGTGCTGCCAACATAATAACATGGTGACAAGTTCACAGACTTAATTATCACGTCTGGTATGTCCACATGTAAAAACTATTTTTATCACTGAACTCTCAAGGCAAAAGATACAAATAAGGAAAGATGCACAATGTTTATTTGGATGCTAATGTATTGTTGTTATGTATTTCCCTTCTATTTATTTATTTATTTTTAAGAGAGGATCTTTCTCTGTCATCTGAGCTGGAGCATAGTGGCACTCTTGTAGTTTCCTGCAACCTCAAAACCCTGGGCTCAAGTGTCAAGTGGTCCTCCTCCTTCAGCCTCTGGAGTAGTTGGGACTACAGGTGTGCACCATCATGCCTGACTAAGTTGTTGTGTGTTTCGATGCTAACAGCTTTGAATTCTAGGTTCTTAGCTTGCAAAAGGTCCAGGGGTGTCCAACCTTTCGGTTTCTCTTTACCACATTGGAAGAAGAATTGTCTTGGGCCACACATTAAATAAATACAGAAACACTGATGAAAGCTTATAAACAACAACAACAGAGGCCCATGCTTAATTTTCATAATCTCCATCACCACCATAGATAAGCAAAAGAGTGCTCACATAATCCACATGCAGCCTGCAGACGTTAGGTTGGACACCCCTGGCAATCCAACCTTCTCCAACAGCTTTGTTTCTGATAAACGAGGGCCACATTCATAATCATCTTTCAAGGCTGGTCCTTTAAATTCTTACGTGTTTAATATGCAGATAAAAATATAGCCCAAATCAGAATTAAAAAATTGGTTTACACCCAGGTACACCGCCTCCTCTCTCTATAACCCCCTCCCCACAGATCCATTATCTGTGCAGATAGAGCCACTCTGCAAAGCCAGGGACAATTCTTGTGCCCCTGCTGACCCTACTTCTGGTTGTCAGTTGAATACAGCTTGGCCTGTCTACTACTGTGTCACAGCCTGCACGAATATCCAACTTCCTAGAAACATCCCTGAAAATTCTCCCAACACAGCCCAGGTACCCATGTCATTGTGATTCATTCTCCTTTCCTCTCCAGTTAAGGCAAATCGTGTCTCTAATGACCTTGCTAGGATGGCCTCGCCCTGCCAGCTAAAGAGAAGCATGGCTCTTGGGTGATGCTGATAACTGCTAGTAAAACCTGATGTAACCTTCCATTTATCCAGAATAGTTAGAAAATGCAATTTTATTTTATTTTCTTCTTCTTTTTCTTTCTTTCTTTCTTTTTTTTTTTCCAAGCTTTTGCCCTGGGTAGAGTGCTGTGGCATCACAGCTCACAGCAACCTCTAACTCCTGGGCTCAAGCGATTCTCCTGCCTTTGCCTCCCAAGTAGCTGGGACTACAGGCACCCCCCACAACATCTGGCTACTTTTTGGTTGCAGTTGTCATTGTTGTATTGCGGGCCTGGGCTGGATTCGAACCTGCCAGCTCAGGTGTATATGGCTGGCCCCTTAGCTGCTTGAGCCACAGGCACCGAGCCGAGAATGCAATTTTCTAACACACTGGGTAATCTGCTTAATTATAGACTAACAGTCTTAACTATAGACTCTTTCATAGTTTTGAAAGAACTATGGCACAAGAGCACGTCACCAGCACGTCACAGCTCTACCTAGCACTGTCACTACTCGTGGGCATGCCCCACCCTCTCCTGTAAGCCCAGGGTGATCTCTATCTGTATTATCTCTATTCCCTTTATACCACCTATCGAGTTGCTTTATAGATGGTAGTTGCTAAACAAGTTTTTATTAAGTAAATGAAAATGTAGAATAGAAACTATAATTTACCAACATGACTTAATTCTTTGAAGATGACTCAGAAGCCTATCTAGAACTGCACATTTCTTTAGGGTAGTTATAATATGTGCTATCTCTGGGGATGTTTAACTACTGGTTGAGTGGTCGAAAGGGGAATTCTGCAGGGACTGGAAGACAGGACTTGATGGTCACCGACTCATTTCAATTTCTATGTGCATGTATGTAAAAGTCAAACGCAGAAATGACCACTTGTATTGTTACCTAAAAGAATTACCCCATCATAGTGCAATTGTTTATGAAACCAGAAAATTACACATGAAGAGTGTTAAATTTTGTTTATAAGCCTTAACCAGAATTCATGGTCCCTGATCATGATAGGTCAAGGAATCTATCTTTGAGACTTTTTACTACCATTAATGCTGTTAGCGTATTATCACCATTATTTAATTTTAATAAAGCCCAAGCATGAGATTATAATTTACTAATTAATGCAAACATATTTGTTACTACGTTCTTAACATATGCAAATCCCTGTATTAGTCATGAGGGATACAATGTGAATATAATTCTCACCCTGAAGAAATTTAAATAATTCATCTCTAAAAACATTTCATTTACAGATCATTTTACAGCACTTTAATGTCAGTGCAGGAAATTAGCCTGCGTGTGATGTGACCCTCTAGCTTGTCCTATAAATCACTCAAAATATAGAACAATACAAAAGAAAATGAGCCTATGTTAGCTCAATTACTTGACGTTCATCTGTTTCTCAAAAACTCAGCATACAGAATGTTCATTTAAGAATCCAGTTTGCGGCTTGGCGCCTGTGGTTCAAGCGGCTAAGGTGCCAGCCACATACACCTAAGGTGGCGGGTTCAAATCCAGCCCGGACCCGCCAAACAACAATAATGGCTGCAACCAAAAAATAGCTGGGCGTTGTGGCGGGCGTTGTGGCGGGCGCCTGTGGTCCCAGCTACTTGGGAGGCAGAGGCAGGAGACTCGCTTGAGCCCAGGAGTTGGAGGTTGCTGTGAGCAGTGAAGCCATAGCACTGTACAGCTTGAGGCTTTGTCTCAAAAAAAAAAAAGAATCTAGTTTTCTGGGTAGTGCCTGTGGCTCAAAGGAGTAGGGTGCCAGTCCCATATGCCAAAGGTGGTGGGTTCAAACCCAGCCCCGGGTCAAAAACTGCAAAAAAAAAAAAAAAAAAAGGAAGAATCTAGTTTTCTGCACTTTCAGAATGCTCAGTAAATATACAAGTAAGGTGATTTTCATTTCAGTTTAGTACAGTGTCTGCCAGTCACCCAGGATCTGAGAGAGGAAACAGCCCTCACGATGCCCCCTTGCTGATCTTTCTGCGGTGTGGTAGCAAGCAGCCCTGCCCTGAGACCCAGAACCAACCCTGGAGGCAGGGACAGGTGTTCTCGGTACAGTTTATCAGGAACTCTGGTAATGGATGCTGTGTCCCTTCCTGGCAGCGTCCTGTAAACACGCTGATCTTCAACTTGACTGTAGGACTTCACAATTCAGTATCTTTTTAATCTAAAACTAAGGGCTTAGATTAAATCAGAGTTTCTCAACATTCTGCAAAACACAGGTCTCATGCGATGCTTCACCAAGAAGGAGTATGGAGAAAGCTGTGTGCCACACCCCAGTGGGGGGAGTCACAGCATCATAAAGGTCTGAGAAACTGTACGGACAAAGCAATCCGATGGCAGCAGCATTCCTCAAAAGGCTTTCACCATTAAACCCTTTCTTCTGGTATCACCTGCTAGCATCTGCTGATGCACTTAGTGTTTTGAGGTACACACTTGGAGAAACATGGGAATAAACAATCTCTATAGTCATTGGTTTACTTTTCTCTGGCACACATTGGACGAATAAGAGTTGCTGTGGGTCACACAGTAAATACACAAACACTAACAAAAGCTGATTAGCAAAAAAAGATCCACGCATACTTTTTGAGATATCTGACACCAAAGGTAAACAAAACAAGTCCTCGCAAAAGCAGCATGGGGCCCAAGGGCTGCAGGTTGGACACCCCTGGTTTATAACATCTTCAAGCCAAAAGGAGTCTTAGAGAAGTCAAGGTCTGTTGAGGTTAACTATCCTGTCAGGGACCTCACAGTTAGTGCCAGACAGGTCCTTTTTATTTGTCAATGTCTTGCATTCTGTATTCTAGTGGCCCTGATGAATAAAATTTTACTGTGAGTAGAACTAGAGAAAGCAGTCCTTGATCTTGAAATTTGAAGATCCCTGTATCTTGAAATCTACAGATAATTGCTAAGCTGCACAGTTTCCATTTTTGGTTAAGCATCATTGGTTGAAATTACTTCTGATTAAGCAAAACTGGCTTCAATACTATATTTTCTAATGCTGTCTACCTATAAGCTGGTGGAGGTGTTGCTATCCACAATTCAAGAATTTGCCCCAGTGAGAAGAGGGGAGGGAGGGCAAGCAGTACTGAGTGCAAAGCCCAGGTAATTTGCTCCTGGTGATGAAGAGTAAATCACCTTCTTTTTGATACTGAGCTCAAGGAGATCCTTTGATTTTTATTTTTTAAGTATGAGTCATAAATTCCTCTGGTGTGAGGAACAGGAAAGAAGAATGGATCCTAGCTCTCCTGACCTGAAAGCTCAGTCTGCTAGGTAGTGTCTCCTTTATAGCAGCTTGAAAACCATCTCACACCTCTGTCACCTGGTCTTGGCCTCAAGTAAAACAGACACAAGTAATGTTAGGCTTCAATTTACTTCCACACACTTCACTTGTAACAAGTTCTTTAAGTTTGTGGCTAAGTAAACAACAGTATTCTCCCAGCAGCGAACTGGGTATTCTACAGTTCCAACTATAGCATATAGCCTAGCCCCAAAGTAATTAAAGAAGCAAATGATTTGCATTCTTTTTCTACAAAACTACTCTTGAGTAACAGATGGTGAACACAAATGTTTTGCTCTAGAGACATATGGAAACCTCTCTGTTTCATAAAAGCCTCAATAAATATTAAACCCCCAATGATACCATTCATTGCAGAAATAAAATGTTATGATAATCCCCAAACAGGCCTAATTAGCCCGTAAAGTTACTTGAGTTTTAGAAAGTAATAAGTGGGAAATTACTATGTGATTGGGATTTCATCAACATTTTTTCTTAATCTGAATATTCATCTTGGCCCAAAGGAATCACCTATTCGGTGTTATTTCTTCAGCATTCTATTAGGTTGTCATCATCATTTATAATTGTAATCTTAAAAAAGAGTAATCAAAGAGTTCTGCTTGATTTCATAGTGACTGTTGACTTCTGTCTGAATAGTGAGAGCACAGAATTTCATTAAGAGAGAGAATGTTTTATGATAATCTTTTATGATAACTGCTGAAGCAATTCAACATGCTCCCCAATTAACTCTTTTCATAAGCCCTTGCTGCTGTTAAATTAGGGGGGGGAAAAAAGGAGGAGGAGCCAGGCATGGTGGCACATGCCTTTAGTTCCAGCTATACCCGAGTCTGGGGTAAAAGGAATGTTTAAGCTTAGAGTTCAAAGCTATGAATGGGCTATGACCAAGCTTTGAGTAGTCACTGAACTCCAGCCTGGGCACTGTAGTATGACCCTGAGTCTAGGAAAAAGAATTATTTTAAAAAAGTCTGCTGGTTCGGCTCCCAGAGCACAGTGGTTATAGCGCCAGCCACATGCACTGAGGCTGGCGGGTTCAAGCCCAGCCCAGGCCAGCTTAACAACAATGACAACTGCTACTTGGGAGGCTGAGGCAAGAGAATTGCTTCAGCCCAAGAGTTTGAGCTTGCTGTGAGCTGTGATGCCATGACACTCTACCAAGGGTGACATAGTGAGATTCTGTCTCAAAAAAAAAACCAAAAAAAGTCTGCTTAAAGTTACTCAAAAAATTATTATCCATATTAAGAAGACATTATAGGCAGGAATCTGATTGTATTTGGCTCAAAATACAAAGCAGAATTTTATTTTTCCCTTAACCCCCAAATTTGATGGCCCAATAAATCTTTGGTGACCCAAAAAATGGGTTGTCGCCATCTCAGAAAGGACTGAAACTTTGCACTCCTTGGAAAGAGAGAAGTGCCGAAAACTGAGTCATAAGGGTGAGCTGAATGCTATTTAGAACAGGGAACTAGGTGTCTTTGGGCTCCTTTCCCAGCACCACACCCTTCGTAGCCTACGTGGGACCTGCAAGGCCTCTGAGGCTGCTGAGAAATCCTCTCAATTCACAAGAGTGTTTGGGTGTCTTGGGAGACCAACGTCTGTAAGACAAAAATGCCCAGTTCTCAGGACATTTGCTATGGGAGCCTGGATTTAAGAGCCAGAAGGATTTTACAGCCAGAAATGGGTTATCTAATCCAGCCCCCCTCATTGTACAGATGAGGAGTTGAGGCATAGAAAGGACGAGCTTATTTAAGGTCACAGAACTAGGTAGTGACAGAGCTGGAAACAGAACCAAGGTCATCTGATGCTTAGTCCAGTGCTTTTTACATTACAAAGTCCCAGGGCCCATTTGTCAAACCCTGATAGAAAAACTAGAAAGTTTGAGGCTGCAAAGTTTTTTAACGTGAGCTTTAACCTTAGCCGATTACTGAAGTAGGGCAGAAAAGGAGCCAGGTAGGCAAAAGCCTGTGTTAATTCTGAATTTGGGCCACACAAGAAGGCCACATTTCCGTCTTCCCCATTAAACATCAATCCATCTATTTAAGAGAATGACAAGTCAGAATTTTCCTAGATTGAGCTCCATGGTTACTCCAGAAATTCCAACATAACCAATCATTTTGTAGTACTTGACACAAATATCCATGTGTCTCTTTTGACTCTTAAACACAGGTGATATTGTTCATTTGTTGGTTCCAAGCCTTGTCCAGTCTTCTCAAATTCCTGGCCTCAAGTGAGCCTCCTGCCTCATACTCCTGAAATGCTAGGATTACAAGTATGTATCACTACACCCAGCATGCTTTTTCTGAGACAGTCTCTTTGGTGACTGGGCTAGAGTGCAGCAACACAATCATAGGACTATAGTCTTGAACTCCCGGACTGTAGGAGGGCCTCCTGCCTTAGCCTCCTGAGTAGCAAGGACTATAGGCTCGCACTGCCACCCCAGCTAATTTTTTTATTTCTTGTAGAGATGGGGTCTTGCTCTGTTGTTCAAGCTGGTCTTGAACTCATGGCCTCATGCAATCCTCCTGCCCAGTTTTCTTGATTTCTGACAGAACCCTATATTTTGGTGAGACATATCCCATATCCAGCTCCAGGTCAACGTAAAACAATTGACCACGGCCACTCTTGGGCCCTGGATTGGTTCAGGGAAGGTCATTCAAAGCCCATGGGACTCAATTTCAGGCACTTATTTGAACTCTTGGAGAAGACGATTCTCTGCATTTTGCTTTGTTTGAATGTGGAAGCAAGACCACATTGTTTGAATGTAGAAGGAGCCCCAGGAATTTCAGGACACATTTTGCAACCAGGATGGGGCTGACCTGATGAATAAAATAAGTGCTACTTTGAGGAAGTGATGCTGAGAAACTAAGAGGGAGAAACCAGGTCCCAGGCCCGTCATTTGGGCTGCTGCACTAAGCCTCACCTGTCACTAGATCTGTATCTGATTCTTTTAGTATATGATTAAGTATTTTTATTATTTAAATAAATATTATTCAGTCCTTCAGCATTCTGTTATTTACTACTATAAGCACCCAGTGTCTCTTCTGATGGCTGATTGTGAGTTTCAGCACATCTTGATTTTGTCCAAATGGATGATGGTCCATTTTGAAAGTTGGCTCCCAAAGACTTTCTTTAATAACTCAAGTTTACAAGAAGCTCTACCCAAAATGCATAGTACTTACCAAAATCCTACAAAAGAGCCATGCCTAGGTTAATAAAACGAGTGCATTTTACTAACACTTTATTGTCAGAAAAAGACATGCTAAGGGAGGTATTAGAATGGATTCCTTCCAAGCCAGCCTTTAGTGTAGTAAAATATTGAGCCTTACTCTCTACACATGCAAAGCTGCACCTCCCCTTTGTGTGGGCTAGACCCATCCAGAAATGGAACCACCCGCAATAGTTGCAACTTGGGTGGCCTCTCTATTCTAGGTGATTAGATATCTACCCTTGACTCCCAAGAAAAGAGTTTTGCCTTTATATGAGCATTGGCCTTGGCCCTTGCCTAGGGGTCTGTGCCAAGATAGCTTCTCATTTAGTCATGTTCTTAACCCAGTGTTGAGGGATGCACAATGTCCTCCCCTCTCTTTTACAACATCCTGACTTTGTTGTAAGAAGCTAGGTTTGTAGAGACTTCTTGGTCAAGCAGATACTATACTTTCATGTAGCAATTTTTTTTAGTATTATCATCTCATTTTTATTGAACCTTTGCATCCAGTGGTGATATGCAAAGTATGTAACAATCAGTTTGGCATGAGCATTTGACCAATCAGATTGGCAATCTGATCAATCAGAATGGATAGACACCCAATCAATCAGAATGGGTGCCTCACCAAACCGAATTAAAAGCCAGCCAACCAGAGTGAGGGCTTGACTCATCAGAATAAATGCAGTATATGGACCAGCCAAATATCTGCCTCACATTACCATTGAACTTTTTACTTGGGGGGCTCTCCCCTCAATTAGATGATAGCAAACTAAGGGCAGGGACCACATGATAGATCTCTTTGTATCCTCCAGGTGGCCTTGCTGAGCTGGTTTCACGGTGTGCACTTAATGAATGTTTGAGTGGACATTATTCACCCAGTGATTGCTTAGGAAATATCAGTGAGTGGCAAGAGTTCAGTTTGTCCCTTTCTGATGACAATAATTATAGAATTATACACTGGAGCATCACTAAACAAATAGCATGTTTTTGAATGACACAGAGGTGATAAGAGAAATTGGTATTTTTAAGGGCTTATCATTCAATGTGATCTTGACAAGCCCGAAAAATAATATGTAATCATACTGGTTTCTTAAACAAAACAATGAACAGTATGCTTATAAAATGAATAACATATAAATACAGGGTAGAGTACAAAGAGAAAGAGATTGGCAAGGCCCCAAATACCTAAAACTCATCTACAGCAAATAATAAACTAAAGGTGTCCCAGATGTTTTCAAATTAGCCAGACTGTTGGCATGACAGATCCTCATTCATTCATTTCAACAACTTGATTGAGTCCCTACTATGTGGAAAGCACCATGCTAAGCATGCCGGGGATTCAGCAAATTAGTGACGTCTCTTTCCTAAAAGAGCTCAGATTTCAAGGGAGAAGACAAAGAAGTGTAGCAGGAAACAGAAGACTCCAGGCACCTGTTGATTAGAGGAAGCGGGTTTATTCAACTCAGAACACCAGTGTGTTTCCCAAAACCAAGCCCCCTAACTTAATCTCTTGCCTCTCTTTTATTCACCTTTCAGGGTGGGAGTGCACGTGAGGGTCATAAGACAGAGAGTGAGGGTCATAAAATAAAGAATGAGACACAACATCGTAGATTACAATCTAGGCCCTGAGTATGTCAGGGGAGAAACACGCACAGAAAGGAAATGCCTGCGGCCTGGCTAAGGCCTACACAGGGTGGCCAGGACAGACTCTCCTGAACTGCTTTTTACTTTTCTCACCTCAGAAGTACACAAACTATTCAATAGCAGAAGGAGAACTTATTCAACAGCTGAGTCATCAATCAGTGAAGATAATGACCATAAAGGACATCTTTGTAGCCCACCGGGACAGCTGTGCTAAACAGATGGCAGAGGGCCAGAACCCAAGAGAGGTCGGGCAGAAACATCAACACTGATGGGTGTGGGCTGATGACGACAAGGGGCTGCTATGCCTCTAATTTTGGGAGACCATCTTATGTCCTGGTTTCTTGCAGGGTACACTCAAGGGATGAAAAGTTCCAATAATGACTGATACCAATTTTGCCAGCCCTTGATAAGCAGAGGCCTCAGCCAAATTTAATGTCATCTAAGCAATTAAAAATGGTTACTTTTCTTTTCTTCTTCCCTTTCTTCCTCCTCTCCTTTCCTTTTTTCTTCTCTCTCTTCCTTTCTTCCATTCTTTATTCTTGAGATAGCATCTTCCTCTATTGCCCTGGCTAGAGTGCAGTGGCGTCATTATAGCTCACTGCAACCTCAAATTCTTGGACTCATGTGATCCTCCCACCTCAGCCTCCTGAGTAGCTGAGACTACAGGCAAGCACCACAGCACCTGACTTATTTTTCTATTTTCTTGTAGGGAGGAGATCTTGCCGTGTTAGTCAGGCTGCTCTTCAGTTCCTGGTCTTAAGCAGTCCTCCTGCCTCGGCTTCCCAAAATGTTGGTGTTACAAGTGTGAGCCACTGCCCTCAGCTGAAAGATAACATTTCTTATGCTCCAGTGTCACTGAGCAATTTAAACCAGTTTAAAAGTTCTTTTTTTTTTTTTTTCTTGAGCCAGTCTCACTATGTCACCCTAGGTAGAGTGCTGTGGGGTCACAGCTCACAGCAACCTCAAACTCCTGGGCTTAAGCGATTCTCTTGCCTCAGCCTCCCAAGTAGCTGAGACTACAGGCACGTGCCACAACGCCTGGCTATTTTTTGTTGCAGTTGTCATTGTTGCTTAGCTGACCTGGACTGGGTTCAAACCCACCAACCTCGGTCTATGTAGCTGGCGCCGTAACCATTGTGCTACAGGCACCAAGTCCAGTTTAAAAATTCTTAAACTGGCTGGGTGCAGTGGCTCATGCCTGTAAATCCAGCACTTGAGAGGCTGAAGTGGGTGGATTCCCTGAGCTCACAGGTTTGAGACCAGCCTGAGCAAGAGTGTGACCCTGTCTCTAAAAAATAGCCTGGCATTGTGGCAGGCACTTGTAGTCCTGGGAGACTGAGGCAAGAGATTCACTCAAGCCCAGGTATTTGAGGTTGCTGTGAGCTATGACATGACAGTACTCTACAGAGGGCAACAAAATGAGACTGTCTCAAAATAAATAAATAAAATTTTAAAAATTATTTTGAAAATTTGCATGGAGAACACACATACCCTCAAGATTATGTTTGTAGATTCTTGGTGAGGAGGTTGGAAAGTGAATAATGCCCTTGGAATTGTGCAACATGAGACTGTCTTGCCTGGTACCATGAGAAAAGCCAGGCTGAAGACGAAGTAAACATAGAGGAGGGCAGGAACAAGCGAATATGGCACAATGAACTGACGCTTTAGTCAAAACCAGCCTACAGCTCACATCGACTTCATGTCAAACAAACCTCACTCCGCCACGTTAGAAAGGTCCCAGGAAAGGGCTGCAACTGACCCAGCCTGGGTCATGTGCTCACTTCCGTGTCTGGAGGAGTAAACTACCCTGATTCGCAGCCACTGGTGGGGGAAGAACAGCTTTCCAAAAGTGGGAAGAAAGAGTGTTAGCCTGCTAAAATCTATAGAGGGTAAACATCTTGGACACCTAGGTATCTGTAGGCAAGCTGTGATGTACAATATCAACCCTAGAGAAGGTACCAACAAACAGTTGCTAAATCCGATTCAATGTTCTGGACTGCCTAGTGTTCTGTGGTGACATGGCATTTCCAGGGTGGGCTTAGGCAACTGACACAAAGCATTGATGTGGTTGACTCAGAGCACTGTAACATGGAATTTATTATTCATATTATTATTTTGAGACAGAGTCTTACTCTGTATCCCTGGGTAGAGTGCCCTCGTGTCATCATGAGGTGAGAAAAGTAAAAAGCAGTTCAAGAGAGCCTGTCCTGGCCACCCTGGGTAGGCCTCAGCCAAGCTGCAGGCATTTCCGTTGTCTGTGTGTTTCTCCCCTGACATACTCAGGGCCTAGATTGCAATCTATGATGTTATGTCTCATTCTTTATTTTATGACCCTCACTCTCTGTTATGACCCTCATGTGCACTCCCACCCTGAAAAGTGGATAAAAGAGAGGCATGGCATTGAGTCGGGGGGGGCTAGGTTTTGGGAAACACACTGGTGTTCCGAGTACCCCCCCCCCCAGCCGAATAAACCCACTTCCTCTAATCAACTGGTGCCTGGAATCTTCTGTCTGCGTTGGTTTCCTGCTACATTTCTTGGTTCCCTGACCGGGAAGCGAGGTTTGGTGGAAAAACCGTCCAGCCAGATTCTTTGGGTCAGGTTCTGCCCACACCGCAGATCACCCCCGCAGGGAACTCCTGCTGGTCTGGCCATGTGGTCCTCAGAGCACTCCTGGGACAAATTCTCCCAGAGGAACATCTGGTTGAGACTCAGATGGTGAGGTCCCTGGGGCAGGTCATTGCGGAGGCTGAGCACCAGAGAGGAACTGGTAACAGGTGGCGCCAGGACATCCAGAGTAAGGTAGGATACTTTTGAAGCCCACTACAATTTTAGTGGAAGAGGAGCCTTTAGAGGAAGATCACCTCCTAGGGCGTTAGATTGCCGGCAGGTACACAGGGAGACGTCTAAGGCAAGGTAGAAATCAATTGGTGCCTGGAGTCTTCTGTCTGCGTCGGTTTCCTGCTACAATCACAGCTCACAACAATCTCACACTTCTTGCCTCAGCTTCCCAAGTAGTTGGGATTACAGGTGCTAGCCACCATGCCTGGCTAGTGAGATAGGATCTCACACTTTTTACTAGAGACAGGAGCTCATGCTTGCTCAGGTTGGTCTCAAACTCCTGACCTGAAGGGATCCTCCTGCCTCAGCTTCCCAAAGTGCCAGGATTACAGGTGTGAGCCACCACGCCCCACCTGTAACATGGATATTTAGAAAGGAGAACAGTCTGCTGATACCACTTGGAGAAAGAAGGAACAATGGCCATCTGCAACTTGTTACCCATGGTACCCTCAGCTCTATAAATATACTGTGTCTAGACCCTTGGACAAAATGCCTTGATTCCATAGTACTCAGTTACCACTACTCTAAATTACATATTGTTGTATAAAACATGAAAATAATGCATAAAGGAAAAAATCTGATTCTTCTTGAAGTAGTGTCAATATATCAACATCTTTGAGTGGTTCAGGAGTGGTGCACAAACTTACCAGCTAAAAAGTCCCAATATAGAGAAAAACTGGGGAAGTGAAAATAAGACAAAAAAAATTTTTTTCTAATTCCCATCAATTAACAAAATTCCCCTAAGGAAATTTAGGGACTTTAAAATTCCTAACTCTAGCTTCTCTTTTGAATGTCAGTTCCTTACCATATCAGCTTATTCTTACTCATTCAGAAAGAGAATGACCATAGATGCAGATGGTGGGACTGAAAGTTGTTTTAATAAGAAAATATTTTTTAAAAGAAAGAAGATTCCACTGGTCTTTGACAACTTTCTCCCTCTCTCTTTTAGGGATGAAGGCATAGGAAGGAGAGGTCCACACTTGTTCAGACCTTGGCTGAAGCCAAGTACAGAAATTTGCCCAAAGACTGGTGTGGGCAAGGAGAATCAGCCTGTGCCAGAGGGTACAATCTCTTCTTATTAGGGGGCATATACTGTGACTTAGACCTCATTAGAGCTTTATGCCCATCAAGTGAGCTCTAGGAATTAGATGTTCAGTAAGCAGCAGCAACAGAACTCTGGGCACTGTATGCAAGTGTGAGTTAATGGTGATGCACTTCCTCTTCCATCCACGTGCAAAGTGAAGGTCAATACTAGGGCCCACTAAGTCTTCTGCCACAATTGGACTAAGAATAGAATATTGGTGGCATTGTATGTGAAGTCACAGCCTGCTGTCCTGTTCAACTGTCCAATTTTCTTCTTATTCCACTAAAGTTGAATCTACTGGTTCCCTTAGTAAATTTGAACCCTCCAGAAGGTGTTTTCTTCTATCTAAGGTAAATATCTGAGCCAGTGGTTCTCAAATATTTTAAGACTCTTTTATTCTCTTAAAAATTGAGGACCTCAAAGAGCTTTTGTTTATGTGGGGTTTATCTGCCGGTGTTTGACAAATTAGAAATTAAAGCAGCAAAGGGGTAAGATGAGAGGAGAGACAGGCCTGGCAGGACGGAACTCCTGGTCCCACGCCTCCTTAATATTCGTGCTTCCACATTACATAAACCAGCTTATCTTGTTGGGTTTCTGCCACTAGTGTATGAAAGTGGACTGAACGATACATTCACAAGAGAAAGCATTAGTATAAAACAATAAATAACAAAGGATTAAGTTTAATAGAACAGAATGCTGTTTCCCCTCTTCGTTTGTCACCCATTGAGAGCCTACTGAACAATAATGAATACAGCCATCACCACGAACACTTACTTCTACAGCACCTTGTGGTTTTCGAAGTGCTTTCACATTCGGTATCTCATTTAATTTTCACTACAACCCTATGAAATAGCTTGTTTTTATATCCATTTTACAGAAGAGAAAACAGAGGTGCAGTGCCTGCGCGATAGCGTTTAAGCAGCAGAGACAGGACTAAACACAAGTCTCATTCCCTTAATTCCCAAGGCCATAGTTCCCGCCTCATAGGATGCTTGCGATGTCACAGGACACAGACCTGTGGCACAAGCCTTCCTAGATTTTTTTAATCCATCCTTCTGGGGGAGAGGATCAGTATAGCAGATGCTCTAACTACTCCTATTTCGTTCTGGTCTGTGTGCGGCGAAGAAAGGGGCATGGGTGGGGTTCCAGTTAAGACGTATAATCATTCTTTTCCAGTTCTGAGACTGAGGGGCTGCGGGAGGGAGCTTAGAGGTGGTCCTTAGAACCAGAGAAGCTGGGTGATAACACTTTGCAGATAACCCGCAGGCTGCGCCACGGCAGCGCCAAAGAAAGAAAGCATCTCTACTCGGACCCGGCGGAAGAGCTGCGGAAACTACTGGACTCTGATTCCGAGGTCCTTGATTTGAAAGGCACCTGCACACAAAGAAACGACCAAGTTAAGTTCCAGTGGCGCAACGAGCAGAATTCGAAACGGTCTCTCTCTTCCCAGCTTGGGTAGAAACTCTTTATGCACTGGGTCATCCCGCCCAGGGCCGATGTTTCACACTCTGGGACCGCCTGGACAGTCTGTGCCGGGCACGCCCGAGGCTTCCCAAAGGAACTACAAGTCCCATTAAGCCCCGGGGCGCGGGCGGTGATGACGAAGTCCCCACGGATTGGCTGTGCGGGGCGGGGCGCGCAGGCCGACTCCAGGAGGAGGGGCGGGGAGAGGGGCGGGGCGAGCGGCGGCGGATTGGCGGGCACGCCCCCTCGCCCGCGGCCCCCTCCGCGCCTCTCTCCGCCGCCTCCTCTAGCTCTCCGGTCAGAGGGCCGGAGCGAGAAGATGGCGAAGACGTACGATTATCTGTTCAAGCTGCTGCTGATCGGCGACTCGGGAGTGGGCAAGACCTGCCTCCTGTTCCGCTTCTCAGAGGACGCCTTCAACACCACCTTCATTTCCACCATCGGTGAGGGAGGCGCTGCGGCCCGGGACTGGGGGAGTGAGAATTGGGGGGCGGGTACAAGGGGACCCGGGAGAGGGGCGGAGGTGCGCTTGGGAGCCGGAGAGAGGAGACCCCGGGGACTGCAGAGCGGCGAGGGCAGTGAGAGGCGAAGGCGTGAGGGAGAGGGGCGGACAGGGGCGGACGTAAGGCTGGGGGTGAGGGGGGAACTTGGGGGCAAAGGAACGGGAAGGGGACCAGAGGAACAAGGACTTAGGGGCATTGGGAAAACGAGAGGGTTCCGGGGCTAACAGGGAGGGGTCTAGAAGGACAAAGTGAGGGGGACACAGGCAGTCTCATGGAGAGAGAAAGAAGGGGCTAGTGGATGTGAAACTGGATTAAAAGGCAGGAAAGAGGAAGAAAATGTGAAGGGGGAAAATGAAGGGTTGTGGAAATGGAGAGATAATAGGTAAAGGGACAGAGGACACAAGGGATAAGAGAGGCAAGAACCAGGCGATCGGAAGGGAATTGAGGGGTATGAGTGATCAGGCGGTAAGGAATGAGGTTTCGCTGGCCGCAAGAGGTCTGGACAGAGATGCTGTAGTAGGGGCAGAAGATTGCAGGTGGGAGAAGAGTTCAGAGAACCAGAAGGCGGAATGAGGATACTTGCTGGAGAAAGTAAGGGAGAGCTGGGTGTGAGGCAGAATGGGAAAGAGGAAGCAGCATGTACAATGAAGAGAGGTTGAGCAAAGAAGACAGAGAAGATGAAAAGGGAGAGGAAATCGAAAGTAGCGGGGTGCAGGACTTGTTCCAGTAACTGGGAGCACTGGTTCCATCCCCTCTTTACTTCCTTTGGATCAAGTGCAAGAGAAAGCAAAAAGTGACTACTAATGGAATAATGTCTATGTAGCCTTTATTTGTTCCATGAATGTCAATGGATGTTAAGGGAGTTGGCGACTTTGGGGAATGATGTGGTCAGGAAAATACAGTTTACCCCTTCACTGTCATCTCCTGAGAAGCAACATTTCTCAATATTTTAAATTGGGACCTTGAATGTTTAATAACTTGGCCAAGTAATTTGTCTCACATCCTTCCTGCATCCCTTTGTATTTTGCTTTGGTTCTAATTACTACTTGTTAAATGAAACACAACATATGATATAACTCCCAATCACTTTCAATTGATTCAAGTTTTTTTCTAATCTTGGCTGGGAGCAGTCCTTCCTACTTTTGTACTGGAAGATATTGTGTACAGGTAACAAGATCTCTAACCACAAACTGAAGAGCCAAAGCTGATTTTAAGGTGCCTTATAAGTGACCATACATCATTTCCCTTGTTAAATAGTTGCAGTAAATTAAGTGCTTTAAGAATCTCAGCTTTTGCTTGTCTGGGTGATGTTTCTGGCTGCTGCTAGTAACTTATTTAGGCATCTTTTTTTTTTTTTTTTTTTGCCAGGGCTGGGTTTGAACCCGCCACCTCTCGCATATGGGGCCTGCACCCTACTCCTTTGAGCCACAGGCGTCACCCCTATTTAGGCATCTTTCTTTCTTTTTCTTTTTTTTTTTGAGACAGAGCCTCAAGCTGTCCCCCTGGGTAGAGTGCTGTGGCATCACAGCTCACAGCAACCTCCAACTCCTGGGCTCAAGCGAGTCTCCTGCCTCCGCCTCCCGCAGGCGCCCGCCACAACGCCCGGCTATTTTTTGGTTGCAGCCGTCATTGTTGTTTGGCAGGTCCGGGCTGGGGATTCGAACCCGCCACCTTAGGTGTACGTGGCTGGCGCCTTAGCCAGTTGAGCTATAGGCACCGAGCCTAGGCATCTTTCAAATGGTTCTTACAGCATATTTCCCCAGGATTTTCTGGGTTGGGAAATAATAGAGGACTAGTGCTTTGGTACTAAGTATGTTTAAGCATTTGTGTATTTTCTGGATAATTTATCTTTTTAAAAAATAATATTTGAGTACAGAACACTCTTTAAGTATTAGAAAAGGCTATGGTTTGTTTGTTCATTTTGGCCTCTTTCATACAGATTGAATGATCTGAAACTTCCTGGGTGTTATGGTGTCTGGGCTTAGGGAAGTTTGAGTTGCAAGTTCTTGGCAGTCTGTCTTGAGTGGGACTTTTTCTTTTCTGAGGAAGCAGATTTTAAATGTCATCTCTCAAGTATGGTATATTCCTAAGAGATTTGGTGGGAGCTAGTACAGTAACTAAAGAGCATTAATTTTTGACACTGGTACTAACTTCAAAATCTTGAATAACTCTTTCATTGCTGAATGAATACCATAGTACAGAATTGAGGACCCCAAAGAGCTTTTGTTCATGTGGGGCTTATCTGTCGGATAATTTCTAACAAGTTGAGTGGGTGGCCTTTTGTCCATTCTATATGTGACTCTCCCAGAAATACACCCTGCCTTGAAAATGAGTGACTCTCACTAATATTCTCCGTTAACCTTCTTGGATGACTTTTGCTTGTTTGTATTTCTTGATTAGTTTTCTCTATTTCTCTTGGTTTCGTCCCACATTTCATTTCCTTTTAAAGTAGTAGCTTTTAAAAGTTCCTTTTCATTCTGAAGGATGAGACTCTTTCTTGAGTGGTTCTTTAAAAATGATCGAAATGAGGTTCTTGGGAGGGTTGCAGCCACTAAGGCATGAAAACCAGTGTCCTGCAACAGTTTAGAATAGGTGGCAGACATTAAATGGGGGTGAATCGCAGGCGAGTTCTTGGTCATTGTATTTTGTGTGTGGTGGTTGTGGTAAAAAGAAGCTGTGAACTGTGTCTTCGGTTGGTGTGGAGGAGGGGAAATCCCATGCCTCTTCTTTAGTGCTCTCCCCCTCCCCAGCTCTCACAGGAAGTGGTAGCACACTGCCTTCCAACAGCAGAAGAGTTTATGTACCTGAAACTGAATGCTTTACACTTGAAATTAAGCTGGGCAGATGACATGAATGCTAATAAGACCATTCTACTGAAAAGTTCCACAGAGTCTTTACTGACTGCAAACACAGACTGAGGTGTTCACGTCTGTCACAGCCACTCCTCCCAAGTCCTTCACCCCACCGATCCCCAGGTGATGTGAAATTGTGGAGGTGACAGTTGATGGCCCATCACCTCCCCAGGCGTCATTGTTTCTTAAAGTACCTAGATGTGTGCGATCTTTGGCTTTTCTGGCTAGGTTTTGACAAGGTCCACCGCAGCCTTGCTGACAGAAGATAAGCTCGATGTCACAGGAAAGGGCCATTTCTTAACTCTTAGGGTTTGGGTGGGTGTGTGTTTTGGTAGATATGCATGTCTGTTTCTTCCCATGAAGACATATTTTAAGTCTTAATTTTGCTTTGTCAAGGTTTCAGTAGTTTTTAAAATGGGAATCTGCCATTTTTCCACACTGTTTTGATAGGGTTACTGCATCATGAAAGGAAGGAGACAATCGTTTGGATTCCAGATATAATTGTCTCACAAATACTTTGTTCTTCTTACTTCTCAAAGATTTTTCTATCTTCTCTGATATCCTGGGTTATCTCATTTCTCCGTTTTTTGGGGTGGTAGAAGGGTCGGGATTTTTCTTTCATCTGACTTACTGGGGATCTTCTAATGTATCAATCAGATAATATTTATTAACAATGGAGTAGGGACATTTTATCCACTTGAAATAATTGATCCACTGCATAGGACCAACTACTCTTTTAGCTCAAATGTTTGAAATTTTTTTGTGTAGCTAAAAACAACAACAAAATCCTTACATAGGCTCGCTGCCCATAGTTCAGTGAGTAGGGTGCTGGCCACATACACTGAAGCTGGCGGGTTTGAGCCTGGCCCTGGCCTGCTAAACAACAGTGACAACTACAAAAAAAAAAAAGCCAGGCGTTGTGGCGGGCACCTGTAGTTCCAGCTACTTGGGAGGCTGAGGCAAGAGAATCGCTTAAGCCCCAGTGTTGGAGGTTGCTGTGAGCTGTGACACCACGGCACTG
The DNA here is from genome assembly GCF_000181295.1 of Otolemur garnettii. Taxonomy (NCBI): domain Eukaryota; kingdom Metazoa; phylum Chordata; class Mammalia; order Primates; family Galagidae; genus Otolemur; species Otolemur garnettii. Next base: position 15,453,746 of record NW_003852406.1, read on the forward strand.
TACCGAGGGCGACATAATGAGACTCTGTCTCAAAAAAAAAGGAAAAAAATCCTTACATAATCATACTTTGTTTTTTTTTGAAGTCAGGGTCTCACTCTGTTGCCCTACTTTAGTGTGTAATGGCAACATCTTAGCTTCCTGCAACCTCAAACTCCTGGGCTTAAGAAATCTTCCCACCTGAGCCTCCTGAGTAGGTGGGAGTACAGGTGCGTGCTGCCACACCTGCCTAATTGTTCTGTTTTTCGTGTAGATGAGGTCTTGCTCAAGCAGGTACTTTTTTTTGAGACAAAATCTCACTCTGATGCCGAGGTTAGAGGGCCTTGGTAGTGGCCTAGCTCACAACAACCTCCAACTCCTGGGCTCAAGTGATCCTCCTGCCTCAGCTTCCCAAGTAGCTGGGACTACAGGTACCCTCCATCAATTTTTCTATTTGCTCAGGCTGGTTTCAAATTCCTGAGCTCAATCAATCCTCCCACTGTGGCCTCCCAGAGTGCTCGGATTACAGGCATGAGCCACCACACCCAGCCAGCTCAAACAGGTCCTCAACCTCACTCTTGGCCATAAGAAATCCTCCCTCCCATCTCAGCCTCCCAAAGTGGAAGGATTATAGATATGAACCACTGCCCCCAGTCTTATTCACAATTAACATTTAATTGAGTACTTATGAAATATAACATTAAAACAACTGGGAATGATGATACAGTTAGTTATGTATTATATTTCCTGTGGGATGTAGATGCATTTTACATTTACATCCCATTGATATGAAGACATACTGACATCTTGAAATAGCCCTAGTTGAACAAGATGCTTGTAGACCAAAAAGAGACAACCCAGCTCTGTCCTCTAACAGGACAATCTGAGCTTCTTCCTTTTGTCATCTCTCCCCTGCCCTGCCCCCTTCTTCCTGTTAGGTATTTCCTGAGTGGTTTCATTATTTAGTATAGTGATACTTTAACAGCAGAAAGAGTCATAGAAATTACCTACTTTATTCCCCTGTGCCAATTTTATAAATGAGAAAATGAGAGTTTATTGATGCCTTCAAAATCACATAGCTGATTGTAGCAGATCTTCTAGTGAAATACCAAATCCAAGTTTAAGTCATTTTTCATCATTGAGTTGTTGCTATTTCTGATCAATATAATCATCTCAATAAATTCAAGTCACCACCTTGTCCAGGAGGAATTAAATTTTGCACAAATGTCTTTATTCGAGCAAAGTTAAGCTGTTTTACTTTGTTTAGCCAAATCTGTTCAGGGAAATAGTAAATGTTGATATAATGACTCAGAGTCCTACTGGGATAACTCAGCACATAGCTGTCCTTTGCCTTTTCTTTCTGTGTCTGTAGTTTTAGGTTAGGACATCAAAGTATATCCTGTCATTAAAATCTCTTCCATGTGCAAAATAACTAATGAAATCATATTAATAGTGGCATTTGGTCATTGTTGCAGCTTAATCTCATCAGAGCACTTTTAGGTGTTTCATTCTGTAACATTGTATATTTTTCTTGGTTTTGTTTTCCTTAAAATCAGGGATTCGTACACTACATACAGCTCATGGACCAGAGGTGGCTTGCAGCCTGTTTTTGTGCAGCTCACAAGCTAAACATGGTTTTTACATTTTTAAAAAAGCTTATTAGAAAATAAACCAAAGCAATGGAGAATATGCAACAGAGACCATATGTGCCCCCACGAAACTAAAAATTGTTTACTAACTGGTCCTTTGTAGGAAACGTTTGCTGACCCTTGTTGAAAATTAAAAACTAGTTTTGATTGATAGTATTTCAAAGCTTTTATGAAGACTTATTAACTGAAAGACAAACTTTGTCATATTTACATTTTTATCCAAGATGATATCCACATTTGGCAAAGCATAATTCAGAGATGTAGACCAAGTTGATTTTCATTTTCAGAGTTGTTTTCTTTGGTTTCAACTTCAGAAATAAAAATATGCAAGAAACATGCAAGTTCAAATTGAACAAATTGAACATTTTGTACATAAAGCTTTATTTTAATGTCACTGTGTTCTTTCTAAGCTGTCAGTAGACTTCCCATCTAGGTGATAGCTTTGATGATAGCACTAGTTCATAGAAGTAGAATTTAATACTTGCTCATAAAGGGTTAAGTTCATCTCCTCAGAAAATGTTCTAGTGAATGAAAAATCCTTTCTACAAATTCAGGGTGGGTATGGGGAACCAGGTCTTGGTTACGAACATGGATCTGCCTTAAGAATAAGTGTACTCTAATGAAGAGCTTCACCAGCTGTTCTGCAGGCCTGAAGTCGGGGAGGAGGTTCTCTTGGCAACAGCAGCAAAATTGTTTGGATCCACTGAGAAAGCTGGAGAGAAATAGGTTTGGATATTGTTTTACAGGGAAATAAGTCTAGTCTTTGAAGACAAAAATTTACTAGTTGATTTTTGAATTGAATCTGATAACTGAATCTGAAAAAGAACCATAGAGCCCTAAAGTGGAAGACCAGGGAGCTGCAGGCATGGCCTGAGACGGGCTCTGGTGTCAGTCTCTCTACTAGCCTGTGCTCAGCTCTCTTCTGGGGATCAGCTCTCCTGTGTGTGTGAGAATTGTTACTTGGGAAAATTTTGCAGGAAAGAGTTTTCATAGCTGGATGAGAAGAGGCATGGAGTGGGGATAGGGAAATAGATCTTAGGTGCTGAGTAATGTCATAGAGCACGTTATCACTGAGCTTCTGAAATGCAAGTAGCCATGGGAATGTAAAAAGGGAAACTCAGCGTAAGGTTTCACTGTTACTGCCTATGTCAGGGATTGCAAACTCACATTGGTCAGACAGGAACCATGAATGGGGAAATGGGCCTGGAAAGGGAGGCTATACGGTGTGATGTGGACACTGGCAATCCAGAAAATATCTTTATTCCCTAAGAGAATGGCTGCTTTCAGCTGCAGCTTTTCTATTGCCGCACTGGAAAATCATCATGTATTTCCAGATTTGCTGAAAATGTCTTGTAAAAACCCCAATTTATGGACAATTAATAAAAATCAAAACCAACAAAAAAGAAGGTGAGGGCAGGAAAAGCCAAACACACGTGTCTGGGAGCTTGATGAGGCTTGTACGCTGGTTTGCCAAGCAGGCATGATGAGCAAGGATGTGTGGCGGTTACGGTGCTTTAAAGTCCGTCTTTTATTAGCGCTGGGCTTTGCACAAAAAAAGCCTTAAATTATTTTTATTTTCTAAGCAAATGAAGTGGACTAGTTCATGTTTGGTGTTAGAGCTATGGCATGCTGAATTAAGAAGAGAAATGGGCATCTATTGTTCTTAGCTTCGTGGTGTTTGGTGAAACAGTTATCCCAGGATCTTGAGCTATAATAAAGTGTAATGATACTGCGCAAGCCTTTGAAGGCTGCTGTTAGTGCCCTAAGGTAGGAATCAAGTCTTCGATTTTAATTCTCTAAGTCCTATATTAAATGACTACTCACCTGGGTGAGTGCATATAGATGGATGAATTGTGAAAACACTATATGAGCTGTAAAGCATTGTATGAACTTGTTACTATCTTCCATATTCTTACAGCGTTAGACGATATCTGAGTTAAGACTAAGCATGTCTAATTTGAATTCATAACACACAAATGGTACTTCCCCCAGTACAAAACACTGTATCTTTCGTTTTTTTGTTTTTTTTTTTTTTTTTGAGACAGAGCCTCAAGCTTTCCCCCTGGGTAGAGTGCCATGGTATCACAGCTCACAGCAACCTCCAACTCCTGGGCTCAAGC
>NW_003852406.1:15457567-15464147 GCF_000181295.1 Otolemur garnettii
CATTGTTGTTTGGCGGGGCCGGGCTGGGGATTCGAACCCGCCACCTTAGGTGTACGTGGCTGGCGCCTTAGCCGGTTGAGCTATAGGCGCCGAGCCTCTGTATCTTTCTATAATCAGTTTTAAAAGGTTGTTTTAGAATATCAGAGATATTTCACTCATCTTTCAGTCTCCATAATAAGCTGTTTTAACACCCTGCTTCCAACCCCCCCACTAACATAAATACCAAATAGAAAATGAGTGAAATCACTGGGTTTGCATTAGAAGAGCCATTTCAGCTTTGTCTCTGCCCATTAGCTTCAAACAATGCAACAGATGCCTGTTAACAGTTTCATGCCCATTTTTAATTAGCAGATGGAGCTGTATTTGTGTCTGTGTTCTGCCTGGCACTCGATTGAGTGACAGGGTAGTGAGTGGGTTGGAACTGAACTGGGCATTTGGGGTGAATAAAGCCAAATTCTATTTTTTAAAACATTGATATAAACATTTTTGTACAGACTTCTTGTGTAGCTCACTAGACCAGCCTATGTCTAGAGGAAAAATGATGTTTATGGTTATGTTTTCTCCCCTTACTACAGGAAAAAAAAAATTGCCACTTTATCCAATAGACTAAAGGAAGGTTTTACTTTCATCTTGAAACTGTCACAAAGTGGTTTCCTTTAAAGACCCACTATTTTGGCATGATATGTTGAGGAATACACAAAGCAGGGATGAAAATGTCAGTCCTGATGCCTGGTAGTGGCTGGCTGGAATGCTGTGTGCTGCAGAGTTCTGTGGTCCTGTCTGAGCTCAGCAAGGCTGAGGCTGTGGTGGATTCCTAACGTCTGCCAAGGACAGCGGAGGGAGAGGGAGGTGGCAGCTTCCTCCACATTTGCTGTTTTCCAAAGTGAACAGGTAGGTCTTTACTATCCAGCACATATGGCTAAATGTTAGTATTAACAATATGAGTAAATAATAGAGCGGTTATATTATGTCTGTAAATATGTCCTTTTCCTATGTTCAGTTTTGTGTTTGGGCATTTTTCTTGTTTTGAGTTGAATTAATAAGAACCTGAAAGTCCCCACCTCCCTCCACCTGTCTAGCCTCTCATACACACATACAAGAGGTAACAAAAAAAAAAGGACCTGAAAGGAAGTAGATATTGGATTGTCTTTCTTGGGCCTTCCTCTGGGAAGTATATAAAGTGGTAGAAACAGCTCTCCACAGCAGCCCTGTTAGCTGCGAGGTGTTTTCTTGCTGTTCTACCTGTAGCACTGAGTCTCAGTTTAATTAACTGCTCTGGTATTTACCTGTTGCTGAACCCCTGGGGATTTTCCAGGGGGCTCTCATCTTCCTCAGCCCAGAATTTTAATTCTTGGCTCCTGGGGTGAATGCTAAGCTCTGCCTGTCATTATGGTCATCAAATTTAGGCTTGCTATCACTAACATAGTCTGGACAACCATGGTACTTGTAGTCTGGTGACAGCATTGCAGGATTTCAGGTAGGAATGGCACCCCATCGTGACGAAATCTAACCACAGAGCTAGTAAGCAATAGCGTTCCATGGCCTTGTGTTGGCATAGTTTCCCATATCATATTGTAATTTTGCATGTTTTGGCAAAAAACTTGGCAGTAATGATGACAATGAATCATAGTTACTTTCCTGATGTATGAGGTGGAAGGACAAACTCTGAAGATGGACGATCAGGTTCTGATGTGGAGTATAGGGTGATCTAAAAGTTGAATTGTGCTTTTCTTTCTATGCAACTTTTTAAAAATCTGGAATAGATATTGCAAAATACTCTCTAATCTCCTCATGTATCTATACATACAAATATGCAAAATCCACTGTAAGGAAAAAGAGGTCGGATTGTGAGATGTCAATGACTAATCCTACTGTAATTTGTTTATAGCTTATCCATCTGGATGGGATAGCTGTTTATGGTTTTCAATAAGGAATTTTTTTTTTTTTTGAGACAGTCTCAAGTTGTCACCCTGGGTAGAGTGCTGTGGCGTCACAGCTCACAGCAACCTCCAACTCTTGGGCTTAAGCAATTCTCTTGCCTCAGCCTCCCAAGTAGCTGGGACTACAGGTGACTGCCACACTTGGCTATTTTTTGGTTGTAGTCGTCATTGTTGTTTGGCAGGCCCAGACTGGATTCGAACCTGCCAGCTCTGGTGTATGTGGCTGGTGCCCTAGCCACTGAGCTACTGGTGCCGAGCCAGTAAGGAATTTTTTTTACCTTTTCTCATCTAAAGATGTCTGAATAAAATCTTGATATAGCTTGGAAAACCATTCTTTCTTCTGAGTTACCTGTTCCATTTTGGGAATGACGGCGACCCTGTTCTCATTTCATTGCCCACTAGCACCTCACTCAAACCAAGACTGGGGAGAGAGGATTGACTGGGGAAGAGGAGAATGAAAACATCAGTTTCTTTGGCTACTTGTTGAGTCTCCCTTATTTTGTTAGCAGTTGCTAACTACGGGATGATCTACGGGATGAGTTAGAATTAGTAGTGACCTTGGACTGCTATTACTCTCTTATATTGTTTAGAACGAGATAATAAGAAATTGGCAGTCATCTCAGTCATAGCCAGTAATGGACAGCGCTGCACAGACCAGGGTACTGTCCACAAACAAAGTCATTTGAGCTATTGCATTTGCCATTTTGTCAACTTTATCGTTTTGAAATTTTGCAACCATATAGAAGCATGAGAATTTTGTGAGAGAGGTGAAATAATTTATGTTACATATGCAGAATTTCATCATAATGAAGTTTAAAAACATGCATATATAATGTATCATCAGAGGTACGTTTCTGTCTTGGCCTTTCAGCCTTCAGCTGACAAACATTACATTTTAAGTTTATGTTGTGACCTCATTATATGATTTATCACATTTTTTGCTAGAATCATCTTTTAATTATTGTTAAATAAAGCATATAGAACGGCAAAAAACAATTGGTGTGTGTTTGCAGTCACTCATGGCACCAGCCCCTCTAGAAGACTTGAGACTGGCCTGTTTTCTCAGTGTGAAAGGCGAGTCCAGGCTTTCCTGGTCTTCAGAGTCTCTTCTGGCTGCAGCTTTCTGTGAGTCTATGAAATCAGTGTCTGTAAAGAAAAAGGGTTTGTTCTTTTTGTTCGTCGGTTAATGATTGTGGGCTAGGGTTCTTTGCACTGGTGGACACTAGTATTTTGATGACATATAGACAGAAGGAAGAAGTAGTGTAGTTAATTCAAACAAGCCTGTGTTCATCTGGTAAATTGGGTAAAGTTTTTGTTTTGTAGTAAAAAGACTGCCTAATGGTTCTGACTTTTTTTTTTTTTTTTGAGACAGAGTCTCACTATGTTACCCTTGGTAGAGTGCTGTGGCGTCACAGTTCATAGCAACCTCAAACTCTAGGGCTTAAAAGTCTCTTGCCTCAGCCTCCCAAGCAGCTGGGACCACCTGCCACAACGTCCGGATATTTTTTTGGTTGTAGCTGTCATTATTGTTTGGCAGGCCGGGGCCCGATTTGAACCTGCCAGCCCCGGTGTATGTGGCTGGCATTCCAGTTGTTGAGCTGCGGGTGCTGAGCCTGCCTAATGGTTTGGAATACTGTCCTTAAAAATGTTGTGGCTTGAGTAATAAAGCTAAATGTCACCAGAAAAAGAACTACTTGGATGTTGTAAAACTATTTCTTTGGGAAGAGATTTATAAAGTAGGGGCTCCTGCAGGTCACCTGCTGATTTTGTGAGGACTTTTTGTGCTTATCTGTGGTGTAGGATATTGCAAAAAGTATGTGCAGACCCTTTTTTTGCTAATCAGCTTTGGTTAGTGTTTCTGTTTTACTGTGTGACCCAAGACCAACTGTTATTCTTCCAATGTGTGGCAGAGAGAAAAAGGCTGGCTACCCGAGAATAAAGCATTTTCAAATATTCTTGTTCTTCCCATAAAACATGGCAAAGTAGGTGAAAAATAATTTGAAGTAATGGAAAGCCTTTTTCTGGTGCTAAATTTCCATTTCATAGATGATAGGCCTGAGGTCCAGAGGCACGGGATTTGCCCAAGGTCTCATGGAACCTGACATGGAGCATTCCTTTTCTTTTCTTTTTTGAGACAGAGCCTCAAGCTGTCCCCCTGGGTAGAGTGCTGTAACTTCACAGCTCACAGCAACCTCCAACTCCTGGGCTCAAGTGACTCTCCTGCCTCCGCCTCTCAAGTAGCTGGGACCACAGGTGCCCACCACAACACCTGGCTATTTTTTTTTTGGTTGCAGCCATCATGGTTGTTTGGTGGGCCCGGGCTGGATTCGAACCTGCCAGCTCAGGTGTATGTGGCTGGCGCCTTAGCTACTTGAGCCACAGGCGCCAAGCAGGAACATTCCTTTTCCGATTTCAAGTCTCTTTCCTCTTACACCTCATCTGCCTTCAGTTCTCTTGCCATGAAAAGACACTGATGGTTTGGCATATGATCTAGATGTAGACATCATTTTGTGGGAGGAAAGGAAGACACTGAACTGGGAGATATAGGATCTAAGCACATTTCTGGCCCTAGATTAGCCATGCATGACTGGAGGTGGGATGATATTTGAAGTAGATCTCCAAAACCCTCTCCTCATTACCTGTGTAGTTGAGTGGGGGAACTGTAGTGATTAGTTAGTCAACTACTCATGCCAGACAGTGTCATTATCATTTTCACTAAATTCACTCAGTCAATAATACATTATTTATAGTATGCAGAATTTTGAGAGGGGAATATCCAGGCAAATTTAACACAATAATGAAAAGGTCTAGAAAGAAAGAAATATAAAATGTTATGAAAATGTGCAGAGGAGAAGTTGGCGAAAACTTCTAGGAGGGAATTATATCTCAACTCAAATCAGAACATGAAGGGGGAATTAGGTAGAATGAAAAAGAGTAAGGAGGACTGGTTCTCCAGGCCGGGGGCTCCTGCAGATGGGAGAGACTGCACAGCCCTCTGGGGGAGTTCAGACATCTTGTTTGGCTGAAGCCTCAGATGAAGTGGGAATGTGACAAGAGGTAAAGTTGAAGAGTAATTAAGAGAAAAGACAGTGAAGAGCCTCTAAACCTTGTTCAAGAGTCTGAACTGTATGCTGGGAGCAATAAGAAGCCTCTCAAGGATCTTATGTGGGGAGACTTACATGGGTTAGAAGACACCATCAGGCCAGGCTCTGTAGCTCAAGCCTGTAATCCTAGCGCTTTGGGAACGCAAGGGGGCTATTACTTAAGATCAGGAGTTTAAGACTAGTCTGAGCAATTTGGCAAGTTCTTATCTCTTCAAAAGTAGAAATATTAGTCAGGCGTGGTGGTGCATGCCTCCCTACTCGGGAGGCTGAGACAGGAGGGTCACTTGCACCTGGGAGTTTGAGGTTGGAGTGAGCTGTGATTATGCCACTGCTCTCATACCTGGGCAGCAAAGTACACAAGGAGCCCCTGTCTCCAAAAACAAACAAAAACTTTCCAAAAATAAAAGACAACATCAGTTGCCCCTTCCCTACACTTGAACCTTTACAAAATCATAAGATGAAAAGAGATTATCTAAAGCTCAAGAAGGTGATTGATTTAATCAGTCAAGTAAGTAGACGGAGGAGCCAAGATAGTAGCTTCCCACTTCGGTTCTGGAAGGCACTCTGTCCACAACAGTCTGCTTCTCTCAGAATGGGTGCTGAGTTTCCACAGGACTCTGTGTGTTAGGTACTTAGCCGTAGGACCAGTCCCTTCAGGGGTCTGTAAAAAGCGTGTTGAGTGAGAAGATGAAATCAACCTCTCCTTGGACAAGTCTCAGTAACAGCTAATGCAAACATGCGTCGAGTTGCCTGTTGGCCCCTGGAGGACAGTGGAGTTGTGGTTTGGGGTTGTCCCCTGACCTCTTACCTAGTCCCTTAGGAAGCAATCAAACATGTGCACAGCTGAATAGGGGTAGGAGGGACTGAGTTTAATAAAAATGTGACTCTTTTTATGAGAAGGAAACTAATTATATCTGTAATCTCAGCATTATCTCTCCGCATGGGACTGTTGGTTTTTTATGAGTTTATGTTTTTGGCCTTAGCTATGGTGTGCTTGGAACAGCTACCTTAATTGTGAGTTTCCTTCCTTTGGCAAGTTAAGTTTAAACCCCAGCCTGTTCTTTTGTTGAGGGTGAAATTATATCTACTCTACCTTTTGTTTGTGAAAACCCTTTTTGGCGAAGTTTTCCTTGGACACACAGTGGCATTGTAGACTAGACTAACTCCTGATTTGTTTGTTAACTCTAAGTCTCCCTAATGCCACGGTGAGCCAGAACGCAGAGAAGACTGAGCAGCTGAACTTGATAAAACAAAATCCACTCGCTAAAACTTATGAACTTGCCTCGCAGAGAAGTCTCTGGGTCCTCACTTAGCCTTTGTATTCTTGTTTTATTTAGTAGTCAGTAGTTTCTCTCTGTCCGTAAAAGAATAGAAGCAGGGCTTGGGGCTTCCCAGAGGCAGGCTACCAACGTCTGAGAGGAGCAAGTGGTAGTGTGGTACTGTGGAAATGACATTCATTCCATGACCTCAGGCAAGTCAGCAGTAAACTTCCTGGGTTTCTGTTTCTTTTCTTTTCTTTTTTTTTTTTTTTTTTGA
>NW_003852406.1:15464348-15499902 GCF_000181295.1 Otolemur garnettii
CCACCTTAGGTGTATGTGGCTGACGCCTTAGCCACTTGAACCACAGGCACCGAACCAGTTTCTGTTTCTTCATGTATAAAAAGGGAATGCTGTGCTAGATATACTCTTAAGTCCGTTTCAAAACTTTGACCCTAAGTTATAACCAATGGACTCACTGACAAGAGGAAAAAGTAGACCTAAGAACTCAAAGAAATGGTGGAGATCAAAGAACTTGGCTTTTCAGACAGAAACTCCAAAGTTCAATTCCCGATTCTATTTGAGAGCGTTTGGCACATTGTTTAACCATTTCCTGTAGTGTTAAAAGGATAGTAACTCCCCTGCAGGATTTTAAATTTTGAGAATTAAGTGCATTATTATGTGTGTAATATGGTTAGCACATGGGAAGCCCTCTCAGAGGAGTGTGTGTGTGAATGTGCATGAATGAGTTCGCTGTTCACAGACAGCTATAAGAGCCTTGGTAATCCTTGGAGACTTCATTGTTAGAGCCCTTTTTTTTTCCTTTTGAGACACGGTCTTGCTTTTTCACCCAGGCTAGAGTGCAGTGGTATCGTCATAGCTGATTACAACCTCAGACTGCTCAGCTTAAGAGATCCTCCTGCCTCAGCCTCCCATATACCACCATGACTGATTTGTCCATTTTTAGTAGAGATGGGGTCTTGCTCTTGCTCTGGCTAGTCTGGAATTCCTGGCCTCAAGCAATTTTCCTGGCTTGGCCTCCCAGATCCTAGGATTATAGGCATGAATCACTGTGCCTGGCCAGCATTTGCCTTTAATAAGAGCTAATGTTTATTGAGTGCTTATTTTATACCAGTTATTGTTTTAGGAACGAACATTATTCATGCTTGACCCATTTAACTCTCGTATCAGCATCTTAGTTATGTTCTTATTCCTATTTTCCAAATGAGGTAATTGAGGCACAGAATGGTTAAGCAACTTCTCAGTGTCATATAGCTAGTAAATGGTAGAACCAGCCTTCATTTGAACCTAGGTGGTCTGTGTTTCTAACCACTGTGGTTTTTTCTACTCCTACAATACTTAGTAATCTTTTTTTTTTTTTTTAAAGATTCATTATTGCCAGTTTGGTGGCTCACCCCTGTAATCCTATCACTCTGGAAGGCCGAGGTGGGTAGATTGCTTGAGCTCAGGAGTTTGAGACCAGCCTGAGCTAGAGTGAGACCTCACTTCTAAAAAAGTAGCCAGGTGTTGTGGCAGGTGCCTGTGGTCCCAGCTACTTAGGAGGCTAAGGCAAGAGACTTGCTTGAGCCCAAGAGTCTGAGGTTGCTATGAACTATGACACCACAGCACTCTACCGAGGGTGACAAAGTGAGACTCTGTCTCAAAAAAAAAAGAAAAAGAAAAAGATTCATTATCTTTGGGGAGGTGGTGTGGTTTAGGGTGAACCGTGGGCCCCTCCTTACCAGCTGGATGACCTGACTAAGTTCTCTAGCTGGCATGGTGTCAGATCCTCTTCTCTGCAGGGGTTTGCTGTGAAGTAATTTAGAAAAGCATTTAGCACAGGGCCTAGCACACAGTCAGGTTCAGTAAACCCTCAGGTGAGGGTTTCATGTTTCATATAGGTAACTTAGGAAGCAGCACCTGTTTGAATGAGTTTCATAAAAAATATGGATGGAAACATTTTAGTTACTTACTGGGATGTGCTTCAGTTTCCCTGAAATTAGTTCTTTTTTTTTTTTTTTTTTTGAGACAGAGTCTCACTATGTCGCCCTTGGTAGAGTGCCATGGCCTTACAGCTCACAGCAACCTCAAACTCTAGAGCTTAGTGATTCTCTTGCCTCAGCTTCCCAAGTAGCTGGGACTACAGGCACCTGCTACAACACCCGGCTATTTTTTGTTGCAGTTGTCATTGTTGCTTAGCTGGTCCGGGCCGGGTTCGAACCTGCCAGCCTCAGTGTATTGTGGCTGGCACCATAACCACTGTGTTACGGGTACTGAGCCGTAGAAATTAGTTCTTAAGAAAGCTTAGGACTACATGTGTTTTATAAAGAATAGAATTTAGAATTTAGAATAGAATAGAATTTAGAATTTATAAAGAATAGAATTAGAAATATTTATCTTTAAGCTCATTCCCAGAATGAAGGTGATTGTCCCTGCTATCAGGTGGCATAAAGAGTAAGGAGGGGTTGCAAAGCAGCCCTTGACCTCCAGTGCAGCATGTCAGTGTGCCACAGGAAGCAAGTTCTTCCTGGCCCTCCAACTGCTGCCTACTCTTAGGGCATCTGCAATTCCTAGTCGGGGTGAAAACATAAACAACAAAACAGTGTAGAATGCCCTGTCTAGAAGGGATAAGTGTTTCAGTTTAAATATTCTAGCTCAATGCCCTCTGTTAGGGCCCTGAATTTTAAGTGCAGTGAGTTTGTAAGTGAAGTCTCCTGAATTTTAATGAGTTTGTCTGCATACATGAATTTGAACAATACATTAAATCTTGAAACACCGGGGCTGATTTTAATGGAGTAAATTATCCAACTTGAAAGTTAGTTAATAGATTTTTTTTAACCTAATAATCAAGGTGATGATAGTTTAATTTCAAAAAAGTCATTAATCATATTTTACAATATCAACATATGCTGTTATGTTAATTTCTTTTCAATCATTAAACTATCTCATCAGGAAAATTAATGTGTCGGTGTGAGCATAAAACATGATTGTTTTCCTGTTTCACACTTCCCCCTTGTGCTATTTGGCACATAATGATTATGTGTACATGGTAGGCATAAAGCCCAAAGTGGGTTTGGTTTTGTATAGTACTTGCTTTGGACCAGGAAGGTGAGGTGAGAGTTTAAAAATGTTTTTAAACATAAAAAAAAAACAATACACGTGAAAGCATAGTACAAGATTTGGTAGAGACAACATGAAGGGTAATTGATGTAAGAAGTATAGACTTTATTCTGACTATAGTCGAAAGGGTTACATCCAGAGAAGTGACACATTTGACTTATAATTGAAAGCTGCAGTGGTTTCCAGAGAGTTCATTTTGGAGTGTAACAGCATTGAAAAACCATGCCATGGAACTCTCTGGTCTGTTCGCTGTATAAAAGTCTGGTATATCAGAAAAGTATCTTGCTGATTATTTGGGTGGAGAGAGTTTTACTTCCTAGTGAAGCTCAAAGATTTGTGACGGTGATGTCAGTTAACACACGGCACCAAGCAGTGACGTACCAAAATGGCGGAAAGAGCAGGTGCTTTCAGGACTGGAACCCCCTAAACGACAGGAACCATGACTTGCCTCTTCAGGGTTCATTGACCTGACACTCAGGCACACAGTACCTGTTTGTGGAATAAAGAAACTAACACCACATATTTCCTTCTGGGGAGTGGATCTTCAGCTCCTGCAATAGTGATAGCTCATTCATTAACACATATATAAGCTTCAAGACATGGGTAATTATCACCTGTTACTGCTTGTGGTCTTCTTTTTAGATGTGCAAGCAAGACAATCAACCTGTTTCTTTTTTGCTCTGGGTATTTATCCGTAGTAATAAATGCCTGCTGACTTCATTCACACCAGGCATAGATGCGCTGTTGCTGGCACGTAGAAGGCGCTGGTAAATGTTGAGTGATTAACACTTGACAGCTGATGACAGTCTCTTTAATTCCCAGCTCTTTGCCTATCACTGAAATGACATCACTCTCATTTTTCTGAAAAGACCTCCTACCCCCTATCAAGTGCTTCCTCACCATCTTTTCTTTCCTTTTCTTTTTTTTTGAGACAGAGTCTCACTTTGTTGCCCCCGGTAGAGAGCCTTGGTGTCACAGCTCACAGTAACCTTCAGACTCTTGGGCACAAGTGATTCTCTTGCCTCAGCCTCCCATGTAGCTGGGACTACAGGCACCCAACACAACACCCGGCTATTTTTAGAGATGGGGTCTTGCTCTGACTCAGGCTAGTCTCAAACTCATGAGCTTAGGCAGTCTGCCCACCTCGGCCTCCCGGAGTGCTGGGCTTACAGACGTGAGCCACTGTGCCCGGCCTCACCGTTCTTTCTTACCGTGTCTAATTTCAGGGTATTTTCACCTCCCCTCATTTTCTTTGCCCTTCTCACCCAGGGGCCAGTGCTAACCTTTTGGTGGATATTTGTCCCATTCTCCAGGACCCAGCTCTTGCAATCATTCTTCTCCTCATCTATATCTTCTTACTTCTCTCTCTCTCTCATTTTCTGCTGGCTCCTTATGCTGTGCTTTCTATCTTGTTGAAATCATCCCCCTTCTGATAGGAGATCCTATAAGCTCAAGTTGCCCATCTCCCCATCTCCGTTCCTTTGTTGTTTAACTTCTTGAGAGGTCTTGTCACTTGCACTTTCTACCTTCTCCTCACTCACTGTCCTGGAAATCCTGCTCCTCCCCTTCAGTCCTGCACTCAAGTCATCATGGCCTCCTCATTGAACACTAGGCCCGTGGCCCTTTCTCAGTCTTATTCTCTGTGGACTCTCAGCAGCACTTGGCACTGTTTATTATCTGCTCCTTGGAACTCCATCTTCATCAGCTTCCAGGAATTGTCTGCTCCAATATCCTTCCTACTCTTCTAATTGTGCCTTCTGTTTCCATTGGTAGTCTCATTTTCCCTTTTAATGAAAGTCATTTCCTGGTGTCTGTTCTCTGTTTTCATTTTTTTCTCTTTTGGAAATTAGACACTTTAATGCAATTTGTAATTACACCCATCTGTGTGATCATTGCATTAATGCCTGTCTTTCCTGCCAGATTATAAACTCCGTGAGTGCAGGTACCAGACCTGCTATGGTTCTTCATTGTATCCCTACCCCTAGAGCAGTGCTAGGAATGTAGTAAGCAATCAGAAATCCCCAGTGGTGATGGAGGTAAGCTTGCCCCCTTCTGTGTATGACTCCTTAACTTTCTATTTCCTTATATCCCCAGCCTCTCAGCCTCTCAGATGCCTCCCTCTCCTATCACGATGAATTCTTTCCTCTTATCTAATGCCTTTCATGAATTTTCATGTGTCTGTTAACACTGCCATAATGTTTTCTCCCAGTTATCTAGGTTCAAAAGCTGGAAGTCATCTTCGCCTCTCTCCCTTTTCCTCAGTCCCTGTTGCCAAGCCCTTTCCATTCCTTCTTCCACCACCCTAGTTTAGGCCCTCCACACCTCGCACCCAGACTTTTCAATATCCTTTTAAGTGGCCTGAGCACTTCCAGTCTCACTTGGGCAGCCTGTCCCCTCCCCGCCTTCCATCCTACACACTCAGAGCCAATGAGATTTTAGAGCATCGCTCTGATTATCATAGAATATTAATCCCTTATCCTGCCTCTTGACAGTTTTGTTTTACTTTGCTCAAACGAATACATCATCCTCAGCCTATTACTCCAAACTCCCCTAGCGTGGCTGCAGCCGTATCTCTCTCCGTTCCCTATGGGAGTACTAGACTCTAACCAGGGACCCTGAAACCTGTGCTGGGTGGGTTGTGGCCACATTTTCATCTGACCAGTGTGAAGTTACTAGTGGCCCTCACATGAGGGAAACATGCCATTTTCACTCTCTAGGGTAATATGTTTTCTACAGTTTTTGAATTAAAATGTTCCTGATAACATACTGGTTATAATGGTCATTATCTCCCTAGCATTTGGAAAATAAATAACTTGTTGTCATAGAATTCTTGCCATTTTGTTTCTCTGAGGGAAAGACCGGCTATTTCCAGCTCAGTTGTCTCCCCGAGCAAGTTTTAGGGAATACCCAGTTCCTAGCTTTCAGCTTCTTTCACCACCACTTTTCCCCCCTCCCCAGCAATTGTACTAATTCATGAAATTAAGAAGTCTGGGAATCCAAAAAAAAAAAAAAAAAAAAGACGAAGAAGAAGAGGAAGAAGAAGAAGTCTAGGGGTCACTGCTCTCCCCAGAATGGGGGTTCCAGAAGCATGCCTTATTTCTGCCTGTCGAAGTCCTGCCTGTCTTGGCTGGTGCTTCTCGTGTGTCACTTTCCTTATGAGGCTGTATCAGAGCCTTTTCAGTGGTGCTTCGCACGCTTTGGTACCTTTTGCACGGCACTCACCATGTTCCTTCGATACAATAAGTAGAACCATCTTCTTTCTCTACTTCCCCAACTCCCCACTCTCACGACAAATTTCTTTCGGACACAAACTTGTTTTATCTTTGTATTCTTTGCATTACCAAACACTGCACTTAGTACATATTTGAGGCTTGAAAAAATTGTCCTTGAACTGAAACGTCAGGATGCTACTGATAAAATCATTTGATGAAGTCAAACTTTTATCTTTTGGGGAAGGGACCCTTTAAAGGTACTAGCTTAGAATTTTTTCCCCTGATGATTCTGAAATTAAAATTACTGTTGCTTACTGAAACATGTCAGAAATAATTGCCCATGTATCTTTTAAAGACAAAATAATCTCCACCTGTAACTCTACATATCTCAGCGAGGGATTCAGGCCTGCCGTGAATGTGGTAGTAAAGTTCAGAAATTGTATGTTTCATTTGGCATTCTCCTCTGCAAACGTTATTGAAAGGTTGATTTTGATTTCATTTTCACTGAAGAAGCCCTGGAAATCTTCTTTTTCCCCAGGTATTAGGCTGCGATTTCTTTGTCTCTGGCCTTCTCTAGAGCTGTCAGTGCCCTGTGCACACTGGCCCGATCCAGACAATGCAGCTTTCTGTGTCTCTGAGAAAGCCATCTTTGTGCTGCAGACAGGCCCGCACTTTTACTCTTCCTTAAAAGTTTTCTTAATGAATTCGATGTTTCTTCTGCTTTGTGTACCTCTGCTCACTCCCTCAAATCTTTTGTCACTGAGTTTAAATTGTGGGAGAGCAAACCTGGGTAGGAGACAGGCAGTGCCACAGCCGGGCCCCCTGATACATGGACGAGGCGAATTTCAGCGCTGTCTACATACCTTTTATGTCCAGGTCCTGACCCTCTGTGGAGCATTTTTCAACCTTGCCCTTCTGAAGTACTGATATCATCTTGGACTTGGGGAGTGTGACAACGTTATTTACATGGAAGACCCCAAAGAGTCCCTCTTCCTTCTTCTCTTTTGTATTGAAAAGGGAGTGGTGAAGGCAGTGGCCGGGGTTGCAGATGTGGGCAGTTCTTGGCCTTTTTCTGGGCTGCAGGCTGGGTTTTGTTATGAGTGATGGGTATGCAAATAGAAAAGAGAAATTGAATTGTCTCTTGAAGCGATGAAGGCTTAACATGACACCTCAGGCATTGTCTAGCAGTGTGCCTCACAGTACGAGGTGGTGTGGTTCTGATTAGCCTTTGAAGAGCCAGGGCTGAATTCAACCTGAGGAAACCTCTTCTGCCAAAAAGACACCACTACATAAAGAGACCCTTCAGAGCCCTCGCAGTGTCAAAAGATAAAAAGAAAAAGAGTTTGGAGGAGGAGT
Source organism: Otolemur garnettii (assembly GCF_000181295.1). Classification (NCBI taxonomy): domain Eukaryota; kingdom Metazoa; phylum Chordata; class Mammalia; order Primates; family Galagidae; genus Otolemur; species Otolemur garnettii. The sequence goes on from NW_003852406.1 coordinate 15,471,713, forward strand.
CTGTGGTTTGGCATGTGTATCTTATCTGAAAAAGCCCAAATAAAAGTCAAAGATCGACTCTGCTTTTAGTAGTTCAAGTATTTTGTGTTAAAATCTCTTTTGGCTTCCATGGCCTAACTATTCTTTTTTGACAAGGGAACAAATAGTAGAATATCCTTTGTACCTTAAAAGTATAGAAATTACTGAGATTATGGGGAAATATTTCACAGATGTTCTGAAACCATAGCCAAATATATATTCATATATTTCTTTTTTGGTTTGTTTGTTTGTTTGTTTAGCAGGCCCAGGCCAGGTTTGAACCCACCAGCCCCAGAGCATGTGGCCGGCACCCTAACCGCTAAGCTACGGTGCCCAACCATAGCCACATTGAGTGAATTATTATCCCTTTCCTTGTTAGGAGTCAGAGGATTCTTGTCTCATTTACTGGGATTTAATAACCGTTTGTACTCCCCATAGCTCTCATTGATAGGCTTGTATAACCCTATTATACACTTAACTTTGATGGCCATTTGAATAGGAAAGAAAGTTTAAGCAAGACTTTAGAGAGAGCCTTAGTTTGAAATTTCTTTTATAAGCTTCTTGGTAGGCTCAGCGCCTATGGCTCAAGCAGCTAAGGCACCAGCCACAGCCACATACACCTAAGCTGGTGGGTTTGAATCCAGCACCGGCCTGCCAAACAACAGTGACAGCTGCAGCCCAAAAGTAGCCGGGCATTGGGGCAGGCACCTGTAGTCCCAGCTTCTTGGGAGGCGGAGGCAGGAGAACCGCTTGAGCCCAGGAGTTAGAGGTTGCTGTGAGCTGTGATGCCATGGTACTCTACCCAGGGTGACAGCTTGAGGCTCTGTCTCAAAAAAAAAAAAAAAAAACCTTCTTTGTATTGTATTGTATCTAGTAAATACCTCCTTTAATGTGTCTTGTTAAAAGTAAAAGTGAGCATGGTAGAGTTCAAAATTATCTTCCAGTTAAGTGCAGTCATGGTTTTGGTGAGCTTTTTGCTAAGCACCACATTTTTGTTAGTACTGTCACATGTGGACTAACCAGTGCGTCTCATATCTATCATACCTGCAGGGGAAGTGCCACTAGTTGATCATTCAGAGCCCCATCTTCCTGCACAAAGCATTGCAGTCCTTCCTTCAGAGTCAGTTTAGAAGCATCCTTGGTGAAAGGCAAGCAAAGCCTGCTGAACTAGTTCATGGCAAAATACAAACAGCAAGGAGAACTTGATACCCAAGTTGTTCTTGGATAGGTTAGCATGTTTATTGTTTATAAGGTAAAGTTGTTAAGGGAGGGATTTCACCAGCACAGTTTTCTGTTTCAGTTCAAGATCATCTGTGAGTCACTTTCATTCTAGTCTAACCTCATTTTGCTTGAATTTTTTTTGTACTAGAAAATGTCACCTTCAATAAGTAGAAGAAATTCTGATTGGGGATCAGAAGAGTCAAGATGTAGTAGTGATAAGGCCAGCGGCAGCACCTCATGCCTGTAATCCCAGCACTCTGGGAGGCTGAGGCAGGAGGATCCCTAGAGCTTAGCAGTTTGAGACCAGCCTGGGCAAGAGTGAGACCTTGTGTCTACGAAAAATAGAAAAACTAGCTGGGCATTGTGCAAGTGGCTCTCGTCCCAATTACTTGGGATGTTGAGGCAGGAGAGATTGCTGTGAGCTGGGCTGGCTCTAGCCTGGGGCAATAGAGTGAGACTGTCTCAAAAAAAAAAAAAAACCAGATATAGTAGCGATAATTTGGCATCACTTTTGATTCAAAGGAAAAAAATACATAATTCTTACCAAGGAAAGTGATGTGTATAACTAGGTAAGGGAAAGGCAGCGTCACCGCTGAACTTTAATGTGGAGGGTGGAGAGAATAAAGGAAATTACTGTAAAATTTTCAGACGTGGTGAAGAGATAGCCTTTGGACTTCCCCAAATATTTCCCTATTCCCTAAAACAGTTCTAGTTGGTTGCCTTATGATTATTATATGAATAGAAAGACATTAGAACTCTTAAACTTGATCTTGAAAGGCCTATCTTCATATATAATCATCCCCAGATGTCTGTATGTGATTATATATTCCCATAGTGAGGGAATGATAAATGTAAATGAGAGCCATGATATAATTTTGCCTTGCCTGCTTGCACATTTTCAGAATATAATTAAAAGCACATGCCAATGTCAGTAGTTAACTAGGAGGTTTGTGTTAGGTTTTTATAGGACTTTGGCAGAAACCTAAAGCACGTTTCAGTGTCTAAGTCCTCCGTCCCTCCCTCTCTTCTGCTCCTTTTCTCCTCTGTCTTTTTCTTCCACCCTCCTCTTTGGAATCAAAAGGGAAATCTCTAAGTTCTGATTATTCTGTTTTCAAAACTAGGGACAATTTCAACTTGTACACAGATTAAGTTAATTTTCCTATTTCTGCTTCCCTGCTGGTACCTAAAATTTTAACTAAGTTATATTGAATAATTTCCTTTCTTCTTCAAATAAAATCCAATTAGGATGAATGTCTTCTAGTCACTATTTCACTACCAAGAACAGGTAGAGGGTGGTGCCTGTAGCTCAGTGGATAGGGCACCAGCCATATACACTGAGGCTGATGGTTTGAACCTGGCCCAGGCCCACTAAAACAACAATGACAACTGCAACAACAACAAAAAATAGCCAGGGGTGGCATCTGTGTCTCAAAGGGGTAGGGCGCTGGCCCCATATACTGGAAGTGGTGGGTTCAAACCCAGCCCCAGCCAAAAACTGCAAAAAAAAGAAAAAAATAGCCTAGCTTTGTGGCAGGTGCCTGTAGTCCTGGCTACTCAGGAGGCTGAGGCAAGAGAATCGCTTAAGCCCAAGAGTTTGAGGTTGTTGTGAGCTGTGACACCATGGCACTCTACCCAGGGTGACAGCTTGAGGCTCTGTCTCAAAACAAAAATAAAAACAACAAACAAACAAAAAAACCAGGTGGATATATGTGGGAAGAGGAGGTGGGGAAGGTGGCAGATGTTAGTTTAGGAGAGCAATCATAACATGACTTAGGTGGTTGATGGGAGCTTAGTATATCCTGGTCCTTCATATATTGCCAGTTGCTCAGAAAATCCACTGTGCTACACAAAGAATTTCTTGTTCAAGTTTGTTTAGTACTCTACTTATGCCTAAGACTGGAATATGTGCCTCTTAAATTTAGTAGGCTGTGTATTTATGAGTATAGATGATGCAGCTTTCATTTTAAAATAATGCTGAAAGCTTAAGTTATAGATTTAAATTGTAATGTGGACACTACAAAAAAAAATCCAAACAGAATGATCTCTCTCTGGTTATAGGAAATTCTTACATCAGTTCTTTCCAACTACAGTTTTCATTAATTCTCCTCTCTCTATCAGCTCTCAAGAACAAAACAGAAGTGGCTTCCTTCTCTCTACCAACTTTGTAAAATGTAGAAATCTCCAGATTTAAATCTCAAATTGATCATTCTTTTCAAGGGGCTGCAGTGTGGACAGTAAAGGGTCTAATGCAGTTATCCAAGAGCTTAATTTCAGTTTGAAAAGTAATTCACTAGTGGTGTTGAATTCTTTAGAAACGGGTGTGCTGAGTTTCTAACATTTAGGGAAGCTTTTGCATCTGACAGTGGATGAACCAGAACCAGGCGGATTCCTCCGCTTCAATTTTAGTAGCAATTCATTTCTCTCTTATTATGTAACCATTGAGTTGTGAATTTCTGCATTTGAGAATTCTTGTTTCTTGCCTTTTACTACTAATTTTAAAACAACAAAGAAATAAGAAAAAATATATTCTATGGAATACACATATAGCATTTTTGTTCATTTTCATTATTGACTGTCTTTAAAATTGAATAGGGTAGGTCGGGCGCCGTGGCTCACACCTATAATCCTGGCACTCTGGAAGGCCGAGGCAGGTGGACTGCTGGAGCTCAGGAGTTGGAGACCAGCCTGAGCTAGAGTGAGACCCCATCTTTAAAAAAAAAAAAAAAGGTGGGCATTGTTGTGGGCATCTCCCAGCTACTGGGGAGGTGAGACAAGAGCATCGCTTAAGCCCAAAAGTCTGAGGTTGCTGTGAGCTGTGACACCATGGTACTCTACTGAGAGCCAAAAAGTGAGATTCTGTCTCCAAAAAAAAAAAAAGAATAGGTTATCTGGAGATCCTCCGTCCTCATACCTTCCACCTCATTGTCATAGAGTCAGGAGTCTGTAGTCTCCACGGGGTTCTGTGCTCCTTTCCTGTTCCAGACACTAGAGATATCTATTGTTGCCATTTGTGACTAAATGCCATTTAGTGGTATTGTTAGTGGTTAATTGTTATTGTTTAGTGGTTTGTTCCAAACCACCAGCTGGGAGCCTGGGAATCTATCAGCTGAAGACTTCACTCCTGATAGTTCATTCCTGGGGCCCTTCCTCCCTACACCTATCCCTCCTCTACCCTGTGATCTAGATCTGTGCCTCCTCCCTCTGATCACAGCCTCACTGTGAGGTGTGAGTACTTTCCTGTTACGTCTTACTCACTGATGCATTGATTTTATTTTAGAATTCACTGGTACACTTCTGTTCTGCTGATTAAAGCGTTTTAAAAATTGTCTTGGAATTTTTCACTTAACTGCTCAGTTTTCAAACATATGAAGTGAAAAACTGCCTTCTGGCCAATAAGTTTGTAAAGAGTAGGAAGTAGTTTTTATGCTTATGTAAAAATTTAACTGATCTAATGCTGTATCTTTGTCATACTGCGTTTCTTTGCGGTCTTTTAAGGAATTGAGAGTCCCTGTGTAATATACTTTGCTACTTGTAAAACAGGCTATCAAAAGAAAAGTTCTTTCTAGTTTATTTTGAAAAATGCCCTAGGACCTCATAATTTTATCCAGAGTTAGAATCGTCAACTCAGTCTTATTTTTACAACCCTTTATTTTTCATGGGAAGTTGGCAGAAGATACAGAGGAACCATATTATATTTGCCTTTAAAAATTTATCCTATCCAAGAGTCCAGATGAAAGTGAGCATCTTAGCACTATAGGATCTTTAATTTTTCATATATATACAAGGGTGGACATGAAGTTCATGTGCAATTTAAAATAGTTTAACATAGTAAATCGAACATGAACTTTATGTCCATCCTGTATATTCTGCTCTGACTTCTCTGTTTTAAAGTCCATATAAGGTCGGGCGCAGTAGCTCACACTTATAACCTCAGCACTCTGGGAGGCCAAGGTGGGTGGATTGCTTGAGCTCACAATTGGAGACCAGCCTGAGCGAGAGGGAGACCCTGTCTCTAAAAATAGCCATGCATTGTGGTGGGCACCTGTAGTCCCAGCTACTGGGGAGGCTGAGGCAAGAGACTCACTTGAGCCCAAGAGTTTGAGGTTGCTGTGAGCTGTGATGTTACGGCACTCTACTGGGGGCAAGAAAGTGAGACTCCGTCGCAAAAAAAAGAAGTTCATATAAATGTTACAGACCAATTTTTAAATATTGTCACTGATTTCAAAGTTTCGACCTATAAAGTATTCTTCCTTCTTTACTCATAAGATGGTATCGATGCAGTTGTCTTTCTTGCCCCCACAGTGGGGGATTTTTCTCCCCCTGAGAGAAGTTGGACTCTGACTAGTTGCACTTGGGTTGATTATCTCTATGTTGCTCCTCATTCCATCCAATCTGATCTTCTGTCATTTCCTTTTATTATCTGGGACCATGGTACTTCCCTTCGTGTTTAAAAGGAAGAAGCAGGCTCTCATTGGTGAAGTCACATATAATCAGATAAAAGGAATACAGATACACCCCAAGAGACTGAGGAAGAGATGGTACGTCCATGGAGGCCCATCGGGGTGAAGAATAAGTTTTATAGTTGAGTTGAAGTTGTTCTATGTGATGATTTTCTTACTTGGTAAAGAATGTAAAAATAAAGGTCCTCTAATTAAAAAAAAATTGAAGTATGGGGATTTTATGTTGGAATGTTCTAATCTTTTCCAAAGTTTATTCCAACAGGAATTTGTACATTTAAGGGAATCATTTATTTCACTGAGTACCATGTTTTGGGGTCAATGAGAATGCCTTAGCCAAGATTATTGTTTAGTGGCACTCTGTGTAACAATTCCAGATCCTTGATCAAGTTTGGAGAGCCATTTATGGCCATTCAAAACCAATGAAAGATTAAAGGACTGATGCTTTTGAATACCTCTGAGTGATTTCCCAAGCTCAAGAGGAGTTTCATTCAGTAAAGATGCTCAGTGTGCAAATTAGTGATTCCCCAGTGGATAATTCGACCATTGTCTTCATTAATATTGATTCCTCTCATTTAACTTTTTTTTTTAATTTGAGAAAAGTTTAAAAAGCTGAACAAGTTAAAATAAAATTTGATAAAGATAGATTTTTAGGAGAGGGAAAGGTAGATTGCTGTATTTGTGCAATCTAGTATCTGTATCAAATATTTGTATCACAAGCAGACTCTCTCTTTGAAATTCTTCATAGTGGCAAGATTCTTGTCCTTAGTTGACAATACAGAGTTCACATAGTAATAACTGCTATTAAAATAAATTCTTAGGGCTATGGAGCTAAAGCTTAGGTTCCAAGCTAAGGGAAGCAGTTGTTTTCTGAAGTCATTTGTCTCTCTTACTTAAAAGGACTGATTCCTCTTTTCCTTCCTCCCTATTACTCCACATGTTTGTACACTCGGCTATCTGTTCTTTATTTTTGTGAACATACCCCTTAGGTTGGAAAAGACATGTGCCACTGAGAGATGAAAGTTTAAAGTGTTATAGTCAAGTTCATTATCCCACCCCTGTCACTTTCTAGTTATATTAAGTACCTAGCATGGTGCCCAGCACTAAGTGGGCTCTTGAGAAGTGATAGCTATTTTTATTAATGATAGCCTATCCCATTATAGCTGTCAGCATCATTATCTGTTATGTGGGGTCTCTCAGGACAGCATCTAGAGCAGTGTTTTTCAGCGTTCTTTTATCTCACAGCACACTTGAACCTACAGTTAAACTTCCACAGTATACTTAAATTATGTTGATAAAAAAAAAATTAAGGCCAGGCACGGTGGCTCACGCCTGTAATCCTAGCACTCTGGGAGGATGAGGCGGGTGGATCGCTTGAGCTCATGAGTTTGAGACCAGCCTGAGCAAAAGCAAGACCCCCTCTCTACTAAAAATAGAAAAAAACTGAGGCAAGAAGATTGCTCAAGCCGGAGTTGGAGGTTGCTGTGAGCTATGACCCCCCCCCACCCCCGCGCTCTACCCAGGGTGACAGCTTGAGACTCCCATCTCAAAACAAACAAACAAACAAAAACAAAGAAAAAAGAAAAAGAGTAAAAAAAAAAAGAATATATTTACTGTGCTTTGAATGTCTTTCTTTTTTTCTTTTTGAGACAGAGCCTCAAGCTATCCCCCTGGGTAGAGTGCCATGGCATCACAAATCACAGCAACCTCCAACTCCTGGGCTCAAGCGAGTCTCCTGCCTCCGCCTCCCAAGTAGCTGGGACCACAGGCGCCCGCCACAACGCCTGGCTATTTTTTGGTTGCAGCCATCATTGTTGTTTGGCGGGCCCGGGCTGGGGATTCGAACCCGCCACCTTAGGTGTACGTGGCTGGCGCCTTAGCCGCTTGAGCCACAGGCGCGGAGCCTTGAATGGCTTTCGAAAATAAATTAATGATCTTTAAAAGTTTTTAAGACACACCTAAGATCCTCTCATGGCACCCCACTGTACCACAGCACGCCAGTTCAAAATCACTGATCTAGAAATAAATTATTTGACTCTATTATATAGGATTTTCTAATCTTCTGGTGCTCATTTTGTTTGGCTATATTTTATTCTTTGTACGGTTTGTGCTTTAGCCATTCTGGATCGATTTAAATTGGAGTCCTTAATTTTGCAATAATTCTCTCATTTAAAGGGTAGATTAAAATCTCATTTGAAATAGGGTAAACTACCAAACTCTGTTGAAGTCTTCTGCCCTTTTGGGACAGGCCTTTCTTTCACTTCTTGGCCTTCAGATGATGGATCAAAGCATCTCAGGTGATAGAGGAAGCAGAACTCCTGGCAATGTCATGCTCAAAATATTCAGCACGTTGCTCACGGAGTATTTCCATTATTGGAATTCTCCTTTTCTCTTTTAAGTCTTAGCTTCCCTTTTCCTTTCTATGTTACTTTACCCACAAAATAGAGGAGAAAAATGGCCTCTTAAATTTAACAAATATTTTAGTGCCTGGTATATGTTAGACCCTGAAATTGTCATTTTTTTTCTCTTTTTCATTAAAAAGTGAAACTAGACTGGCCTTTCCTTACAGCAGTGGATGGGAAAGAAAAAAAGAAAGAAGCTGTGACCTTTGGTGATTTCTAGAATGTTTTTTAGGCCAGTGTTTTTCACTCTAGGTTGTAACCCATTATTGGGTCAGGAGGTCAATTTAGTCTGCCCAGATCAACTTTTTTTTCTTTTTAATGGAGAGGAAGAGAATAGACAAGAAGAGAATAAAAAAGGAGAGTACAGAATCCACCGCCTGTATAGGAATAAAGGTCAAGTGCTATTTTGAAACTTTTGTTTCAGTTATGTAAGTATGTATATATGTGAAATGCGTTGTTATACAAAAAGTATTTCTTAACTGTGGATGGAAAAAGTTAGAAAGCTACTGCTGTGGGGTCAGTTTGCCTCTGAAGCTTGTCTCATTTTTTAAAAACCCAATTCTATGGAGGCTGTCTTTGATCAGACAAATCCCTTTTTTTTCTGTGAAAGAAAACCAGGCCCTTTAACTGTTGAACCATTATTGATGAGGGGCTGTGGCTGCTGGCTTGACTGGCTGTGCTTTCATAGGGTCTCTTGGGTAATGAGCCTATTGTCTCTCTTCCTTCTTGGTTTCCTGCTTCTTGCTCTTTCTGCATGGACCCTGGAAGCCATTCTAGTTGTTAGAGCGATGGCAGAAGTTCCCACACAGCATAGAAACACCTGCAGTATGTTTTGTGATTATTGTCCAAGTGTTAAGAGGAGTATGGTTTCTGAAGAGAGTAAAACTTTTTTTTTAATTTAATTTTTTTTTAAATTGAATGATAACTATGTACATTAATGCACTTCTGGGGTACAGTGTGGTATTTTCGTACACAATCTGAAATACTTCCATCAAACTGGTTAACATAGCCTTCATGTCATTTTCTTAGTTATTGTGTTAAAACGTTCACATTCTACTCTTAGAAAGATTCACTTGTACCCTTGTAAGATAAACCACAGAAGTGATCCCTCCAATCCCTCTCCCTCCACCCATCCCGCCCTCCCCTCTCCCTCCCCACTCCCCATATTCTTAGGCTGTTATTAGGTTATAGCTTTCATGAGAGTAAAACTTTCTAACCAACATGACATATCCAGTTCTTTTCTCCACTGGTGCTAGTGCTTATACATATTAGTTTGCCTTATGTAATTACAGAATTAGTATTTATTTCATTATATTGGTTTGTTTTTTTTTTTTGGAGACAGAGTCTCAAGCTATTGCCCTGGGTAGAGTGCCATGGCATCACAGCAACCTCCAACTCGGGCTCAAGCGATCCTCTTGCCTCAGTTTTCCTATTTCATAGTAGAGACAGGGTCTTACTTTTGTTCAGGCTGGGTCTTGAACTCGTGAGCTCAAGCAATCATTGTATTGGATTTTTAAAAGCCACCCAAACCTCTACGTCTGTCTCAATTAACGTGTGATGTAAAGGGCTCAGATTGAGGCAGTGGTACCAGAACTTTTTATTCCATTCCATTTCTCTGGATGAGACTGCATCATTCTTTTCTTCATTCTAAAATAAAGTCGTCTACTTTATTTTTATTCTTTTCACCCCTCTAATTTTGTAAGTTAATTTTTATTTGTATAACATAGGCTGATGACATTTCAAAGTATCAAACGTTATAGATAACATCTGCTAAGTTTTCAAAGGTTAAAATAGAAGTCACCTATAAAATAATCAGAAATCTATCATTAGACTTTTCATTAACAAAACAGTACATTAAAAGACCATGGAAAAATGCATTCAAAACCTTAAGAACAAAATAAGTATTTTATATCTAGGTAGTTTTTAATGACTTGAGGAAAGTTCTTGTATTATAATATTAAATTAGGCATTCAATATTACAGATAATACATACAACATGAAGAAAACTGTAGATAACCATATATATACCTAGAAGTCATTGTACTGATCAAGCAGTAGCTGTGTTGGAGTGATGGGATTATAGGGGGATGTTTTTCTCCATATTTTTTCTCTTATGTTTTCCAATTCTCTACAAAGTATATATTCAGAAAAAAAAATTTAAACCTTAGATCTGTATTTCTTCATGGTCATCAGACTACTTGTTTTAGAATCATATAAGAAAAATGAAATTATTGAAGCTCTATCCTGGACCCACTGAATTAAAAACTTTAGTTGTGAGACTAGGAGTTCTATACATTAAATTAGCACCCTTGGTCGGGCACAATGGCTCAAGCCTATAATCCCTGCACTTTGGGAGTTTGAGGCAGGAGGATCACTTGAGACAAGGAGTTTAAGACAAGCCTCGGCAGCACAGTGAGATCCCTGTCTCTACAAAGATAAACAAACAAATTAGCTGTGTGTGGTAGCAGGCACCTGTAGACCCAGCTGTGTGGGAGGCTGAGGCAGGAGCCTTGCTTAAGCCCATGTGTTCCAGATTACAGCGATCTGTGATGATGTCACTGCACTCTAGCCTGGGTGATAGAGTGAGGCGCCATCTCTAAGAATTAAATAGGCAAATAAAATAAACGAGCACCCTTCAGTGGTACTTAGGCATTGTAAAGTTTAAGAAATAAAAAGATAACAATTTTAATCATAGTGCATTGATTTGACAGATCAGAGAGCATTTTCTTTCTCTCTTTTCTTTTTCTTTTCTTTTTTTTTTTTTTTTTTTGAGACAGAGTCTCACTTTATTGCCCAGGGTAGAGTGCTGTGGCATCACAGTTCACAGCAACCTCAAAGTGAATCTCTTGCCTCAGCCTCCCAAGTAGCTGGGACTACAGGCGCCCACCACAACGCCCAGCTATTTGTGTATGTGTGTGTGTGTGTGTTTTATTGTTGTCATTGTTGTTTAGCAGGCCTGGCTGGGTTCGAACCCACCAGCCCCGGTATATGTGGCCAGCACTCTGACCACTAAGCTATGGGCACCCACCAAGCCTAGAGAGCATTTTCATTGTTCTTTTCTTAATGAAGACATGTGCTTCATCTGTGCTGAGTACTGTGTTTTGTGATTTATACTTTTCTTAATAAATTAAATATTCGATTTTGTGTGTGTGTGTTTCATTTTTTGTGTTTGTCACCTAAAGTTATCTAAATATGTAAGTTCAGGCTTGGCACCCATAGCATAGTGGTTATGGTGCCAGCCACATGCACCAAGGGTGGCTGGTTTGAACCCGGCCTGGGCCAGCTAAATAACGATGACAATAATAACAAAAAAAATAGCTGGGTGTTGTGGCGGATGCCTTTAGTCCCAGCTACTTGGGAGGCTGAGGCAAGAGAATTGCTTAACCCCAAGAGTTTGAGGTTGCTATGAGCTGTGACAACACCACGGCACTTACCAAGGAAGACATAGTAAAACTCTGTCTCAAAAAAAAAAAAAGAAAACAAACAAACAAAAAAATGTGTAACCTCATTTGCCAGTTATTAAGATGCATTTCAGGCTAGGCTTGGCTCACACCTGTAATTCTAGCACTTTGGGAGGCTGAAGTGGGAGGATCTCTTAAGGCCAGTGGTTTGAGGCCAGCCTGAGCAACATAGCAAGACCCTGTCTCTACAAAAGATACTAGCTGAGGCAGCTAGATTGCTTAAGCCCAGGAATCTGAGGTTGTAGTGAGCTATGTTGACACCATTGCACTCTAGCCAAGGTTACAGAGTGAGACTCTGTCGTCAAAGATAAAAAAGAAGGAGAAGAAGAAATGCATTCTAGTAGATCACTGTGGAGATATGTGAACCTGATTGTATTACAAAGTCATTAATCAATGTCAAGAACTACTTATTGAGTGCTGATTACTCACTTAGCACTGGAGTGAAGTTCCAAAGAAAGTACTCTAAGTGAAAGATGAAAAGCCCTGCTTTTAAAGGGCTTGTCTTTCTTTCATCCTTTTAAACATTTGTTTAAGGCACGTGGTCAGCTGTGTACACTGCTAGGTTCTCTGCTCAAGCGTAATTAGGTCCTGTAATTTCTGAAATTTAAATTTTTTTTTAAATTTAAAAAGTATAATTGAGGGCCAGGTGTGGTGGCTCACACCTGTAATCCTAGCACTCTGGGAGGCTGAGGAGGGTGGATTGCTTGAGCTCAGGAGTTGGAGACCAGCCTGCGCAAGAGTGAGACCCCATCTCTACTAAACTAGCTGGGTGTTGTGGTGGGTGCCTGTAGTCCGAGCTGCTCAGAAGGCTGAGGTAAGAGGATCACTCAAACCCAAGAGTTTGAGGTTGCTGTGAGCTATGACGCCATGGCACTCTACCCAGGGCACAGAGTGAGACTCTGTCTCAAAAGAAAAAAAAACTGTAATTGAGAAGATAAAACTTACATGAAACAACAATGATGAACTACCATCTCTAAAGATATTTAATTCTATATTTTGCAGTTCAGGGTAGGGAGTGCACAGAGTTGGCTGTGATATCTGGAGGACAGAGAAGGTAGAATTTCTGAGTCTTGAACTACTCTCAAAACTCATATGGGAAGGATAGCGAATGTTCCAGACAACAGGGCAATCCTGGAAAATGGTTAAAGTCAAAGAATACCACACAGTAGGACAAGGAGAAGGCATTTCTGAGGTTGTGTGCTGAGGAACTGTGAAAAATAGGATTGGATATGTTGGGTGGGGCCGTGTATTTTAAGGTGGCTAATAGAAATAACTAAAGAGGCTATCCTGTGAGTATTGTCATGGAAGCTACTACTGCAACAGAAATATTATAAGCAAAAAGCAGCTGGGTATGGTGGCACCTGCCTCAAGTCTCAGATACTCAAAAGGCTGAGGTGGGAGGATCACAATGAGACCCTGTCTCTACAAAAAAAATGTTTTTAATTTAGCCTCGTGTGGTTGTGTGTGCCTGTAGTCCTGGCTACTCGGGAGACTGAGGCGAGAAGATCACTTGAGCCCAGTAATTCCAGACCAAAGTGAACTATGATGGCACCACTGCACTCCAGCCTGGGCAGCAGAGCGAGACCTTGTCTCTAAACAAATAAAAGAATTTTTTTAAAGATATAATTAAAAAATTTACAGTTGCCATGTCAGTGGTTACCCTTGAGCTATATTAGGGCTTAGGGCTTGATAACATTGCTGACTCAGTGACAGAGACTTCCTTTTTAGAAGGCCTGGCTCCCGCCTTGCCAGCATATGACACTCCCAGTTCACCAGGTCATCCTGTCCTGAACTGCCCAGTTGATTGTGCAGCTGTAGGACAGTCCTAGCCAGGGCTATTTTCCGCCTCTAGCTGGGGATCCTGCTACATTCCTAGACAAGCTCCTAAATGGACTTCTCCTTCAGGACCAGGGGGTGGCTAGGGGTCTGTGTATGTGCTTGCCCTCCACCCCAGGCTCACAGATTAATGGTGAAGTTATTTTTCTCTAACTGATAATTGAAAATAGTTATTGGTGATTTCACTTTTTTTCTTTTTGAGACAAAGTCTTGTTAGAATGCAATGGTGTTATCAGAGGTCACTGTAGCTCAAACTCCTGGGTTCAAGCAATCCTCCTACCTCAGCCTCCCAAGCAGGTGGGACCTCAGGCTCCTGGGACAACACCGGGCTAATTTGTGTATTTTTAGGAGAAAAAAAAAAGTATTTTTTGTCTCTGTCTCAGCCTCCCAGAATGCTAGGATTACAGGCATGAGCTATCGCGCCCCACCTCTGATTTCACTTTTTGATTCTCCATTTGTTTCAGTTCATCTAGTTATTTTATTCACCTATTTGATGTTTGTGAAGATGTGTATCAGTCAGCTTTTTCTGCTTTACAACTTCTAAATCTCAGATGCTTATAATAGTTATACAATTTGATTTTTGCAGCTGAGAGTTAACTAACTATAGTCCTTGGTCAGTTTTCCCTCAGATACATGGATATATTCCTCCTCCTCCCCTTGCCCTGGCTCCTGGGTTGGCTGGCTTCAGACTGGATTCATCTTTTCAGAGACTCTGGCAGGAGATTACATAAGAGGAGACAGGGAGAAACCAGGGTATTTCTTCTTCTTCCTTTTTGCCTCAGGTGGCTTTTCCAACAGAGACTGTTTCTATGTGGCTGCAGCCTCCACTGGACAGGCCCACCATGATTTTTGTATGGTAACTTTAGGCCTTGAGCTCCCATAATATCATTTCCTCCTTTTGTACCTCCAGTTTAAGAGTGGTAGTGGCTTCTGCTATTGTTGAACTTTTTATCATCCCCAATGTGCCTTACAGCAACTTCATGGCTTGTGTAGTCAATTGCCTCTATTAAATTCTTTCTGTGCAGTGGCTCACACCTGTAATCCTAGTATTCTGAGAGGCCTACGTGGGAGGAGTGCTTGAGATCAGGAGATCAAGACCAGCCTGACCAGTGAGACCCCCTCGCTACTAAAAATCCAGAGGGTGCCAAAAACATAAATATATGTATACATATTTTAAGAAAGGAAAAAAAACTGTATTAAAATTTTAATACTCTATATACTGATAACAAAAGATGAATACAAGTCACTTTTGACTTCTGTAATTACAAGAGGTGCTCTAAGTGGTTACTATCAGCGTCCAGACACTGACTGTGGTAAACTGCTGCTTGAGCAACATTGACCAAAGTGTCCACTTGTATTGCTGCACGTTCCATTGCAATTTCTTTCTGAGGTAACACTAGTGTATCTGTTTTTCTACAGTACACCGTATCCTTTAAGGTCCCCCATAGGTAGAAGTCAAGAGGTGTTAAGTCAGAAAACATGGGGGAAACTCAACTCCACCTCTTTGTCCTAGCCGTTGTCCCAGCAAGTTCCCATTAGGCTCACATCTTGGTACATGTAATAATCTTGGGATAAACCCCCCCATTTTGATGTTTTAAGAATGTGTTGCATGCTTGTTCTGCTAATTCCTGTCTCACGTGCTCACTGTTTGGGAAATTCCTGTGCCAAGCTTATAATTGTTCCAATACCCTTGCAGAAGAAGCCGGACTTCTGAAACTTACCATGATTGCGAGCAGTTGTTAGGTGTGTTGGGGGTTCTGTTGCATACTCACACCTTCATTGTCCTTGTACTTCCACAATGTGCTCTAATTTCAAATGCTTTTTCAAAATGTCCTGTACTCCTGGAATGATAACCGTGCTTCTGCCATTTTCTCTGAACGTCCTGCCCATTGTGTGGTGATGCTAGCATTCATTTGATTAGTGCCATCTTTTGAGTAAACATCATCTTATGTGTTGCTACCATAATTCACTTCGACTTCAAAAGTACTACATAGATAACACCTCTTAAAATCTGTGTATACCTTTTGGCACCCCTGGTAGTAAAAATTACCTGAGCACCAGGGCACATATCTGTAGTCCCAGCTACTTGCATAGCTGAGGCAGGAGGCTCATTGAACCCAGGAATTTGAGATTGCAGTGAGCTATGATGCTACTGCACTCTATTGTCAGGAAGACAGAGCATGACTCTACCTCAAAAAAAAAAAAAATCCCTTCTATTGTAAATATAGTCATGCTCATGTGCCACATAACAACATTTGGGTCATTGATGGACCAGATATACAGTGGTACTCCCATATGATTGTCATGGAGTTGAGAAATTTGTATCACCTGGTGATGTTGTAACTATCATACATTAAACTGCAGTTACTTTATTTTTTAATACTAATGAATTCAGTATAGCCTAAGTGTATATATAGTGTACGGAGTCTACAGTAGCATTCAGTATTAATGTCTTAGAGTCCTTCAGGTCACTCACCACTCACTCACTGACTCAGCCAGAGCAGCATTTAGTCCAGCAAGCTCCACTCATGGGAAGTGCTCTGTGTAAGTGTTACCATTGTTTATCTTTTATACTCAACCTTTTCTACGTTTAGATACTGAGATACTTACCATTGTGTTATAACTGCCTACAGTATTCAGCACAGTACAGGTTTGTAGCTGAGGTGTAGTAGGCCGGATAGCCTAGGTGTGTGGTAGCCTGTAGCATCCAGCTTTGTGTAAGGACACTCTATAATGTTCACACAAAGATGACATTGTGTACCGATGCATTTCTCAGAACATTTCCAGTCGTTAAGTGACACACAACTGTGGTTGAAATGGTCTCTTTTTCCTGATTAGACCCTGCAACCTAGTTCCCCCCAGATGAGTTTCTCTTTTGTCTTTTATGTTGTTTTTTTTTCTATAGAGAAGCCTTAGAAATAGATTTAAGACAACCCATCTTATATTCCACAAAATCTCTCCTAATGAAGTGGTGTGATGCAGTGGCCAGAGTATTAGATTTGGAATCACTGGATCCGTGGTAGGATCTTAGTCCTGTTGCTGTGGCACCATGGCCTTAGGGGAGTCATTCATTTTCTCTGAGTAGAGATACTTACAACTCCCATTAATCCTGTATATTTGGGGTTGTCTATGATGCTCAAAACAAAGAAATGCATTTTAAACTGTTAGGCTTTTTTCAAGTGATACAGGGAGCCTCAAGTGATGTTACAGAACAGTTTACCAGCTGGTCATACTTTTTTTTTTTTTTTTTGGAGAGACAAAGTCTCACTTTATTGCCCTTGGTAGAGTGCTGTGGCATCACAGCTCACAGCAGCTTCCAAATCCTGGGCTTAAGTGATTCTCTTGCCTCAGCCCCAAGTAGCTGGGACTATAGGTGCCCGCCACAACACCCAGCTATTTTTTGGTTGCAGTTCAGCCGGGGCTGGGTTTGAACCCACGGCCCTCGGTACACGGGGCCAGCACCCTACTCACTGAGCCACCAGTACCGCCCCATACTTTAATTTTTTTTTTTTGGAGCATTTGTAGTTGTTTCCAACATAGTTTCTAACCCAAAATTGGAAGTTGCGACTACAACTAGATAGAAGAAAGTTATGTAAAGCATATATCTCATGTTGGAAGATATTTATGTGCATTTAAATGGTATCCTTTTTGTTTGTTTGTTTGGTTTTTGGAAATAGTCTCACTTTGTCGCCCTGGATAGAATTCCGTGGTGTCTTAGCTCACAGCAACCTCAAACTCTTGGGCTCAAGTGATCCTCTTGTCTCAGCTTCTCAAGTAGCTGGGACTACAGGCATGTGCCACCCCACCTGGTCAGTTGTTTTATTTTTAGTAGACACGAGGTCTTGCTCTTGCTCAGCCTGGTCTTGAACTCCTCAGCTCCAGCAATCTACCCACTTCCACCTCCTAGAGTGCTAGGCTTACAAGTATGAGCCACCGTGCCCAGCCTACATGGTATCCTTCAAATGGCCAAGTGCATTTGACCACTGGTAATACCCCAGGTATCCCAGACTTTTTTAGTTCTTCCTAACTTTACTGTAGAACCAACAGTATGGTTCCTGGGGCAATTTGAGTGTTACAGTGCCTGTCACGTAGGCGAACATGGGTTGGATTTTGGTCGTATGAGAAGAAAATTACTTATTGCCCCATCTCATAAACATCCTTTATTTTGAGCCTTGCCCTGGGAAAGAGATTCAGTGTGATTCAAGACAGACCTATGTGGATAGAGTCTTTTCTAGTTTGAAAAATGCCAGGATGATCAAATCTATTTCAGATTATTCTAGAAATAAGAATTTCTTTATAAGATGGCTGTGCTGCTAGGTGTGGTGACTCGTACCTATGGTCCCATCTACTTGGAAGGCTGAGGCAGATTGTTTGAGCCTAGGAACTTGAGGTCTCAGTGAGCTATAATGGGGCCACTGTACTTCTGCCTCGGTGACAAGAGACTTTGTCTCTTTGGAAAAAAAGAAAAGCAGGCCCAGCGTTATTTCACTTGATGTTTCAATCAGGTACAGACTGAATTCCTTGTTCAGCTCTCTGCCCCCTTCTCACTACCTACTTGACTAGTCTTTAAAGAAAGGAATATTATCTTTAACAAAATTCATAGGTATAGAGTAGGATATTTTTCACATTATGAAGTTTTAATGACTGCTAGCCTAGGCGCTCCCATAATTGTTCATCTTTGTATTCCTTGGTGCTTAGTAGTAGTATCAGGTTCATGGAGGTGCCCGTTAATCCTTGTCAAATGAAATACTGAAATTTGCTCTTTCATTACTCAACTTGATTTCTGTTAACTATGACTTACATTTAACTAAGCTAAACTTTACTGTATTTATTGTATGTGGTTGGGCACTCTTTGTCTGTACCTGTTATGTAGCTAAAAGGAAGCAGCTTCTGTCCATCAGTTTTCTGTTCCATGATTTGAAAAATGGATTATACTCACACGTAGGCTGGGGGATTGGTTGGAAGATCTGAAAAGAGGCCAAGTTCGCCTCTTCTTTGACTTCAGTGTTATAATCTCCAAACATGGACTTCGCAGCCCTAAACTTTGAGGCCTGCAAAGGCATATTGCTTATCCACAATAGGTGAAATATTCATTTTTCTGAATATGTACTTTTTTTCTGCTTCCTTCTCTCACTCAGAAATTCATGCAAAGAACCGCAGGCCAATGGTGATCTGTTCTGTTCCCAAATGGCCAGTGGCATTTTCCTTCATCCTCCTCGTTCTGCTGACACGCCATCTGAGGTTAAAAATACATAGTCATTGTGTTTCGTGTTTCTTAACTTTGCATCACATTTGTATGCATTTCCTGGACTGAGAAAAACTAAAATTGTGACCACTAGATTTGGAAATCCTGGCCCAGGCTTGCCTGAGGACATCCTTAAAATTGTGGTGTGTCTGTAAAATGATCATGTGAGCGAACAGTTCTGTTTTTGTTGTTCTAGTAACTTAGGGCTACAGTTAGGATGCTCCAGAAGTACTGCTGGATCAGTCTAAAGCTGGTAAATGAATTTAACATTGTAAAACATCTTTTTAATGGCAGAGGGAGATTTCTTTCTTTCTTTCTTTCTTTCTTTTTGTTTTTTTTTTTTTTGAGACAAAGCCTCAAGCTGTCACCCTGAGTAGAGTGCTATGGCATCACAGCTCACAGCAACCTCCAGCTCCTGGGCTCAAGCGATTCTCCTGCCTCCACCTCCCAAGCAGCTGGGATTACAGATGCCTGCCACAATGCCTGGCTATTTTTAGGTTGCAGCCATCATTGTTGTTTGGCAGGCCCGGGCTGGATTCAAACCTGCCAGCTCAGGTGTATGTGGCTGGTGCCTTAGCCACTTGAGCCACATTGAGCCACAGGCGCTGAGCCCAGAGGTAGATTTTTCAACTTGATGTTCAATTTAGTTCAGCTGAGTTGAGTTTTTTTTTTTTTATTTCTCAGCTGTTTATATGTATATGGAAACATTCTGGCTCCATCTATGCCCTGCACACCCAAGAACCCAGAATTCTCCATTCTCTGCACCCTTGAATTTACTTTTTAAAAAATCTACGTATATCTGCTGTTTTGTTCTGTTTTTGACTCCACTGTAATATGAGACCTTATGAGTAGAAAGATACGTTAAAAATACAACAAAGCAAATCATTCATCAGCGCAACTTTTGCCCTTTGTGTGGGAATTCACCGTGATCCTCAGCTAAGCACTTTTAAAATCCAATGAGGTTACTCTGTTAAAGCTTGCACTGTTGCCTTCTGCTGTTCTTCATTAGATTAATTGAACATGGTTAATAAATTATAGTATGGCAAACTCAGAATTATCTATGTTAATTAGGGATGAGATGTCATGGAAAAATGAAATCTGCAGATCATGCCTGTCCTTCTGGGTTTGTTTCTACAGATGCCACCAAGCGCACCATGTGAAAGCAACTGCACATTTCCCTATCCGGGGTTTGGTTTCCCACACATCTCTTACAAGGGACTGCAAATAAACCAGAACTGTAGCACTGGGGAAAGAGGAACAGATTTGTCTGGGTGGTTTGGTAGATAGTGACTGCAGTCCCCGTTAGACACCAGCCCCTCCACTGGAGTATGTGAACTGGTTCTTTGCTGTGCCTCTTTGCGGTTTTTTTTTTTCCCCATAGGAAACAACATTATACTCAGTGCTAAGATTTTATAAGGGCAGCCCCCCAAAGCTTCCATAATCCAGAATTTGAAGTTTACCTGTACTGAGTACTATTTCCACTGTCGCTGTGTAATATTTCCTTCAAAAGGGCTTAATGCAAAAATAATATACAAGCAAATGAAAACCGTAGTATGTAATTTTGAAAATTCATCTCACGCTAACATACAGGATGGCCATAATGTTCATGTGCAATTTAAAATAGCGTCAAGAACTTTCAGGCTCCCCTGTACTTAGCCTAACATAACTACTTTATTATTTTACATGTGGCTTTCTATATGCACACATATTTCTACATAGTTGTAGACATAGCGTACTTTATATTTTGCTACTTTTGTAACATATAAATATTTTCCAGGTTTCCGTGTAATCTTGATAGTGATCAAGGATCCCTTTTAATAGATTCGAAAACATTCCTTCATGGTAAATAAAAGACAAAGTGTTCATGGCTACTCCAGCACTGGGGAGTAAGGGCTGAGGGAGAAGGGCAAAGCTGTTTTCCAGGAAGTGTGTCCGTACTTGCCTAAGAAAAGACATCACTCTTGATTGCTCCCTCCCTATTGTTGAAATAAGAGCCATTTACCTTCAGGCTCGAGATCAGGCTGGAGACTTCCAAATGTGTCTTCTGCATCTTATATGCCTGTCAGTTGGGCAACTGTCTGATGGTGACTTGTTTACAAAGCATATTCTGTAACTTTGAAAAACTTGTTTGAGGAAGGTGATCACAGACATTCGGTGATCCGTAAGGAACGTCTCCAGAATTTGAAAAGAACTGTCCATTTTGGGAGAAGTGGATAAAGGGAAACATAATTATCTTATGTCCAAGGTAATTCTTCTATCCCAGATTGTAAATAAATAGGTGGAAACTGGCTCAGCACCTTGTGGCTCAAGCGGCTAAGGCGCCAGCCATATACACCTAAGGTGGTGGGTTCGAATCCAGCCCGGGCCCACCAAACAACAATGACAGCTACAACCAAAAAAAATAGCCAGGCATTGTGGCAGATGCCTATGGTCCCAGCTACTTGGGAGGCAGAGGCAGGAGACTCGCTTGAGCCCAGGAGTTGGAGGTTGCTGTGAGTTGTGATGCCACAGCACTCTACCCAGGGGGACAGCTTGAGGCTCTGTCTCCAAAAAAAAAAAAAATAGGTGGAAACTGTTTCTTATTCTAATGCCCGAAGCCTCCTCCTTAGTTATTGTGAGGGGGCATGGAAGAAGAGGGCCTTCAAAAGGATGTTCTGCTTCGAATTTGGTTTTATAAATAAGCTGATAAAATATAATTCAAAATAAAATTTTGGTCAATTTTAGAAAAATTATACGTGGTACTGGGTGATTCTCTAGACCATTAAAATGTCAGGATGGCTTTTTAAAAACAGTCAATTATGAATGTCCTTTAAGTTTTTCTTTCTCTTCCCTGCCATCCCTTCTTTCTTAAATATTGGGATCTGGAAGTAGGGAGAATAATTATTGAATATGAAGTGTGCTGTAGTGTATTTTGACCACCCACTTTCTTTGTGCTTTGAATATAGTTTTTACTTATTCTCTGTGTATTTAAAGTTTAAAGTGGAGATTAGGTGGGGGACAAAGAGACAAAATATGACATGTTGTAACTCCTTCATTAGTCCAGACTGTGTCCTTAAGTCTGAAACATAGGTTAGATGTTATCTTGGACTTACCAGCCTACTTGTAACACTGTATTCTGTTTTTAAAAGCCAAGGCAAGGAAATAGTAGAGGACAGAATCCTTTAGCATGCTATAAAGTTAGAAAAATGTCTTAATCATCTTAAGGTGAATGGCTGCATACATAGGTATGTGTAATTGGAGGTGTTACCACGTGTGTGAAGGTTATAGAGTGTTGCCAGCTTTGACTTTTGTATCATACAGGATTGTGCTTGCAAATCCAGAGAATGCAATCATTGGTAGTTTTTCATTTTTGACTGGGCAAATTATGTGCTGTTTGTCCTGTTTTTGTTGATTTTTGTCTCCTTTTACTTGCATATTCTCTATCTGTTTTAATCTTAGTCATTAGCAACAGCTTATTAATCATCCATCTGTCACACTGGCCGCAGTGAGTTTTAGGTGCTGCTTGATTTTACTGTATTTTCGTAGCATCGATGTTGGTTTTGATCAGGAAAAGGCTGTTACTGACTAGATTCAGAGCACTAGAAATCTGAAGTTATGTTTATCTGTTTTATAATTTCTGTTCATTTTCCTTTGATCTAGAGAAAAGTCAGTCAGAGAAGAGCCTGAGAGGGAGAGAGAAGTGGGCCTGCAGGAAGAGAGAGTATGACTTTAGATTCTTGGCTTTGGCCTCCGGTAATTTGGTACATAATCTCCCTTTCACCCCCAAATCGTTGATTTGTATTAACTAGATGGCAAAGATTACTGAATTTTACATTTTGTACCAATATAATCTGAAATCCTTCTAGACAAAGCAACTTGGGAATTTTCCCGGAAAATAATAAAATCATAGCTAACGTTTATTTTAACCCTAGTTGCTATCTGGTACTATTACATGGAAAATAATGTTTTTACTGTCCCTTCTTAAGAACTCAAAGGGGAAAAAGATACTGTTTTTAGTTAGTTGTACTATGTTGTGTTATTACTTGGTTCCACATGTATTACTTTGTGATTTTGTTTTTTCTTTTTTGCTTTGCTTACCTCTAAATGAGTGGAAAATGTGATACATGGTCAATACTGGGAAGATCCAAAGAATCAGTTCGTTGCATTTTTGGTGCAACATCATTGGAATGTAGTTGTAATATTTTCCAGTGATAATTCCAGTGATTTGGCAGTATGTTTCCCCCACAGCAATAATGTTTACAACCAGGGAACAGCTTTTTCTAAATCTTCATTTTTTTTTCTTTTTTTAGAAAATCATAGCTGTGTACATTAAAGCAGTCATGGGGTACAATGTGCTGGTTTTATATACCATTTGAAATATTTTCATCAAACTCATTAACACAGCCTTCACCACATTTTCTTAGTTACTGTGTTCAGACATTTATACTCTATACTTAGTAAATTTAACATGGACCCTTGTAAAATGCACCGTAGGTATGGTCTCACCAATTGCTCTCCCTTCACCCATCCTCCCCCCTCCCTTCCCCTACCTCCCCTCTTTCCCCTTCTTCTTGGGCTATAGATTGGTTTCATAGTAGGGCTGAGTACATTGGGTGCTTTTCCTTCCATTCTTGAGATACTTTACTAAGAAGAACATGTTCCAGCTCCATCCATGTAAACATGAAAGAGATAAAATCTCCATCTTTTTTAAGGCTTTGTAATCTTCCATGGTGTACATATACCACAATTTATTGATCCATTCATGGGTTGATGGGCACTTGGGCTTCTTCCATGACTTAGCAATTATGAAATCTTCATTTTTTGAATGACTACAGAGTATTTCCTTAACCCTTAAATAAAAAAGATCTGACTCTGTGTTGCAGAATTCAAATAAGGAAATTTGAGGTTTAGGAAAGTAATAGTGATTCATGCTAGAGGAGTTTTCCTGTAAAAAGGGTATACTTTCTTGGAAACAATGAATAGAGAAGAGGAGATGCAACTGGTTTTGTTTTGGAACAGTTTAGTTCTTGAAATGATCACAAATTAATAGTAGGGAAACAAATGGAAATCTCAGAAGCATTCTGAACTTTCATTCTTTTCTTTTTTTTTTTTTTTTTTTTTTGAGACAGAGTCTCACTATGTTGCCCTTGGTAGAACATCATGGTTTCACAACTCACAGCAACCTCAAAGTCCTGGGCTTAAGCGATTCTATTGCCTCAGCCTCCCAGGTAGCTGGGACTACAGGCACCCACCACAATGCCTGGCTATTTTTTATTGGTGGTGTTGTTGCAATTGTCATTGTTGCTTTAGCTGGCCTGGGTCAGGTTCGAACCTGCCAGCCTCGGTGTATGTAACCTTACCCACTGAGCCATGGGTGCCGCCATGAAGAGATTTTATTGAAAGAAAAACATCTGTTCAGTGAGAATCTCTAAAATATACATTTCAACATTGTAAAGCTCTTTGCTTCTTCCAGATTGAGTAACACTTAAAACACATTTCCCTTTCAGAGTGCAAGATTTGCAAAGGAGGCTTGTCATGCATTCATTTGGCCAGTTTCAAATGTCGAGATGAATGCTGGGTAATCTCTGCTAGCTCCTTAATCAGATTTAAAATTCTCAGTGCTTTAGGTCAGGGTCAATGGCTCATGCCTGTAATCCTCGCACTCTGGGAGGCCGAGGCAGGTGGATTGCTTGAGCTCGCAGGTTTGAGACCAGCCTGAGCCAGAGTGAGACCTCATCTGTAAAAATAGCTGGACGTTGTGGTAGGCCCCTATAGTCCCAGGTACTTGGGATGCTGAGGCAAAGAGAATCACTTAAGCCCAAGAGTTTGAGGTTGCTGTGAATATGATGCCATGGCACTCCATTGAGGGCAACAAAGTGAGACAGTCCCCCAAAAAAAAAAAAATTCTCAGTGTTTCCTAGTTGTTTCCGCATACTTCATCTGAGTTGTTGCTGTGTTATTACAATGTGTTTGCCTTTTCTGTATTTCTTGACATTTTGTAGTTTTAGTACTTAGAAACCTTCTATTTGCGGTTCAATACATAGTTATATTTTAATGGTTACCATTTGATATATAATTATTAATTTTGCCCCTTTATTTCCAAAAATATTTTAAGGTTTAATTAGATCATTGCATGTTAATCTTAAAGATTAAAGCCCTTTGAGACTCTCAGATATACTCATTACTATAACTGGTATTCTGAACTGTGCTATTTTTGTATCTGTCATAAATGTAAATGGCTCAGAGAAAAACTAATAAACTCTTTCTAATTTCTTGAATTAGTTTGAGTTTGTTATCTTTATGTTGGTGTGTTTAGAGTTTTTGGATCCAGGGGTCATATGAAGAATGCCAAGATTGGAATTTAATTCAGTAACAAGTAGAAAATTGAAAAACAGTGTAAAAAGCTGTGCAGCTTTTTCAGCAGGAAGTGGTAATGTGTGTCACTGTCAATTTATACAGAAAGGGCATTCGATTTGCCACTTCCTATTCATAGAATAGAAGAACCAAGAAATCTGAAATTCCAGTTCATTGTTTTTTAGCATGTCACATGTCTTTTTTTAAGGGCCATTTATTAGTCCTTCTTTAAAAAAGATTCCCACTTTTTCTCTATTAGATTTAACATAGCTAACATCAACACATTCAGCTGACAGTGATCATTTTATACCATTGTTAAAATATCCTCTACACTTGCTTTTTATTTAAATTTTTTTTTTTTGGAGAGAGGGTCTCATGCTGTTGCCTGGGCTAGAGTGCCTTGGGCATCTGCCTATCTCATAGCAACCTTAAACTCCTGGGTTCAAGCCATCCTCCTGCTTCAAGCTCCCAAGAAGCTAGGACTACAGGTGTATGCTACAATGCCTGGCTGATTTTTTCATTTTTAATAGAGACAGGGTCTCACTCTTGCTCAGGCTGGTCTCGAACTCTGGAGCTCAAGTGATCCACCTGCCTCAGTCTTCTAGAGTGCTAGGATTACAGGCTGAGCCACCATGTCCAGCCCTCAGCTAATTTTTTTTTACTTTTTGTAGAGATAAGGTCTCACTATGTTTTTCAGGCTGGTCTCCAACTCCCAGCTTCAAGTAATCCTCTGGCTTTAACCTCCCAAAGTGCTAGGCCTAAACTTGCTTCTAATATGTTTTTCTTTCTAAACTTCAGACTTTCTAATTTTCAAACAAGAAAATGGATTATAAATTTTAATATAAGTAAATAAAAAGTTAAATAGTTCTGAATATATCCACCAAAATTGGTACTTGGGTGAAAATAGCTAACATATAATTTGTATTTATAAAAGAAAAAATGACTTAAACTCCTCTCTTTTTATCTAAGTAACATTCCTAATTTTATTTCTACTTTTACACATACGAGTCCTTTTTCTTTTAAAAAATACCTTAAAGCTTCAGTTTATGACTCATATTTTCCTATTTCAGTAATCCATTTTTCTAATTACGGAGTTCAACTAATTATCCTAAAATCAGCTACTCTGAAATTTCATTAATCTCCATGTTTAAAAGCCCAAACAATAAAAAAAACAGGAGCAAAATGTGGTTGTCAAAGAAACTTTCAAAACTGGCGAGATCATTCCAATGAAGAACTGTATCGTCATTGTTAATAAATAAAAATCTTGAGTAAAGAAGTAAATGTAGCATTTCTTTAAAGTAGACTTCAATATTTGGAAACTTTTTTTTTCTATTTCTGGAATATCTCTGAAATGTAAATAGATAACCCACATTCAGATAGCCTGGGATCACAGATGTTTCCAAATGTACTTTTGAAACAAAGTACATTTTTTTCCTTTTTAATTGTAAAAGCAGAATGTTAAACTTCTGCTTCTTGAAGTGGGTCAAAAGGGGATGGATAACCCATGTAGAAATATGTGCAATGCTGTGTGTACTCCCAGTATTGAGATATTGCATTGCTAGCATTTATTGAAAGGCTGAATGACCCAGAAATGACCCAGAAATCTGAATTTTGGGGGAGGGGGTGCTGGGACTGGGTTTGAACCCACCACTTCTGGTATATGGGGCTGGTGCCTTACTCCTTTGAGCCACAGGCGCCGCCCTGAATTTTGTTGGTTTTTTTTTTAATGGTTCTTATGACTTTAGTCAAATTAGACTTTTAAAAGAACGTAGTGGGAACCAGGTATAGAAAACCTCCATTGCAGGTCCTAATGTTTCTCCACCCTGATTTTTCTGGGCCAAGCAACAGACTTCCCCCAAGTGACCCAAGAAAGCACCCAAGACAGAAGAGAGATAGAAGAGAGAGCCGTGTGTGTTCTAAGCTACAGCCCCCACAGGCCAAAATGCATCAAATCACAGCTTATGCTGAAGGTCAGGGGAACTCACTGGCCCAAGAGAGAGATTTCCAAAGGCCAGGAAAAGTACTCTTTCCCACACTCCAGCAATGGTATCCTTTCACCCATTCATAAACCCAGGGGCAACCTCCTTATTCTCTTGAAACAGAAAAACTTGTGTTACTATCTTCTGTTGACTAACTAATAAGACTTTGGTATCAAAGAGTTTTGTCAGTCTGTTCGTTCTCCATGTTAGATTATGTCTCATTTGTAGAATGAAAGATAGCACAGTACTGCTCATTCCAGGCTCCTGTTAAGTATGTTAACTGTGGACTTCAGCCAGGTTCAAAGTTTTTTTTCAGTCTGTTCTGTTGGCCAACCCCTTCCCTCCTACTGCCTTCCATACCACTGGTTTCTGAGAAATACCTAATAAATAGTTTTCCAGATAAGTGCTCATTCTGCATCCCTCACCAGTGCCTCACTGCCAGGTATCTGCCAGCCCTTGTGCCTTCTGAGTCACCCTGAACAACGCGGAGACCCCAAGTACCACTTTGCATTCCCCTCAGAGGTGCAGGACAGAGCCTTCCCTCCTGTGCCTCCCACCCCAAGGGAAGGGGTGGCTGTTCTCTTTCTTCTTTTGAAAGGAAAATAAGAACATCTGTGTTCCTCCTGCAGAGTGCCACGCCCAAGAAGCTCTTCTTCCTTAAAGAGTGTCAAGGAAATGTCCCTGAACTTTCTGCTTCAAGTCAGAGTAGCCAGCAGTCCTCGCTTCCCCAGGTCCCTGTTCTGTCCCTCACTTTCTGAACTTGATCCAAGCTGAACTTGATCTAGTGTTAGTTATCTGGAAAACTGACATATGGAAGCAAGCATTCATTAATGCTTCATTAATGGTAGAAAAATCAAACCAAAGTTCAGAGATGAAAGGTACCTTAGGAGATTTAGGGAAAAGCAGGCACTACCACCCTTGTTCAGTATAAAGAAGACCTGTGTGTCCTCGGTGACTCTCCCTGTACCAGGTCACCGAGGACTTAGGCCTTCTTTATTGAATGAGGGTGGTAGTTGAAGGCCCCTGTGAATCTTTCTTCTTCCATTTCCCTCCAGGATAACAATTGCCCTTAATTTATTAATAATCATTCTTGTGCATGTTTTATACTTGGATTACATATGCACAGATGGTAAATGCTATTGTTTTGAGTTTTTTTATATCTTTTCAGAAATGATTTGACTCTGTATTTCTACAACTTGTTCTTTTCCCTTAACATTATGCTTTTTTTTTTTTTTTTT
>NW_003852406.1:15502293-15535040 GCF_000181295.1 Otolemur garnettii
AAAAAAAAAAAAAAGACTAAAAAAAATATATTTACTGTGCTTGGAACTTCTTTTGAAAATAATTTAATTAATGTTCTTTAGAAATTTTCACGGCACACCTAAGATCTTCTCACCGCACACCAGGTTGCTGCAGCACCCGGGTTGAAAATCACTGCTTAGAGAATATTGTGATCGATTCCCCCAGGCTTTGCAACCTTTCCACTGTTTTTAGTAGGCCTGTGGATTAGGGGAGTGACCCAGCTCCTATCCAGGGATGGACCTCGATTAATCTAAATTTAGGGATAGATTTACATTAATCCAATCTTGGTAACTCTCCATACCAGTGATGGGTTTGGGAACTGAGCCATGAATGCCAGAATATGACATTCATGTGGTTACAAGTCCAGAAATGAGACATGAAGGAAGAGTCATCAGAGGCTTTGGGGAAATGCTTTCTCACTTTAAGAGAGAGGCAGTGAGGCTTGGTGTTCATAGCACAGTGGTTACATACACTGAGGCTGGTGGCTTCAAAACCAGCCCAGGGCAGCTGAACAACAATGACAACTGCCACAAAAAATAGCCGGCATTGTGGTGGGCTCCCATAGTCCCAGCTACTTAGGAGGCAGAGGAAAGAAAATCGCTTAAGCCCAAGAGTTTGAGGTTGCTGTGATCTGTAATGCCATGGGACTCTACTTAGGGCGACATACTGAGACTCTGTCTCAAAAAAAAAAAGAGAGAGAGAGAGCGAGGCAGAGAAAGATGATCTCTTTTATTTCTCAGTATTGCTGTTGTGGTCAGGAACTGCTGTCAGTCAGTCAGAAGGTAAAATTGATACTCCCAGGAGGGCAGAGCCAAGGGAGGTACAGAGAAATGAGCCAGAATGCTAGACTGTGCCTTCTCTGAACCCCAACTCGCCACTGGCCTTGTTATATAAGTCCACAAATTACCTTATAACTACTGAGGTTTGAATGAGGTTTCTGTTGTTTGCCAGTGAAAGCATCCTGATATAATTATATTATCATTTTATAGCTAACTATTCTTTTAATCCCTAGAGTAACCTCAGGAAATTACCTTTAAATTTTAAAGTAAATGTTAATCCACTATGTATTTCTACTGGTATTATCATCAAATTAATTGTATTGTATCTTTATTTTCTTACTGGAATTAAGATTTCTTGGCATCTTAATAATTGTTACCATAGTTAATTAAGAAAATTAAGTTTCCAAGGTTTTTGAAGCCATCTTTACACTTATTAGCATTGAACCTTTACTTACATTATGTCCAAGTATTTAACCTTTAATTTACTACCTACTACATACTTGTTTCTGTGCACAACCTAACTGGCAAAGAGAAGAGGGGCCCTTGCTTGACTTGAGAGCAGTGACAGAGCAATATTCATAAAACCAAATAATACAAGATGAAATTACTGTGCAAGGTGGGGGAAGCCCACCGAGAGAAACAAAACTCTGAGGGTTGCAGCATCAGGAGCACGATGCATTGGGTGGGAAGGGCTGCATTGCCAGGTTGGGGAGGTCGGATCCATGGCTTCCTAAACAGCGCAGGGATGAGACACAAGGATTGTTGAAAGTTATTCTAGAAGTGGCACATAGGGGAATTAGACCCGAGAGAGATGTTGGCACAGTATCCTGGGAAGCTATTATAAATAATCCATGCATGAAGTGACAAGAGCCGTAGGATAATAGAATCTGCATGTGTAATCTCGTAGGTTTATATGGAATTTCAGAGTTCCCAAAGCACTCACCCACATGAGGTAATTTATCTAATTAGATCCTCTCAGCCTTTTTTATGGAAGGATACAGACGTTCAGAGCACTTAATGTGTATAAAAGTTGTTAATGACACAACCTAACCTATAGTTCAGTGCTTTTCTATAATATAAATGATTTTTCCCCACTTTTAGTGAAATTCTTACTTTCTAGAAATGTTAACCTGTTTTAGGTCCCTGCTTGCTTTTTTTTCTTTTTTAAATTTTCCTATATTTTGTGCTACTTTGCCCTCCACAGCACTTGTCTGTCACTTGGCTCTTGACAGCGGCAGAAGCTAAATACCACAGTCTACAAATCTCGTAAACGTTGAAGACCTTTGATTCTCAGTATCACCATCTTTTAGAACTTCCTTAAATAACTGAAAGGTCATTATTTAACAAGCACAGACAACCCCAAAGGGCTAGGTGAGTGGAAAGTTTTCAAAACGTATTAACTGAATGGAGCGGGAGACTTCCAGGGACCCTCAACATGACTTTGTTGAATGAAGGTGATAAAGTACCTTGACAAAACAGGACTTACCATCATAATAAACCAGAATAAGGGAAGAAGTAATCTGAACAGACGTTTTGATACACATCATCTTTTATTTAAAATGTGATTGAACTATTAAATGATGAAATGCTGGAATTGAGTTATTTTTCATATATTCAGTAGGCATTTTGAAAGTCATTTTCCCCCTTTTCATTGTAATACGAAACACAAAGTTTCCATTTTACCCAAGTTTAGTTATTTCTTTATTGAAAAGTAAATTTATTTCAGGTTAATGTGAGGGTACAAACAATCAGGTCAAAATATTTGAATTTGTTAGGTAGAGTCCCTCTTGTGGTTATGTCCCCCACACAGAAAAGGTGTGCCAGACACCCCCACCCAGTGCCTATCCAGTGAGAGCACCCCAACCTTCTCCGCCTGCACCTGTTTTGTTACCCCTGCCCAACTTGAACTGAAATGAGTTTTTCTCCTATGTGGGCAAGCATCAGATCATCTACTGGCTTCGTATCAGTATTGAGTACGTTGGATAATTGCTTTTCCATTCTTGTGATACTAAGAGGAATGTGTTTCACCTCTATCCAGGATATTACAAAAGATGTGACGTCACCATCTTTTTAATAGCTGAATAGTATTCCATGGTGTGTGTGTACCACAATTTATTAATCCATTCCTGAGTTGATAGGCATTTAGGTTGTTTCCACATTTTGGCAATTGTAAACTGAGCTGCAATAAACAATCTAGTGCAAAAGTCCTTATGATAAAATGATTTCTTTTCTTCTGGGTAGATTCCTAGTTGTGGGATTTTGGGGTCAAATGGGAGATCTCATTTGAGATCTTTGAGGAGTCTCCATACTTCTTACCCAATGTTGAAATGTACAGTTTCTCACATTTTTGTGTAACTGATCTCCAGAACTATTTCATTTGCTTTTCACTTGTAAATCTGATACTCACCTATTAAACAACTTCCCTTTACTCCTTCTGGCTCCGCCAACCACCATTCTTCTTTGTTTCTATACATTTGGAAAGTTATGATTTTTTTCAAAACGTTTATATAACGAAACATTTATTGAGTACCTACCAGGTGCTGGACACTGTTCTTGATGCCAGGACAGAAAGAGATAAAGGACAGAGGAGGATTCCTAGGGGATCTTTTCTTCCCTTCCTTTTCCCTTCCCTTCTTGGATCATAACTCATAGCAACCTCAAACTCGTGGGCTCAAGAGATCACCTTGTGGGCACGGTGGCTTACACCTATAATCCCAGCACTCTGGGAGGCCGAGGCAGGTAGATTGCTTGAGCTCAGGAGTTCAAGACCAGCCTGAGCAAGAGCCAGACTCATTTCTAAAAAATAGCTGGGCATTGTGGCAGGCAACTGTAGTCCCAGCTACTCGGGAGGCTGAGGCAAGAGAATCACTTGAGCCCAAGAATTTGAGTTGCTCTGAGCTATGATGCCATGGCACTCAATCCCAGGGCCAACTGAGTGAGACTCTGTCTCCAAAAAAAACAGAAAAAAAAGATCCCTTGCCTCAGCTTCTTGAGTAGCTGGGACTATAGGCATGTGCCACTATGGCCAGCTGGTTTTGGTTTTTTTTTTCTAAGTGGAGACAGGGTCTCACTCTTGCTCAGATTAGTCTTGAACTCTGGACCTCAAGCAATCCTCTCACCTAAGCCTCCCAGAGTACTAGGATTACAGTTGTGAGCCACTGCACCCTGCCTCTGGACGGTCTTTGTTACACTGGATCGGAGGGAAAGAAAAACATAAATCACAATTAAAACCAATGTCTATTAAGTCTTTATTATTATTATTATTATTAAGTCTTAAATGGATGATGACAGTGAATTCTGTGAGATGCAAGCAATAATAATCACACTGTGTTGCTAAGTTTTGCTTCCAACATGGCAACCCCTGCAAAGCTGAGGGAGGTGTCATAGAGGAGAAAATGTGAGCCAGAGAAACTGGGGATGTTGGGTGTCAGGTTGTATTTGTTAACAATCCATGGTTATTGGTGAGGGGAAAGAATGATTAAGAAGCTGTTCTGCTAGATTAGCTTGGGCATGATTGTTGTCTATTTCAAGATTCACTCAAGTACCAAAAAAAGGCCCATTGGGGGAAAAAAGAAGAACGGGGAAGTCTGATCAGTTTATGCTATACGCTATATAAAACTGGAGCTGGGAAACAGCATTTGGGGAGCTTTCAGTGTTCATATATATACATTTTATATATATTATATGAGAGAACATTATAGTAACATAGCAGTAGAAACCCCTCTCCCCAAAATAAATACAGTTAATGTTTAAGTCAACTTAGATGATAAATAATTTTTTCTTTTTTGCAGTTGTTTGGCCAGAGCTGGGTTTGAACCCACACTGGCATATGGGGCAGGCACACTACTCCTTTGAGCCACAGGCATCACCCTTTTTTTTCTTTTTTTGAGACAGAGTCGCACTCAGTCGCCCTGGGGTTGAGAGCCATAGTGTCATAGCCCACAACAACCACAAACTCTTGGGCTCAAGTGATTCTCTTGCCTCAGCCTCCTGAGTAGTTGGAACTATAGGCGCCCCCGATAATGCCCAGCAATTTTTTTTTATTTTTTTTAGAGATGGAGTCTTAGCTCTTGCTCTCAGGCTGGTCTTGAACTCCAGAGCTCAGGCGATACACCCTCCTCGGCCTCCCAGAGTGCCAGGATTACAGGCATGAACCTCCACATCTGGCTCTCTTGAAATGTGTTGAAACCACTTTAAGGGGCTTTGTAAATGCAAAAGAAAAAAGAAAAATAGAAAACATACTAAGTAGCCAGACAATGAGGATTTAGGAAATTGCACCTGAGTTGTATTCACTAACTGTTCTCTTCAGAAGGCTTATCCCTGATTATGTGATAGAGCATGCTGGTTATTTGTCAAGGGCTTTGTGGGTTCTTGTAGTTGAAATTGATAAATAATAAGTATGGAGGGTGGCGCCTGTGGCTCAAAGGAGTAGGGCGCCGGCCTCATATGCTGGAAGTGGTGGGTTTGAATCCAGCCCTGGCCAAAAACTGCAAAAAGAAAATAATAATAACAATAAGTATGGAACTACTATAGTAAGGGGAAATAGGTAGGAGAGAAGTTGAATTTGTGAAGTACCAGAGTCCTAAATAATTGTCACATGCTACTTGTCAGGCCCTGTTGGGTGCTGCTTCTTCTTTTTCTTTTTTTTTTTTTTTTTTTGAGACAGAGTCTCACTTTGTCACCCTCAGTAGAGTGATGTGGTGTCACAGCTCACCACAACCTCCAACTCTTGGGCTTAAGCGATTCTCTTGCCTCAGCCTCCTAAGTAGCTGGGACTACAGGCACCCACCACAACTCTTGGGTGCTTCTTAACTTGGTTTCAGATTAGAATCACCTGGGAAACTTAAAATTACTGTTGTCTAGGTCCCACCTTTGACCAGAGAAGTCAGAATCTCAGAATTTGGAGGAGGAAGGCCTAGTCCTGAATTATTTTTTTTTAAGTTCTCCCAGAGTCTTAGTCCATTTTCTCCTACTGTAACAGAATACCTGAGACTGGATAATGAACAGAAACTTATTTAGCGAATGGTTCTGGAGGTTGAAAAGTCCAAGGACATGGCCCTGGCATCTAGTGAGGACCTTTTGGCTGCATTCTGCGGTGGCAGAAGAGCTGAAGGACAAGCAAGCACGTGCCAACAAGAAAGCACGAGGGATGACTGACCCACTCCTGCCATAAGGATGGTTCACTCCTGGGAGCTCTGTCCGCAGGTCCCAGTCACCTCGTAAGGTCCCACCTTTTAATACTGCCAAAATGGTGATTAAATTTCAGTCTGAGTTTTGGAAGAGACAACAAATCACTTGGTGATTCCTAAGTGCAGCCAGGGCTAAAATTTATTCTATTTCAGGTCTAGTCAGTTGTATGTGGGGATCATTTATTTAAAAAGTATATAAAATACTTGCTGACTGTATAAACTAGATACGCTGGCTTTCCCTCCCCTCCCATCCAATAGGCTGCGTTGAGGGGGTGAGTCCTTTTTTTCTTTTTCTTCAGTCATTTGCAAGTTCTGAAAAAACAAATAAAGGGAGCTGAAGGGAGCTATTTTAAAGAGGTCCCACAGTCTTCTTTAGGAAAGGATGGGGGTGAGGGGTAGGAAGCCTTGTTTATATGTACTTCAGAAGGTAGAAAATATGGCATGTTCTCCATCCATCTAAATTATATAACTTTGCAGGATGTGATCCATTTGTGTCAGAATAATGAGGCATATAATACGTTGCATTTAACATGTGTGGGAATTCTTTGCCGAGTAATTAGCATTCCTTTCTTCAGCCTGTATTCAGAGGAAACATACCATTCACTCCCTCTCTGTGTTCACATTTTCCAGTGCGTTGGAGAGCTTTTTTTCAATAGAAATCTTTGTCTTCTTCCTAATAAGACTTCGATTATATCTGGAGAAATTACTTTGGAAGAAACTTAGCATATCTTTCTTGTTTTTTCTGGCAGGAATTGATTTTAAAATCAGAACAATAGAACTAGACGGAAAGAAAATTAAGCTTCAGATATGGTAAGTAAAAAAAAAAAAAAAACCCACACATACACATAGAGTTTTTACTTGGAGAATTGAAAGTGAGAATTAAAATGTGAATTGTGGTAAGTTAGAGGCATTCTATGACAGCTAAAACATATTTTCTTCTTTTTTTTTTTTTGGAGACAGAATTTTGTTGTCGCCTTTGGTAGAGTGCCATGGTGTCACAGCTCAGAGCAACCTCAAACTCTTGGGCTTAAGTGATTCTCTTGCCTCAGCCTCCCAGTAGCTGGGACTACAGGCGCCCAGCACAACTCCCAGTTATTTTTTTGTTCTTCTTGTCATTGTTGTTTAGCAGGCCTTGGCTGGGTAAAACATATTTTCTTTGTCAGAGTCAGGGGGAAACATCCCCCAACAGTAACTCCACCACAAGTGGGGAAATGAGGGATAGTACTAACTCTTGGAGCCAGAAGTGTTCTGATGGCTCAGTCTTTCAAAACTCTCATTTGGGGGGAGAGAAAACTAAATTTTAAAGAGTATTAATTACTTCATCACAGCTGCTGAAGCTTTGAAATCGGATAAATCAAAGTGGTCCAGTAGTAGGAAGCCTGAGCAGTGAGTACAGGTCTAGGTTCTGGCCATGATACCTCTAAAGGGAAGGCTTTGGGCCACTTACTTCCCTTGTCCCCCTTGGTAAATTGGTTGGATTGATGACATTGGAATTGCCCCCCAGCTCTGATATTTTATAGTTTAGTTGCATATTTCTTCTCATTGAATGGAACCATGAAGACTATTGGACTAGGAAATAAGGGGGGGAAAAGTCACATCTTAGTTTGTGCTGCTCTGTAAGATATTAAAAAAAAAAAAAACACTTTTTTTCCTCTTACACAGTCAGCACAACACTTCTGGCAACAGATGTGTATTGAGTTCCCCCCACTCCCTCACCAAGCAATTCTCTGGTAAAAACTGACTGGGGGTCAGTTCTTAATACTATCTACCAGGAGGTAGCATTAGATCCCATACGGTTGAGGGCTAGGTCCCATCAGCCTGTCTCTATTTCAGATGCCAATCTCAAGTACATTTTGAGTATCCCTTCTCAGTTTGAGAATTCCTTATCCAAAATGCTGGGGAACAGACGTGTTGGGGTTTTGGACTTTTACAGATTTTGGAATATTTGCATGCACATAATAAGATATCTTGGTGATAGGATCTAAGTCTAAACATGAAATTCATTTATGTTTCATATATGCCTGATACAAATAGCAAGAAGGTAATTTTATAAAGTATTTTTAGTAAAATATTTTAAATAAACTGTGTTATATGTCTATATTTTGACTGTAAGCCATCACATGAAGTCAGGTATGGAATTTTCCACTTGTGTGTCATGTTGGTGCTCAAAAACTTCTGGATTTGGAGCATTTTGGATTGCGGACCTTCAACCTGTAGTAGGTTGTAACCTATACTGACCAACTAGCCATAAATTAGGGTTCCAATGATCCCGTCCTCGGGTTCCATTGCTTTGCTAGAGCATCTCACAGAAATCTGGGAAGCACTTTGCTTATGTTTACCCATTTATTATAAAAGATATTACAAAAGAGACAGATGAATGGTCAGATGGAAGAGGTACACAGGGAAGGGCCTGTGGGCAGGGATGTAGAACTTCTGTGCTCTCTTCCACGTATGAGGAGGTACCCCACAATCTAAGCACTTCCTTACTATCTGGAAGCTTTCTGAACCCAATCCTTTGGGTTTTATTTTGTTTTTGAGATGGGGTCTCACTGTGTTGCCCTGGCTAGAGTGTAGTAGCATCATTATAGCTCACTGTAGCCTCAGACTCCTGGGCTCAAGTGATCCACCTGCCTCAGACTCGGGAGTAGCTTATAGTCATGAGCCACCGCATCCAGCCCCTTTTGGATTTTTACAGAAGCTTCATTATGTTGGCATGGTAGATTATATTACTGGCCATTAGTGATCAGTTCAACTTTCAGCCCTTCTCCCTCACACAGAGGTTAGGTGGTCGGACTGAAGTTCCAACCCTCTAATCACTTGGTTGGTTCTTCTGGCAACCAGTCCCCCATTCTGATACCATTCAGGAGCCCTGGCCACCAGATATCTTATCACATAAGAAGAAACTTATTGTAAGGATTTTAGAAGCTGTGTGCCAAGAACCAGGAGCAAAGACCAAATACGTATTCCTTATTATATTACACTGTCACCGCTGCTGTAACAAAAATACCATAGACTGGGTGTCTGAAGCAATAAACATTATTTCTCACAGTTCTGGAAGCTGGGAAGTCCAAG
Source organism: Otolemur garnettii (assembly GCF_000181295.1). Taxonomy (NCBI): domain Eukaryota; kingdom Metazoa; phylum Chordata; class Mammalia; order Primates; family Galagidae; genus Otolemur; species Otolemur garnettii. The sequence continues at coordinate 15,511,353 of NW_003852406.1, forward strand.
ATCAAGCTGCCAATAGATCCAGTGTCTAGTGAGGGCCTATAGACAGCTGTCTCACGTGTGTCTTCACGTGACCCAGAAGAGATCATGTCTCTGACCTCTCTTATAAGGGCACTGATCCCATTCATGAGAGCCTTCATGACCTAATTAGCTCCCAAAAGCTTCATGTCCAAATGCCATCACATTGAAGATTAGGCTTCAAGATAGGAATTTTGAAGGAACACAAATTATTGTCTATAGTATACCTCTCAATTTCAAAATTTTATTTTGAAATATACAAGGCAAAGATCTCCTTATAATCACTCTAATGTAGCTGCTGAATTCCTAAAGAATTTGTTTAAACTATGATGAATAAATATGACTCTTCCAAAATTGCTAGGTTGAATATTTTTTGCTTGAACTTAGAATCTCTTCTTCATTTTTGTTGTTGTTGTTGTTGTTTGTTTGTTTGTTTTTTTAACCTCCTAGAAGCTGGCTTAATTTCTTTCAGTATGGAGGCTTGCTTTGGAGCCATGTAGATTTTGAACCTTGAGGAAGGTTTTGGTGATGCTTGGTGACCTAATTTGTAATGATGACAGCAGTAGCAAAGCATAGAGTTTAGAGCAGCTCAGATTAAGAAAGAGGACTGCATAGTAAAGTAATATAATAACATCAAGGCCGAGTGTGGTGACTCATGCCTGTAATCTCAGCACTCTGGGAGGCCAAAGCAGGTGGATTGCTTGAGCTCATGAGTTTGAGACCAGCCTGAGCAACAGTAAGACCTCGTCTCTAAAAAACAGCTGAGCACTGTGGCAGGCGCCTGTAGTCCCACCTACTTGGGAAGCTGAGGCAAGAGGATTGCTTGAGCCCAAAGTTGGAATTTGCCGTGAGCTAAGACGCTATAGCACTCTATGGAGGATGACAAAGTAAGATGCTGTCTCAAAAAAAAAGGCACTATACTATCAGCTTTTTCTCAGGCTCTTTTTCTTCTTTGAGTGTCAGAATAGGTATAGGAGGAGAATATTACATTGAAATCTCCCAGCCCTTCTTTTATAGAGCAGGATGCTAGGACTTAGAGGGGTGAAGTCTGTCTGTGGGTGTATGTCTGGGTTAGTGAATGATAAAGCTGGGACGGCTACCCCAAATCTCCTGAAACATAATGGTCAGCTTTGAGGATTTCTCAGTTTATATCAGTGGAAAACATTGTGAAGGTTATCACAGGCTGCCCTTTTCATCTGTTGGCACTTAACAAGAAGCCAAATATATATATATTTTTTGAGACAGAGCCTCAAGCTGTCCCCCGGGGTAGAGTACCGTAGCATCACAGCTCACAGCAACCTCCAACTCCTGGGCTCAAGCGAGTCTCCTGCCTCAGCCTCCCAAGTAGCTGGGACTATAGGCGCCCGCCACAACACCTGGCCATTTTTTGGTTGCAGCCATCATTGTTGTTTGGCGGGCCCGGGCTGGATTTAAACCTGCCACCTTAGGTGTATATGGCTGGCGCCTTAGCCACTTGAGCCACAGAGCCAGAGGCACAGAGCCAGAAACCAAATATTTTAAAGATAATCTCAAAAAATGTTTGGAGGCTTGGCGTCTGTAGCTCAGCGGCTAGGGTGCCAGTCACATACACCAGAACTGGTGGGTTTGAATTTAGCCCAAGCCTGCCAGACAGCAATGACATCTACAACCAAAAAATTGCTGGATGTTGTGGCAGGCACCTGTAGTCCTAGCTACTTGGAAGGCTGAGGCAAGAGAATTCCTTAAGTCCAAGAGTCTGAGGTTGCTATGAGCTGTGACCCTACGGCACTCTACCAAGGGTGATAGAGTAAGACTCTGTCTCAAAAAAAAAAAAAGTTTGAAGAGGAAAGCAAAGAGAATTTTTGATTCTTTGCTGAGAGTCCCGATCATAGCAATAAGGAGTGTTTTCTGGGAGCCTATGGGTGACCATAGCTCATTAGAACTTAATATAGAGTAAACAAAACATCATGGCCCTATTTAGTCATCATCACTCTTAGCAGCAAAATTGTCTCCATTCATTCCTCACAATCTCTGGTTAGTGTGGTAGGATTTCTTCTCCATCTTCCCTATAAAGCTGATTCTAGATTAGCAGTGTGTTTGAAGGTGCTTGGCTTCTGTAGCATTTTCCCTGTGATTTGTTTGCTGTACACCAAACAAGTATCCCATATATTTAATCCTGATCAGTGAGACAGTGACAGAATAAGATGGCTTTGTGTGAGGCCTGGCCCTGCGCTGGCCGGCTGAGACCTAGGATGCTTGTCTCTTTCAAGAGTATGAGCTGTTTAGTGGCAGAGCTGGGAGCACAGACCCTCTGAGCCTATTTGCTTGTCTTTAGAATAAGGATCATGGTAACTTCCTCCCTCCCTGCCACACACACATACAAACCCACACACAGAGACACACACACACAAACTCTGAGCTGTGGTGGGCATCATGTGAGTGCTCTGTGAAAATGTTTTGGAGGATACACATAAATGGGTAAGGTATTTATTGTTTTTAATTTACTGTATTTCCCTTGGGCCTTCATCTTGTTAGGGTTTAGTAGTTGCTATATTTCTAATATTTTTCCACAAATGCCTCTTTCTCTTGTGCAATTAAATTGTTCAGTTTAGTTCATCTTAGTAGTGCAGAAAGTGAAATAATTCTGTCTCTAAGTGGCAAATTTGAGAATATTGATTTTCCCAAATATCAAGAAAATTTGACTTCCTTTATAGGATTATTTCTAGAAATATAATTAGGAACTTTTGTACTTTTCAGCATGTATTTTAATGTTATGTTGTCAGCCAAAAAGCAATATATATAAGTTTATGTAATTTTGAGATGTTGTTCTTATTTAAAAGTCTTTGGAAACATTATCAAGAATTATGCATTGAGCTCCAGGTTCCCATGAAATCATGGGCTCCATAGATGAAAAAGTTCACAAAGAGATCCATTTTATTGTGTTCCACTGAGCAGAATGTACACAGTAGTAAGTCCAGCTCAATTGTTTGCTTTGTACGGAAATCAGATGTTCAGTCAAGAACGCAAAATGCCTTAATCACTAAGTACTAACGAAAAGGATTGTAACTACCTCTCGGAGTCCAAGGATTTCGAACTATTCTCTATTCCCTCCCACGTGTGTTTGACTAATGTCACATTCCACTTCCTAGCAGGGCTCATGTATTTTCCTGTTCCTCCTTTTAGCATTAAGATTCAAGCTTTTTACCCAAGTCATTATAAGCTCCTGACAGGCTCCTGTGGCCACCACCACTTCCAGCTCTCAGATGTGCAATGACTCCCCTCGTGTCTCATTCTCCTGTGACTCCTGCGTTGCGAACAGACCAGAATTATAATATTGTGTTGTATTATAATGTATCTCCTCCAGTTTAGGGTTTCTCCTCAGTGATGTGGGTGATGGCTTTTAAAACCACTCTCCTTTGTTTCAAATTTCAGGGACACAGCAGGTCAAGAAAGATTCCGAACAATCACGACAGCATACTATAGAGGAGCCATGGTGAGTGTGTTTGAGGGTTTTATAACTCTTCAGGTGGAAGAAAAACATGCAGATTTATTTGCCAAGATTATAGGATTCAAGCTGGCGTGTGGTACAATGGGGAAAAATCGATTTTTTGACAACCAGACATTTAAAGAGTTCTTTGGTTATGTTTTGTGTTTAATAACTATATACTTTGCCACTGGTCTTCATAATAATAATCAGGTAATTGGCTTATAAATATTCTAGAACTCGTTTGCACCTTGAGGTGACTGTATATTTCTATGACTTTTCCTTTATTAACACCATATGGCAATCTTAGCAAACCCCCTACCCTGTGACAAGGCAGTCCTTTCTTGCACTCTCATCCTTCAGTCCTGCCACCCTCATCCCTTATCTCTCACCATTTCTGCAACACCCACTGCTAATGGCTCATCTCCCTGGAATCTCCTGGACCAGTCTTCTGCCAGCTGGCTAGAAAGTAGCTGGGGAGGTGCAACTCTTTGAGGCTTAGAATCTAGCGAATCTCAACTACCACATCCTTGTTTGCTGCCTCTTGGCCTTGTCCTTGTCATCATAACTTCATCATGTGGTTATTTTCCATCCTGAGAGGCTTCATCTATTCACTGTTGCTTGTTGGCTCTGGGCAGGTCCTGTGTGGTGCTGGGAGTACAGTGGTGAATAAGGCAGCTTGGAAGCACATCTATAATGAACCATGCCTAAAATGCCAGGCCCAGACCAGGGCTGTATCTCTGTCCTTTATGCCTAAGGCAAGCACAGGTTGGAACCTTGGATTATGATGAATCCCAGTATGCTCAGAAAGTCTCTGAAAGCTGAACAGTTGAGACCATGAAGCCTAACCGGGTACATTGCAGGGTGCCAGCTGTCATCATACCAGTTCATTGTTTAAAAGACTTTTACTCCTGGGAGTGGTGCTGGAGTGACAGAACCGAAGGGGTCATAGCTGTCCCCTTACCTCCAGGAAGATGCAACTCATCCCCTCAAAAAGATTGGAAATTCCTTCTTAAAGCTTTACCACCAGCCATAGCATTTGTATAGGTTCACCACATTCTACCCCACAGTGCTTTTAAAATTGTGAAAGATCGTCATTTTAATGAAGATAGCTGCCAGCTGCTCTCCATTTGCTTAGATTGGAATCAAAGGAAAGAGACTTATTTCATGTGCCAGGAGAACATTTATTTGTTTGTTTCCCCCAGAAAGGATTTTAGGAATAAAAATAATATTATCACAGGGATAATCTGAAATAGTTTACAGATAATTCTGAGTAGAGGCATCTGGACACACGAGCCTTTCTATTGACCATTTGTTATTTTCTGGGAGCGACGTGTTGGCACCATCTGCATGCTCATTTTCACTAGAGGATGCGGGGGAACACTAAGAATGTGAGATTAAATGTTTCAGTTCACTTGGATGTGTTATTTAACTGAGGTTTGAGGACTGTCTGTCTTGTTCATTTATCTACTGCCAGTCTTGCCTTACATTACTTCAGATCATTAGAAACTGTTACTCTTCTAGATGGTATTCTTTCCATTTTGAAGCTGGGGATTTTCTACACTGCCAGTGTCTGACACGTAGATGCTCAGTACATACGTGCTGAAGGAGTGAATCAGGGCACAATTTCAGACCTAGAAACCATCTCAGATACCAGGAAATCCTGCTCTGCTTGAGTCTTGGATCCCTTGGGTCATCATTCCTGTGGGATATGGGGCCTTCGTGTCCACATTGGGGTGTACCATTTTCAGCAAGTGTTGGTCATGGCAGGTTTAGTTTGGTTGGTTTAAATATACGGCATGTCAACAAGCATTGTACTGGAGTCTCCACCATGGCAGAATTCTTTGGTCTGTTTCAAATACTTGAGAAACATTTGCAGCATAGCAGCAATCCCAATGAACAGTCAGGCTTTAGGGCAGGAGGAGGGGAGGCAGGGACCATATCTGAACAAATACACACAAGAGAAAAATGCAATTTAATTCAAGTTGAGGGGTGAGGGGAGGAGGGGAGGGGATTGGTGTGCTCTTACCTAACAGACCCAATGTAAAGGTACTTGGCACACCTCCTGGGTAAGGGGCAGAACTACAACAGGGACTTTACCTAACAAACACGAACAGTGTAACCTAATCATCTGTGCCCTCATATTAATCTGAAACAAAAGAACAACAAAGAAACAAAGAAAAGGGGGACCATATTATTATATTATCAACATTTCTCATAGATCAACACCATTTTTTATTTTTAAGGAAGCTATTTTTATTATAGATATATAAATGTTTTTTTAATTCTTTCCTTTGTTATTACTATTATTTTTAATTGATATATAATAATTGTATTATTTATGGGGTATATTATGATATTTTGCTATATGTATACAACGTGTAATGATCAAATCAGGGTACTAGTATATCCATCACCTCAAGCAACTTCTTTGTGTAACAGTCAAAATTCTCTCTTCTAGCTGTTTTAAAAAATATATTAAATGTTGTTAACTATAGTCATGCTAGAGTGCTATAGAACACTAGAACTTACTCCTGTCAGGCTGTCATTTTATAACCATTAACTGGCCTCTGGCTCTGCCTCTCACAGCCCTCCCCTTTCCAGCCTCTACTACTGACCATTCTACTTATTACTTCTATGAGATACACTTTTTTAGCTTCCCATAGGAGTGAGAACATGTGGTATTTATCTTTCTATGCCAGCCTTATTTCACTTAACATAATGTCCTCTAAGCTCATCCACATTACCACAAATGACAGACTTTTGTTCTTTTTTATTGCTACATAGCAGACATAGAAAGTTTTAACTGATACACTTGAATTTGTATTTCCAAGTGGTTCATAATGTCAATTAGCTTACAAACATAGGCAATCATCAACTAATTTTGACTACTGAAACCGAAAAAAATATAAATTAGTAATAACTGTTATTTATCGAGTCTGAGCTATGTCCTGTGTTCTAGGTTAAGTAGTTTTAAAATAACATCTTAGTAGGCCCTAGAAATGATCCAGCCTAGAAAATGTATGGTCCTCGTTTTACAAATGAGGAAATAGAAGCTGAGAGGAATAAAGTGATGTCTCCAGGGTCTTCTAGTTCATACGTGTTGGGGCTCAAACTATGGCATGCAAATAATCAAGGTGGTTCATATAGCCCAAAGGATAGGTAGCGGGGTGGCGGTTATCTGGTTGATTTTAATAATATAGGCAGCCAAACACTTTGAATCAAGAATTATTTAAATTCCATGTTGATATTTTTATTGTGGTAAAATATACATAGCATATAATTTTCCATATTAACCATTTTCAGTTCTCCAATGTATAATGAGACAATTGTAAAATGTCCTTTAGAATCTATGCTCAAAGTAAAGCATTTGCATTTGAGGTAGGGAGGATAGAGAGAATATTGTTTGTCATTTAAACAATAATATATTTTTTTCTGGTTTCCAAAAGGATACCAAGAGTATAAAAATTTTTCAAAATTCCAGGAAATCACCCCAAATCCCACCACTCAGAGATACTGTCTGTTAATATTTTATTTCCTGAATTCTTTTGTCTTTACACATGTGCATTTCATATTATTTATATTTATTTACATTCATATTTTATATTTACTTACAAAATCGGAAGCTAGACCCTGAAGGACTTTGCCTACCACATCAAGGAATTTCTGATTCAATTTTGAGTATAATGGAAAGATAGTAAAGGATTTTGAACAATGAAGTAATAGCTTTTGTTCCTTTATGGAAAGTGGATTAGAAGATATTAAGACAGTATTTCCATAGCACAACAAAGTGGCTATAATCTACAATAAGAAGTTAAGGTATACTTTGAAATAACTAAAAGAATGGAATTGAAACACAACACAAAGAATGATAAACGCCTGAGGTTGTACATAACTCTCCCCCCCAAAAAAGATACCATACTTATTTGGAAAAAATAAATAAAAGGTAAGACATGACATAGCACTCATATGCTCAATAAAAAATAAATAAGAGGTTTAGAATGAAAGCATGGAAACCAGTTAAAGGTAATGACAGAAATCCTGGTAAAGGATCATTGATGAAGATGTGTGTGTAAGGCCGTGCGTGTGTTGGAGGAAGGGTCAGGGATTCTGGAAATGCTGAGGAATAGTTAGTGACTGTCTGTGGAGGGAAGAAGATAAACTCCCACGTTTGCGTGGGCTGGCTGGCTGGGTTGTATTGCCCTTCACCAAAATGATAATACAAGGAGGAGGAGAAGGTGCAGAGGAGACAAGACGGTCTCACATTTTACTTAGCTGAGTGCGGTTTCGACAGGCGATGATATCTAGCAGCCAGGGTCCACACAGTGGTCTCTAGGCACATCTGGCCTCTGCCTATTCCTTTGGCCTCATCTTGTGCCCTTCTCTCATTAGATCTGTGTGCCCTTGTAATGATGATTTCCTTTGGCTCAGTCCAGGGGGCTCTGGATCTTCAATGTCAGCAGGATATTTATAATTTACAATGTTTCTGCTGTTTGCCAGGCACCGTAGGCTTCCCCTCTTCACTCCAGTCCCAACCCCTTTGCCTAGTTTGTCTACTCTGTTCTTAGACCTTGGCTTTAATTTTAATGTCATTTTCTCAAGGAAGCCTTCCCTGACCACTTCAGCCTCTGAACCAGATTAGATACGACCTGGGGATATGTGCTCAGAACGCCTGTGCTCCTACTCAGCAATTGTCAAAATCATAATTCATTTTATAGTTATCGATTCATTGTTTTCTCTGCTAGCCATTCACAAGAGGAAGGGAGCTTTACCAGCTTGTCTACTGCTGGTAGCACCTAGTATAGGATCATGCTCACAGCAGGTGCTCGCTAAATGTATAATGAATGGATGGCCAGGTGAGTGGATTTAGCTCTTAGTACAGAGTATGGTCTGGGGATATAGATTTTGGAATAATTAGCCCATAGGTGTTTGTTGAAACATTTGACAAGTAAGCCTTTAAGAAATACAAGACATTGGGTCTTTAAAAATCCAACAACAATGGGGCAGCGCCTGTGGCTCAAAGGAGTAGGGCGCCGGCCCCATATACTGGAAGTGGTGGGTTTCAACCCGGCCCCATCCAAAAACAGCAAAAAGTAAATAAATAAATCCAACAACAATGCCTTTCATTAGACCAGTATGGCAAGTGCCTTATATTTTAAGTGTCTGTGGTTTATTTAGATGAAGAATGATGTTTTGATCAGCTTATATAAAGAATAATTTTAAAGCTGTGTGGTTTCAATCTTAGAGAAGCAAGAAGCAAGACGGTTTCTACTTGGAATGAACAGGTGCACAGTGGAAATGATTACCTCTTCCTCTCAATGTTATCTCTGTTTTGACTTAAACACTGCCCCAGTTGGTGCCGATTGTTATCATGTTGGGTCAGGCAGAAAGGGAGTATCACCTTTACCACAATCACTAATTCATTAAAGGTTAACAGTGAAAAAGTTAACCGAGTTTTTATTTATTTACACGGTGAGATGATGGAAGAATTTATCTACTGATTTTTATTTCTCTATACTTTTCAAACTTCCTATGAACCCCTTTTGGAAGACAAAAGAAGACAACCAAAGGTTTCTAGAGGGTAAGAGAGCACTGACATTATATACCCACTTTATATAAGGTACTAAATAACCATCTTTTTTTCCTCTTCTAGGGAATTATGCTGGTCTATGACATCACAAATGAAAAATCCTTTGACAATATTAAAAACTGGATAAGAAACATTGAAGAGGTACGCAGGCAAAGGAAAGGATGATACTATCTCCCTGAGGGCTGGTGGGGCTGTGAGAAGTAGGCCTGGGCAGGTTGGACCGGTGATCTCTGAGGAGCTCCTTAAAGGCCTGGATCTCGGCTACTGCCAGCCTGACCAGTATAGGGGGTGGGGAAGGTGGGCAGAGGAGCGATTTCACAGAATTTTAAACTCAGGGCAAATTTCACCCGAGTCCCCATTTTGTACAGGAAGAAACTCAGACCAGAGGAAGTCTTGCCTTTGCTCAAACAGCCTTTAAAAAGAGAGCCAGAGTTTGAGACCACCCTGAGCAAGAGTGAGACCCCATCTCAACTAAAAATAGAAAAATTAGCTGGGTGTTGTGGTGAGCTCCTATAATCCAGGACTTTGAGGTTGCTGTGAATCAGCATCATGCTAATGCCATGACACTCTAGCCTGGGCAACAGAATGAGACACTGTCTCAAAAAAAGAAAAAAAGAAAGCCAGGATTAAACCTTCTGACTCCCAGGTTCTAGCCATTCCACCAGGCTGTTTGACTAGCAAAATATATTTTTGTTACCGGAGGAAGAGGGTTGGGCTGGCTGTCGCTGTCGGCCAATATGCAGAGGCGGGGATAGGTCCACCAAACTTTGTCAGAAGGCTGGGATTCTGGAGAACAGTGACAGTAGCCTCTTTCATTTCCAACGTTACAGTTTTCAAAGTGAACTCAAAGGGTTCGTATTAACCCTTATCTTAAACAGTAATCAGCTGAACCCATGATCCACAGTAAACAATAATCAGTATAACTCTTGATCCAAAATAACATTCCAATTCAAAAGTTAATCTCCTAAAATAATCCACCTAAACTACTCAAGAGAGTCATATTTAGGGTAGGAGCTAAATGTATAAAACAGTAAGAATGGGAGATGGGGGTTGGGGGGTGAAGTTCAGGCAGGACCTAATCTGAGCAGACCACCTGTGTCATGTCTGCCCTAGCCTGACAGACTCCATCTTATTTTTACTATATCTGCTTTCATTTTCACTCTGGCAACTTTTTACCCTTCAAATATTTGCTCTTAGAGATTTGAAATTTGTTTTAATTCAAGGATCATTGGTATTTAATTATGTTTATGTCTTTGACATTTCAGGAAAAAACAAAACCTGACTCTGGAATAATTTCATACATATTTATAAACTCACATGAATTTACTTTCCAATAATTTAGAATCCAGAACACTTTCTCCACGAGGTCACTCAGTACCAAGTTTTCTTTCTTCTTTGAATCAGACAAACATTTGGAAGTCTCCTTGTTAGATAATCATTAGTTTTACTTCTGTTTGTTCGTGTGCAAAAACTGACTGAGAGTGACCGTGAGCCCTCTGGGGGACAAGGTTTGCAGGGCTCTGTGACGGCTGTCATGCTGTAACTTTGCCCCTCCTCCCATCTATAATCAAGCCTGTGTTGACTGAAAGATTGTTCGTCTTCCTATTAAATTCCTGGATGTGTTTTTGATAGGCTAAGATTTGTCTATTGAATAACGGATTTTTCTCCGGCAGTTTTATGGCAAATTATTTTCTCTCTGCAGCACGCCTCCTCCGATGTTGAAAGAATGATCCTGGGTAACAAGTGTGATATGAATGACAAAAGACAAGTGTCAAAAGAAAGAGGAGAGAAGGTAAATCTGAACCGAATGGAGAAAACCTGGAATTTGCTCCCATGAAACATTGATTTTTCTTAGTACTATTTAATTATTGATTTAACTTTAAACATATCTCTGCTTGAATCCTTTAAAGTTGGGTATCAACAACAAAGAGTGGGAATCCATCCTTGAATGGTGTGAATTAGTATTCGTGACCCAGCTCCATAAGCTGTATGGTCATGACTCACTCCTAAAGAATTTGCTAATGTTTTCTGGGAGGTACAAACTGGTCCTTTCTAGGATTCCTGCTCCTTAGACTTCAGATTGGATGAAAATCCTCAGTTTCGAAGTTAAAGCAACATACTGTTTTTGAAAAAAAAAAGTTATAGATGAAGTTTCAATAGTAATCATTTTCCGATTCATTTTTCCCCCCTAAGAACATACTACTTGCTACACGTTAGATTTAGGTCGTTACGAATAAGCTATGATGTCACTTATAGACCTTTCTGTCTTTTGTGCCCACTGAAGCAAAACATTTAGTCTGTGGACCTTATTGCTTCTCTGGTATTTTCTATATTGGCTTCACTTTTTTAAGTCTTAGAATTTTTTTGGAATTTTAAGCTTTAGCCTTTTTTGGAATAATATATGCAGAATGTGTTTTGTCTTTCCATCTGCAAACTTAATCTTAGTGCTGTAAATGAACTAGGAACTCTTTGGGGGAATAGATGGAAATATGAAAGAGTTCACAGTTTATCTCAGTCAGAAGAAATCAAAGCAAGAGAACTTTAGTATTTAAGCTTTTGTTCTATTATGGATGAATTTATTAAAAGCAATTAAAAGTCCATAGAGTAACCTGGAGAATTGTACTTTTTGAACAGATAAAAGGAGCGAATTAATCCCAAATTAATTGTAAAGGTAGAAATTTATCTCATAGTATTAGAGAACTGAAAGCATAATAGAAAAAAAGAGAAGTACTTAAGTTGTTTTTTAAATGGAAGTTGTGCCATTTTTCTTAGAAGTTAAATTATTAAATTCCAAATACAATAGAAGAAAACAAAGACATCTGAGAGCCATTTAGAGTTCTAAAACAGATACTGCCTTTGAAAAACCTAAAAAATATAAACGCTTTATACGTTCAAGCAATTTTCGCTGAATTTAAATGTTTCTGTTTGCCTTTCAGCTAGCAATTGACTATGGAATTAAATTCCTGGAGACAAGTGCAAAATCCAGTACAAATGTAGAAGAGGTAAGAAGGAAACATTCGGTGACTCCTTATGTAGTGGCACTAGTGCCGAAGTTCCTGCGTTCCAGCAGCTGTCAAAGCCTTAGTATTTTTCTGATCTAGTGAATGCTTTTTGTTGACCCACCTCCCACTTTGTGCTTCTGACTTTGGTGTGGACTCTGGTTGTTGAATTTCTATCATCCAGCCTCCACATGGGTTATATTAGATTTCTCAGTTACGATTTGCTGAAAGAAGATTAGAAGTTCAATTTAAGTTCAGTTTTGCCCTTTGTGTGGGAAGCTGGAAATCCTGATTAGTAGACCAAGCTGTGTCCCCAGCTCATTTGTCATCATGCAAGTCATCCTACAGTAGCCTGTAACAGAAGAGTTAAATTGCTCACATGTCTGTACTCTCCTGAGAGAATTAAACTGCTATTGAACGGATTCCCTTAGTATACACATTAGAAGTAGGGTAAACACTATACATTTTAACACAGTGGCACTTAGTAGAAGTAAGAAAGTGTGTTTATCAGAGAGTAGCTTTAATAAATTTTCATTAAGTAAGCTATTAATGAAAACCAAAATCATTCAAAGTCATCAAAGACTAGGTTTTCTTTACAAAGGCAGAATTGTTGATGATATTTTCATTTTTAAAAAGCATATATTAAACTGATCATAAGGATAATACATGTAACATGATGGCTAAAAATTTAAATAACTTTATTAGCCAATGGACACTGATCTGAACGTTTTCTTTGTTTTAAGTCAACTAACAGTCCTTTTTTCAGGTTCTAATGGGTGTTAGGAAACAGGAAGTCACTACTTATTTATTAACACAAACTTAGTTCAGCAGAATAATGCTTCTCTCTGCTTGCCACAAAGGGTTTTACCCCACCAGAAAGAGGGGACCACAGTGCCGTAACCACAGTGCCGTAACTTTCTGGTCCCCACCAGAAAGAGGGGACCTCTTAAGTCGGCTTGAATGGTAGAGACAGGAGAAAAGCTTGCTCACTGGGGTAGCCCACATGGGACTGGTTCCACCAAATGGACCCTGACTTAATGGAGCAGGCCAAGTCTCTGTTAGCATCTACACTTTACTCATAGCTATGGCTCAGAGAGAACATGAGTTATGGAAGGAGAAAGCTGTGAGTTGCTGAGCCACTTACTCTAGCCAGGTGTTAATACAAATGTCAGCCATTTTCCCAGAGCATTAAATTAGTACAGTTAGCCTCATGAAAACTGAGATGGGCTTATTTAGACGTGTAGGTGGCCAGCATGACAGTGAGGCACTGACAATGAGTAAGAATGCAGCAGATGCTCCATAGGTGACCATCTCCCTGCATTGACCACCTCCTTACCATTGACCTGATTTCCATAGACTGGACATGCGCCACATGTACCTATCAGTGCAGCAGGCCTAGTTCTTTATGTTGACCACCTCTGTGTGTTGACCAGTTTGTTACAGTCCCTTGGGTGGTCAATTTACAGAGATCCTACTGTGGTAGTTATCATATTGTTTCTATTTGATTGGATTGGAAAAGGTCCTTCCTTCTCCTGAAGTTAAGATCAAGAGTGGTTGAGTGTGGGCTCGGTGCCCATAGCACAGTGGTTATGGCACCAGCCACATACACTGAAGTTGGTGGATTCAAACCCGGCCTGGGCCTGCTAACCAACAATGACAATTGCAACAAAAAATAGCCAGGCATTGTGGCGGGCGCCTTTGGTCCCAGCTGCTTGGGAGGCTGAGGCAAGAGAATCGCTTAAGCCCAAGACGTTGAGGTTGCTGTGAGCTGTGATGCCATGACACTCTACCCAGGGTGACATAGTGAGACTCTGTCTCAAAAAAAAAAAAGAAAGAGTGGTTGAGTGCAAAGAAGTTGATAACAGTGAATTTAGCCTGGAGACAACTGAAGAAGATTTAACAGTTCTTGGCTCTATAGAAACAAAATTAAGTAATGATGGGTTTAAATAAGATTTGGTTTGAGTCAAGACACACTGTGGATAAAGTATCACTGAGATTACTCAGATTTGTCTTGCTTCCATTGAACTGATTTCCATGGAGGGGAATTTATTGACAGCTGAGCTCCAGGAACCGTTGGGATAGTGGGATGTGAAGACATGGAAGATTATACATACTTATGTATGTGTGAGAGCAATTTGAAAGAGAGATCTGAAATAAAAAGTAGAGATTTTTGTGAAGACATATCTTAGATCTATAGGATGATACATAATCATTCATTTACTCATTAAACAGACATTCAACACGTCCTAGACCAGACACTGTGTCCTGCTCTGGGGATGTGGGGTGGCTTAGACAGAGCCTCTGCCCTGTTCTCAGTCTACTAAGGAATCTACTCAGAACTCAACATGTGTTACATTAGGAACCTGTGTTAGATATTACATGAAGGAAATATTTGATGAATGAAGGAATGACAGTTTGATAACTTAGGAAAATGTTTATGACACAGGTAAAAAAGCATATAACATTCATATGCATATTACGATTGCAATTGTTATTTTCTCATTTTAAAACTTTGGAGTAATAATATATTTGATAGAATAATGAAAATTCAATATTTCTATATTAAAATATATTATGAATGTATAATAAAGAAAATTTTTGTTTTACCTATAGGCATTTTTTACACTTGCACGAGATATAATGACAAAACTCAACAGAAAAATGGTTTGTATCTTATAATTTTTATTTTCATTGTGCTCTGTTTTTATTTTACATTTGAAGAAAAGGATAGACTTGATTACAATTTATTCACATTAAACTCATTCTTTTCTTGACTCAGATATTCATTTGGTGAACACTGGTTCTTAAACTTTGAGTTTGTTTAGGATTCTTAGTTCTGAACGACAGCTGTCTCCATTCTTTCATCTGTCTTTTTAAGTGGTCTTTAATTGAATGTCGATCAGAGTAATGAAAATAGGGCTCATGCCTGTAATCCTAACATTTTGAGAAGCCAAGGCAAAATGGATTGCTTAAGCTCAGAAGTTTAAGACTAGCCTGAGCAAAGCAAGACCCTGTCACTACTAAAAATAGAAAAACTAGCCCAATGTGGTGGCACCTGTAGTCCCAGCTACCCTGGAGGCTGAGGCAAGGGGATCACTTGAGCCCAAGAGTTTGAGGTTGCCGTGAGCTGTGACACCATGGTACTCTACCCAGGGCAACAGAATAAGACTCTGTCTCAAAAAAAAGATTAATGACAATAATAACGGCACAAATTAGATTTTATGCCATAAGATTATCTAGTTCAGTTTTCTTAATTTATGTGACAGATATTTATATCTATATAATTATGGTATTGAAGTTGCTAAAGTTTGCTTAAATTGGAAACTATCTCAAATGATGAATCCTTAGGACAACCTTGAATGTTTGTTTTAACCTGAGTCCTGACTGTAACAGTAAGCCTTATATTACCAGCTCTTCTAACAGGATTGTCTGTACCAGTATCTTAACATTGTTTCCATCACTATCTTTGAAACTTTATACTTCACTGGTTATAATTTCTTCAAACTAGAAATAGGAGCTTCCTATCTAATATATTATTGATATAAAAGTACTATCCCGAGGACATTTTTCTCTTTTTAATCCACCGTTTCCAAAGAAAAAAGACATTGGTGCTTAAGTAGTTCCTTTTCTAATAAAATACTCTAGTGAAATGCATATTTCACTGAATACGTAGGTCACACGGTTTAATGATTTTTATTTTTTAGATAACTGGGATCAAGCCACGAAACCTTTATTTCCCTGGTAACTCTATCTTCTGTGTTTTAGAATGACAGCAATTCAGCTGGGGCAGGCGGCCCAGTGAAAATAACAGAAAACCGATCAAAGAAGACCAGTTTCTTCCGCTGTTTGTTACTTTGATGAACTCTTTCTGAGAGACTGCAGCACGCCTAGAAGGCCTTTTCCTGCTTCTCTGAAAGCACAGGTCACCCAGCCTCAGAATCACACCACCGGGCTGCTGCTGAGAGCACCGTTCAACTTAGACCTCTCAACACAGAACGCCACGTGGGTTCCAGCCGCTTGGCCTAGCAAAAGAACAGGCTCCTTTTTTTTCAAACACGGAAGCGATGAAGTGGAGACGCACGCCGGACCTAACTTGTTTTTCATTGTTTTATTGCCTTTTGCAGAAGCTGCTATCTTTCTTTTTCACTTTGCACATCAGTGGTAGCCTATTACAGCACAATCTTAGCCGTGTATTTGCACACTTCTGTGTCATAAAGTTCTAGACAAATTTGTACATTTAGGGATGTTTCAAAGAGAGCAGAATGCCACTGCCTTGAAAGCATTTATATAAATGCTCTGATTTGGGATTTTCTTAAATAAGAATCATTAAATTCATTTTAAAATTTTCTAAAAAGCCTATCTATTCCTCAGACGTAATAATTTCTTTATTTCTTCAGATCATTAAGAGCTTTGCCTCATTTTTAAACCTTTTTATGAGAGTCTGAGTGGCTGGATGAATCACTTTATAAATTGATTACCTTTGCCTAACCTCTGAAAACTTTTTGGAAGTCACCATAATCTCACTTTTCCTGGGGTTTGTATTTGCGGTTCTGTCTCACGTTTGACTTACTGTAATTATTCACTTATCTAAAACTAATAACATATTTGAGCATTGTCATATTTCTATTTGTGTACTTCTTCAGCTGAAATTTTATGTAGGCAGAAAAATGTACCATTTAGGGTTTTATTTCAGCATCTAACTGTGGTTCTGTCACATAAAGATATGTATAATATTTTTTTTAAGTTCCATCCCTTAGCTTGCTGGCTTAGTTGTAATTCCCAGTTTTGCAGACCATAAGCCCTGTCTGCAAAAGTTAACAAAAGTTAGACTTAGATTTTAGTTTGCAAAAAGCTTACCTCTAGGGAGAATAACTTGTTGATACAAATGTAATAGATAGTTCTTGGTATTGGTGAAAATAATGATTTTTTGGTACTGTTTTTATTTGAATAAGTATTTTTTTAATGAAAGTAATTAGACCTAGCACAGCTTCTAGGAAAAGTCTTGCCTTTTCATTAAGAAACTATGATCAAGGTTTCAGTTTTAAAACATCTGTTGTTGAATATTGTAGAACCCAGTTCCATCTGTTTAGGTTCATTGTTATAGAACTTAGTCGAGTCCTTTGGGCCAAAGCCAACCACAAGCTTAGTTGCCTTTCTCACCAAACACTGGTACTGGTATACATTTGGTAGATGAAAGCATCATGTAAGAAATAAAGGTATTTGGTGTTAACGTATGTGCCAAATTCAGATCACTATGTTGTTGCTTTTAGTCTAGCGCTCAGTGCCATAACACAGAAGGCAATAAGACAGAGGTGATTAGAGGAATGAATTCTATTAATTATTCTTCCTGTTATGCCTAATTTGCTTCTCAAAGGCTGCTATCATGCTTGATAGTTTAGAACAGGAGATGGAAATCTAAATAGGTTGCTTGTTACCTACCACCAAGAATTCTGCTTCAAAGGAAGATATGTCCTTAGAATACTCAGACCAGTCAACCTTTACCACTTGTTAGAACACTTAGGAACAATTTAGCAGCTGCAGAGATGCCAGAGCTATTTTTGATGAATACGCCAAACTTACTGTTGACAAATGTTAGCCTTCTTGATAATTTTTATAGTTACCACTGGTGTCCCAGGATAGTGATTCCATGATTGAAACTTGATTGTAAATCTACTGTCTTCAAAGTTATATACATTTTTCAAAAAGAAAAAAATAATTTCTTAGAAATATCTTGTTTTAACTAATTTTCTGAAAAAATTCCAAGCAGTTAAGCTTTCTGGATGGTAATAAAGTCCTTTCTAAAAGGCAAGTGCTATGACACCATGTATGAATGTAATTCTCTTAGTAATTTACCTCTGACTATTTGGTGTCTTAACACTTTGGTTTATATCTCAGGGGTTGTCTGCAAACCAAAACTGACATATTCTGTGGTTAGCTTTTTTTTTTTTTTCTTTTAAACAGAATGCTTTTGCTTTTGTTCTGTTTCCTCTCTTCTTTTGTCTTACATGGGTTAATAACTAGTCTCCATGAACTTCCCTTTGAAAGAGCCTGTAAAAAAGTTAGATGAGTCTAAAAGTGCTCTTTGAAGTAGCAGCAAACTGGGAGTATATGCTCTGTTATATAAAAATAAATTGTCCTTGCTATTTTCTTACATTTAGCTTTGCTAAATTGTATATAAATTGAGCTAAAACCATAGGAAATTCACTTTCTGCATGGTAAAATGACCCAATAAATATTCCACTTTGCTTAATAATGTACATATAGTGCATTATTTTTTCTATTCGTAGAAGAATTTAGTGACAGATCATTGTCTGTTCCCTGCTGAAACTGAGAAATCGAGTTTTTTGTGAACATTTCTGTGGTCTTATGGATAAGGTTCATGAGAGGTTTGCAGCAGTTTAATGGTGCAGCGGCTGCACTTTATAATCAGTGTGCTAATTTTTGACAGTGATTGGACTAGACCTTTTCAAACAGACTCTGAGGGCCTCAGACAGTGAAAATGTGCTGTAACTAAGTAGCATGTAAGTCAGTTGATTGTAAAATGTTTCACTGGGAACCTATTTTAGCTATATTTTACTTGAGGCAGATTATGATAAAATAATCCACCTGTGCATCAGTTAGTAGGTGCTACAGGGTTTCTTACTACTTACATGAACATTTTGTGCAGTCTTTGTTATAAATTTTCAGAAGACTATCCTCTTTACTTTGAAGGACTATTTTTTAATTATACCTCATTTAGCTAACTAGTATTCTAATACCTGGTAGAAAAAACGGTGAGCCAGCCTTCCAACAAAATTTAGATTCTATGTTTTGTTTTGAGCTGAAGGTATCTTAGAGAAAGATAGAAGATATCTTAGTTTAGAATAGAACATACATGTCCTATCCGGTAGAGTAAAAAAAAAAGTATTATCTCCTTGTCTTCATTAATACATTTAGCTGTGCAATATAGATACATTTTTACAGAAGTTTCTAAGGAAGAGATTATAACTCCATCTTACAGGTTCTGAATGCTGAGAGTCTGTATTAAGGCTTATAAAATTTTCCCTGTGATCAGTACATGATACATTTAAGCATTCTTTTCAAATTTATGACTTAGATTCCTTTGCAAGTTTAGTTCTTAATCTTTAAAAAAGAGCTTCTAAGCTTAAAAATTTAAAACCACATTTCAATGCGTTGGTTTACTCATCTCAAATTGTAAGCACTCATTTCTGCAATCAGGTTTTTTTAGAATTTATTTTTTAAGCAGAAAACACATTCCTTTTTCATTCTTGTTACATCTGAAGGGGTGGGGTAGGTGGGAGAAGGGAATGTCTAAAAGTGAAATCCCTTGACAGGTAGAGGGACCTGGGAGGGCAGGATAGGTTAATACAGTTTCAAATTCTAGCCCAAGTTTAGAGTAGAGTCCAGTTTTCTTTTAGACTAATAACATTAATGTGATGTTCAGTATGAAAAAAATCTAAATGACTGACATGTACAGAAATGAAAATTAGTAAACGATTATTTTAGAACTATTTTCAGATGACTTCATTCCTTGAAATGCGTGTGCCATATGCAATTGCATTTCTTGTTGCCAAGAACTAATAGAACTCATTTCATTTTCTTACCTTTTCTGAAAATGTGAATTTAATTATTATAGGCCTTACAGATGGATTTTGTTTGCAGCTGACACTGCAGTTCCTTTAATGCGAAATACCATAAACTATTTGACAGAAATCGTGCCCCAATGGAGAATATCTAGTTTTTCCATAGAATGATCCTACTGTGTATGTTTAAACATACTTTATTTTTGCTCCAATGGCTTGACGTGAGAAGCTCCTGCAGATAAAGTGGACCTGTCCTGTGTTTAATCCTGTTGAAGCCAGTTCATTAACTGTGTACTGATACTGATGCTGTGTTTTTGTTTTGTTTTTTTTAAAAAGTGGATTTTATTCCAGGTGAACTTTTTTTATTTACAATAATGTTCGTCTAAAATAAAAACTACATAATGAAAATACTCATGACTCTCTGAAATGGATTGCACATTTTAAACATGTTTTTGTAAATTCGATAAGGTATATGATTCAAACCATGGTAGACGTGAGATATGTCAGCAAACTTTCTATCTGACCCAGAGTTATTTAAAGACTTAGAAAAATGTCCAGATGCCCTGCTTATACTTAGTTTAGGATACCCTGAAGTTACTGTCTTGTAGAACCTGTAGCCTTAAACTGATTATCCTTCCTTTCTTAGGCCTTGCAAATTTCGTTTCTGTTGTTTTGTTTTCACTTAGTCTATGCTGCTGGCCCTGTTAACGTTCTCCTACTTTGCTCATACAGTTCCCAGCCTCAACCTTTCCCATTCATCCCACAGCCATTTCAAACTTTCGCTGTTCTTAAGCTTCCTACCTCTTTCCTCTTCATAGATATTTTATCTCCCACCTTACAGAGAGCAGCATCAGCCTCAAGCGCTCCTCTCCCTCCCTGATCTGTGGTTTCCCTTGTCCTCAGTCCCTCCTGTTGGTAGCAGAGCCATTCCTCCTACACTGAGCTCTCCCTCCCTCTTCTCTGGATGTGTCCTCCCACCCCAGGCCACTCTTCAAGGATCTCACAGCTCTTTCCCTGACACCTTCTAACCCCGACGCCCACAGCATCTGAGCCTCCTCCACCCTCCCACCCTGTTGTCTCCTTTTCCTCTCTTACCTGCTCTTTTTCTTCTTCCTCTTACTGTTAGCTTTTCTAAGAGTTGCCGACTCTAACTATCTACCTTCACTTTTCCACTTCCCATTTATTCCTTAACCTACCCCAGTTCAGCACATCACCCCCCACTACTTTGCTGACTTTGCGCTTACAATGGTCTAGTTGCTAAAGTAGTGGACAATCTCCAGGCCTTAATCTCAGCTGCCTTCTTGGCATCATTTGACCAGAATCTCTCTCCTCACTCAGAAATGTTCTCTTCCCTTGGCTTCTGACATTCAGACATTCTTCTGATTCCCACTTTTACAGAATAATTTCATCTCTTTTCATGTCTCTTTAAATGCCCCTAACTTCTGTGGAAAGGCTGAATAAAACTGCCCAAGGGTGTCCCTATCCTAATTACTGAAACCTGTGAATGTTACTTTATATGGTAAAAGGTACTTTGCAGATAGGATCAAGGACTATGGGATGGGAGATGATCCTGCATGATCCCATAATAATCATGGGGTCCTCATGAGAGGGACATGGTAGGGTCAGAAAGAATCCAGCTGGTGATGGGAGCAGAGGAAGAAAATGTGACCTGATGCAGGGCTATGAGCCAAGGTGGGGCAGCCTTTAGAACTGGGAAAAAGGCTGGCTCAGCGCCTGTGGCTCAAGTGGTTAAGGTGCCAGCCACATACACCCGAGCTGGCGGGTTCAAATCCAGCCCAGGTGTGCCAAACAACAATGAAGGCTGCAACCAAAATATAGCCAGGCATTGTGGCAGTCGCCTGTAATCCCAGCTACTTGGGAGGCAGAGGCACAAGAATCGCTTGAGCCCTGGAGTTGGAGGTTGCTGTGAGTTGCGATGCTACAGCACTCAAGCCAGGGGACAGCTTGAGGCTCTGTCTCAAAAAAAAAAAGAACTTGGAAAAAGGGAGGAAAAGGAGTTTCCTTTAAAGCCTCCAAAAGGAACCACCCTGATACCTTGATTTTAACCCTGTAAGACTTGTTTCTACATATGGCCTCCATAACTATAAGAGAATAAGTTTGTGCTACTTTAATCCACAAAGTTTGTGGCAGTTTCACACAGCAGCGGTAGGAAGCTAGTAAAGATTTCCAACGTGTTTCCAGAGGGCCAGACTTAAAACTTCATCTGCCTCCTGGACATATCCCCTTGGATCTGCTGGAGTACATCAAACAGGTGTCTGAAACCCACACTCGACCCTAACTTTGCCACCTCCCCGGCAACCCCCACTCCCGGAGAGAATCCTGATATTTCTCCATCGTAATACATAGCACCATCTTCAATCTAGGTCCTCAGTCAGCCTCTAAGTCTAACAGGTCCTACCTTCTTCATCTCTTTTTAATCTATCCACACATCCATTATTACTGCCAGTGTTGTGTTGAGGCCTCCCCCGCTTCTGCCTAACTCACTGTAAACCTCTCCTAAGCAGTCTCTCAGCCTCTAATCTTATTTTCCTCCAGTCCAATTTTCACAGTGCAGACATTTTTCTAACTTGACTCTTACCCTGTCACAGCTACATGTAATGCTGGCATGGTAACCTTGGCAGGAAACCTCAACTTGGCCTGGCAAAAAAAGCCCTTTGCCATCCCCACATCTTTCTCTCCAGTCACACCTTACCTCATACCCTTTCTTGGAACCACGTCAGTTCCCCAAACATGTCACACTTTTTTTTTGAGACAGAGTCTCACTTTGTCACCCTTGGTAGAGTGCCATGGTGTCATAGCTCACAACCACCTCAAACGCTTGGGCTCAAGTGATTCTCTTGCCCCGGCCTCCTGAGTAGCTGGGACTACAGGTGCCCACCACAATGCCCTGCTATTTTTAGAGACGAGGTCTTGCTCTGGCTCAGGCTGGTCTTGAACCTGTGAGCTCAGACAATCCACCCACCTCAGCCTCCCAAGGGCTGGGATTACAGGCGTGAGCCACCCGGCACGGCACGTCACACTTTTTTAATCCTTTGCCTATGTTGCTCCTTCTGCTGACTTCCTGCCTCTTTACCTGAATGGCTTCTACTTACCTTTCAAGACTCAGTAAGGGTTTCTCTGGGAAGATTTTAGCCACAAACCATCTAGTATATTCCCAAAGTGCTGTTCCCCACTCTGGATTCAAGTTACCTGTTTACTTTCTTTCTCAGCTAAGGACACTCTAAGCTTCTAAAGCAGCAGTTCTCAACCTGTGGGTCACAACCCCTTGGGGGAGTTGAATGACCCTTTCACGGGGTCACCTAAGACCATCCTGCACCTCAGATATTTACATTACAATTCAAAACAGTAGCAAAATTACAGTTATGAAGTAGCAACGAAAATAATTTTATGGTTGGGGGTTACCACAACATGAGGAACTGTATTAAAGGGTCACAGCATTAGGAAGGTTGAGAACCACTGTTCTAAATGGTGGGACCCACATGTTTAGTTTTTGTGTCCACCATACCCATTAAGGGGTCTGGCACCTAGTAGGTATTTAATAAATGTTGAAAGAATCAGTAAAGTTCAGTAGTCATAACAATTAACATGCTGCTGAAGAAAGCTACACTTAATTTAGCAGCCAAGTGTAATTTAGAAGTTTTGTTCTTCATTTACTTTTTAATTTAAAGATTTTTTTTTTTGGCAGTTTTTTGGCTGGGGCTGGGCCTGAACCCTCCACCACCAGTATACGGGGCCGGCACCTTACTCCTTGAGCCACAGGCACCACCCTTAAAAGAAGATTTGAAATAAATCCGTAAATGCCTCAGTAAATGCAGCAAAAATATGAAAAGCTTCATTATCTGGTCTTTATTCTAGCCCTTACCATACTACTATTAAATACAAAAGAATTTCCATTTATTAAGATGAATCGGCTCGGCGCCTGTGGCTCAACCAGCTAAGGCGCCAGCCACGTACACCTAAGGTGGCGGGTTCGAATCCCCAGCCCGGACCCGCCAAACAACAATGACGGCTGCAACC
>NW_003852406.1:15535733-15537452 GCF_000181295.1 Otolemur garnettii
AAAAAAAAAAAAAAAAAAATTTAGACTTTCCACTCTTAGTTCCAGGCATTTAAAAGAATGCCCCATAGCAAGCAAAATAAATAATAAATTAAAATGAGTAAATATGTATATTTATCCTTCCAAGGTAAAAGTAGTTCAACGCTAACATTAAAGAAAAATAGCAAAAAATAAAAAAAAAATTAAAAAAAGAAAAATAGCAACTGCTGACTTTCTGTGTGAACTAAGTTTTAGTTCCTTAGGAGTAAATATTGAAGTAAATTTTAGAGAAAATAAGTATTTTGAATAGGTAGCTACAGTAGTCAATAGATGATCAAAAATAACAATGTCCCAATTGAGCCAGTTGGATCTAGTAGAAGGAGGCCTGAGCTAGAAATCAAGACTTCGGGGTTCCAGGTTGGTAGGTTGGTTCTGTTGCTAATGAAGCAGTCATTTTCTAGGCTTGTTTCCTCATCTGTTTGCTCGCTTGCTCTCTCTCATGCGCACGCGCGCGCGCGCTCTCTCTCTCTATATATATATATATATATATCTCCAGTCTCTGAGTCCTTCCCCAGCTCTAAAATCCTATGAAACACTGGTAGTTTCTCTCATACAGATCATTTCCTGTTCTATCATCATTATAATTTGTTTCTGTGATATCTCAATGAAGCCATTTTATAAATTTGGAATACAAATTGAATCAGCTTCTTGGCATGATGACCATGGGTACTTAGAAGAAACTAGGTAATTAGAAACAGTTTATCTGATTTCTTTCTTTCTTTTCTTTCTTTCTTTTTTTTTTTTTTGTGACAGAGTCTCATTATGTCGCCCTCAGTAGAGTACCATGGTGTCACAGTTCACAGCAACATCAAACTCTTGTACTTAAGCAATTCTCTTGTCTCAGCCTCCTAAGTAGCTGGGACTACAGGCACCTGCCACATGCCTGGCTATTATATTTTGGTTGTTGTTATTGCAGTCGTCATTGTTGTTTAGCAGGCCTGGGCTGGGTTCAAACCCACCAGCCTTGGTGTATGTGGCCGATGCCATAACCACTGTGCTACAGGCACCGAGCCATCTGATTTCTTTTCTGACCAATTTTTCCCTCCTTGTTCTCTCTTATGATTTCTTCCTGTTGCATGGCCTTTAAAAAAATTTAGTACTGAGTATTGTTCGCAAGCTGAAGCTGAATTAATTCTAAGAGTATGTAGTTATTTCTTAGTGTTACTTCCTTAAGACTCTCATACTGCACCATCAACCAAAACGGTGCTTAATAAAATCTGGGTCCTCAGCTTTACTCCTACAGGCCAGTAGCTTCACTCTGTCCCACCAGATCCCAGCAGGGTCAAGTTACATCACTTGTTACTAAGGAAACTGGACTGGGTGTTCCCGTGGATCCTTCAATCTCACATCTTCCTCCAGATGGCGTCTTGTCTCTTTTCCAAAACTAAATTTCTCCTCTTTCCTCTTTTTCTTTCACCACAAATTCATTGGAGAACACTTTGTCCACTGGCTTTACCCCTCTGTTAAGGTCACTAATGACCTCATGGCTAAATCCATTGGTTTCCGTGTTTCACTTCTCATATCTCAAAGTATCAGAATTCTGGCATAGTCTAGCTTTACTGTTACTTAAGGAAGTAACACTACCCACCCTCAAGGCTACAGGTGTTATGAAGAGTCTCAATTCTAGGTTTTCTTTCTTCTCCACCCTCCCCCCTCCTTTTTTTTAATACAGATGAGTGTCTC
>NW_003852406.1:15538511-15574825 GCF_000181295.1 Otolemur garnettii
TTTGGCGGGTCCGGGCTGGGGATTCGAACCCGCCACCTTAGGTGTACGTGGCTGGCGCCTTAGCCGGTTGAGCTATAGGTGCCGAGCCAGCCCTTCCAGTCTTGTCTCTCCTTCCTCTCCTCATGCTCAGGTGATCCTGAACTACTCTCTCTGCCCCTCAGAGATGCCCTACTTTCTTTCACTTTGAGGACTTTCCACTCATCTTTTCATTTCTGCTCTGTAGACCACCTTTGCTAACTCCTAAGCCAACACTTTAAGAATGAGTAGGTATTATCTTCTTTAGCAAAACATCATGCTTTTGGATTATGTGCCCCACCCCCATCTTGTATATTCCCACAGCACGGCATTCCCCACTGGTCTATAGCTCCATGGAGACAGCAACACATCTGCTTTACTGGTATATTCCCAGGGCCCAGCATTGTGCCCGATACTTATGAGACATATTTTGAATGAATGAACAGCTGAATAAATATAAATCTGTCAACACTACCAGAACACAAAGCTCATGTACATTCATGGAACAGTATCCACAGAGAGTACCTGTCCCTTCCCCACAATCACCTTTTACCCAACATCATTTTAGTATCTTGTGTTTTCAAGTCTTTAAGGGAAACTAACAGTAAGTTCATAAAAACTTAGAGAGTCAATAACACCACTACTTAGCCTCAAATTTCTCACTTGTAAATAGGATGGTTAAAATCAGTGTCAAAGTGCTTTTGAAACAGCAATGCATTATGTAACTGTGAAATGATACGAATATTCAGTGAAAGCTTGAAGGAAGTTTTTCTAGTATAGAACCACAAGTGCTAAAGGTGACTATGTTATTGTGATTCTGCCAGTTTTCTAGCTGCTTTCCTTTCTTTTTCTCCAAACAGCTATCAGTTAAAAATGTCTTCACAGATGTCTTCCCAGATTCATTATATTTCACACTGCCTTCCCATTTTTCAACTGTGAGAATAAGTGGAAGGTATATGTAACTGTTTTAAATGGGCAAAGGTGATGTCTTTTTTTTTTTTTTTTTTGAGACAGAGCCTCAAGCTGTCCCCCTGGTAGAGTGCCATGGCATCTCAGCTCACAGCAACCTCCAACTCCTGGGCTCAAGCGAGTCTCCTGCCTCCGCCTCCCAAGTAGCTGGGACCACAGGCGCCCGCCACAACGCCCAGCTATTTTTTGGTTGCAGCCGTCATTGTTGTTTGGCGGGTCCGGGCTGGGGATTTGAACCCGCCACCCTAGGTGTACGTGGCTGGCGCCTTAGCCGGTTGAGCTATAGGTGCCGAGCCGTAATGTCTTGTAAGAACTAAATATGCTCGGTATTTCAAGGGCCATTTTCAGAAGTGAAATGCAAAACATCTCCCTTCAGGTCCCAACTTTTGCCTATTGGTGTTTATTTTTTTCTATGTGGATTGCCAAGAGTTATATTCATGATGGATATTAAAGAATGAGTAGGGGTGGCTAATAATATAGCATTTACTTGTGCTGGGCAAACTCCTCAAAATAACTCGGGAGGTAAGCACTAGTATTATTATGCTCATTCAACACAGAGAAAAATCTATCTTAGATGTAAATGGTCAGGGAGCTTTTTTTGTCTTTGTTTTTTTTTTTTTTTGTGAGACAGAGTCTCCAAAAAAAGACTCGCCCTCCGTAGAGTGCCATAGCATCACAGCTCACAGCAACCTCACACTCTTGGGCTTAAGAGATTCTCTTGCCTCAGCCTCCCAACTAGCTGGGACTACAGGCGCCCGCCACAGTGCCCAGCTATTTTTATTTTATTTTTTTATAGTTGTCATTGTTGTTTGGCAGGCTCTGGCTGGGTTCAAACTATCCAGCTCTGGTGTATGTGGCTGGCACCCAGCCATAGTTAGGGAACTTAATCTTGCAATTGTAATTTTTAAACCTCTCAAAAATTGTTAATATAAATAGTAGATGTTTATAAGTTCCGCGTTTCAAATTATTTCATTCATCAAACAGAGATAGTGAGCTGCTCCTAAGGGCTGAGGAAACAACGAAGAAGAAAGCAAAGTTACAATTTAATGGGGAAGACTAATGAGCGAGTCATTAAATAAATGGCCTGAAGTGGGCGAAGTAACTGTTGCTCTAAGGTGGCCAGAGTGCCTTCAAAAACAACTTTTTTTAAAAAGATTTTTTTGGGAATAAAAAGTAAAGTCCCAAACAACCCTAGGAAGGACAGTTTCCCCCACTACTGTTTCATTATTTTACAGCTTCTGGGTAATGCTTGGGTCATTGCTATCCCAGCCTACATTTTATACAAGGATAGAGCAAGAAGTTCCTGCTACTATACAAATGGAAAAATGTGGGGCTTTTTTCCCCCTCTTTTTATTTCTGGAGGGGAATGAGGATTACAAACTGAAAAAAATATGCTTTAAAAAAGATTCTTTTATTTCAAAAGAAATCCTGCCCCGGAACTGCAGTTTTTCTGTAGCTGACCTGGAATCGTTCCCCGTCCTCGCTGCAAGCGGCTTCAAGGTAACATGGGAACCTCCCCCCCTCTTATCCACCTCGAGGCCAGCACTGGTGATAGCTCAAAGTGTGCCTCTTATGGTGAGGGCTATGGCTTAGGCCCTAAAGTCGCCAACGAGCCCCACCTGGAGATTGCGGTGTAGCAGCACCGCGCCTGCAGCCCGAGACGTCCCCTGCTTCCTCCGCGGCTCCAAGGGACCTACGCCTAGGTACGCGCTTCCAACCTAGAGCGCCTTCCCGCTCCACCCCGCCTTCTCCTCCTCGAGCCCCGCCTCGAGCCCCGTCCCCGCCTCGAGCCCCGCCCCCGCCTCGAGCCCCGCCCCACCACGCCCCGCGTTCCCCTCCTCAAGCCCCGCCCCTTCCCGCCCCTTCCCGCCCCACCCGGCGCTGCGCTCACTGCTTGGAGCCCCGCCCCGCCTCGACTGTGCCGGGAGCTTCTCGCGTCGCCTGAGGCCCCGGGGCAGGCTTCCGCGGTCGCCATGACGGCGGCAGTGTTCTTCGGCTGTGCCTTTATTGCCTTCGGGCCTGCGCTCGCCCTCTACGTCTTCACCATCGCCAACGAGTCGTTGCGCATCATCTTCCTCATCGCTGGGTGAGGCGGCCGCGCCGGGAGACCCGGACGCCCGGGCTCCCTTTCCCCGCTGGGGGTACCGCGACCAAACGGCTCGACCGTGTTAGATGTTTGGACGGGTGGACGTTTGAGAGGGGAGAGCGGAGACCCTGCTCCCCCGAGGCTTTTCGCCCCCTAGGAAGGAGCTCGCACTGTGGATCAGAGCCCGGTGCTTGGCTTCGGAGGGCTTTTGCCCAGGGTCCCGGGGTGGGATTTCGTAGAGCTGCCAAAGTTGTATGACAAAATTATGGATGACTTCATACGTACATCCTTCGTTTTTCTGGAGAGGGAGTCCCTAATTTCCCTCAGATTCTCGGAAGCATCTGAAATCCAAAAAGGGTTAAGAATCGTTGGCCTTAGGATAGTATTTCTCTTGCCCTCTCCCAATTAGAATTACCCGGGGCCGGGTGCTTTAAAACATGCTGATGTCTACCACCACCACCACCCGCCCCAGATCAGTTTAATCAGAGTGTCTGCTGTTTTTTTAAAGCTACTTTTAGATGATTCGGGTGTGCAGCAAAGGGCGAAAACCTTCTCAAGCAGGTGTGCATCTTCACCTAGCAGCTTAACAAATACCGAACTCGGGTGGCCAGTGTGGTCATTCATGATCCCAGTTTTCATCTTCTGGCAGCTTCTTACTGAGTGGACATGCCACGTCTCTTTACACCAGCCGAGGCTAGTGGTTCCCACTTTTTCTAGCTACTTCATCTCCCACCACTGTATTGAAAATGCTGCATCACATGTTATTTTAAAAACAATAGAGATTTAAGATAAAGGTTTGTAAAACTTGCTATATAATCATTAGAATCCACAGGATTGTTGTAAGACTCTAGTCTGAACTAGGTCAGAGCACTGGTTTTCAGCTTCTTGATTTTATACCAATCCCTGCATTAATAGGGATGTGGATTTTTTTTGGAAAAGACACAGTTTTGTTTTTTGCAGTTATTTGACCATTAAATCCATAATATCTGGTAAGGTTTTTGTTTTTGTTTTTTGAGAGAGTCTCAAGCTGTTGCCTTGGGTAGAGTGCCATGGCGTCACAGCTCATAGCAACCTCAAACTCCTGGGCTTAAGTGATTCTCTTGCCTCAGCCACCCAAGTAGCTGGGGCTACTGGCACCGGACACAGTGCCCAGCCATTCTTTGGTTGCAGTTGTCATTGTTGTTCAGCAGGCCCAGGCTGGATTCAAACCCACCAGCTCCAGTATATGTGGCTGGCACCCTAGCCACTGAGCTACAGGAGCTGAGCCTCTGGTAGGTTTTAAGGATATGAAAATTACAATAGTCACAGGTTATGTATTTTATTGTTTTGGCACATTGATGGGTAAAGCATTGATGGAGGAGGAGCCGTTAACTACGTTTATAGCTATACAGTTCTTGGCAGATAGGGAAGTAGAGTCATTAAAGAAGAGTAATTTTGTTGGAAAATCTCACATTCCTGTTGAATGACATGTTTGTAGTTTTGCATATAGGAAAATTAAGGTTCTTCATGACTTTCATAGATACAACCAAGATAGAACTTTAATACCTTTTATCATAGGCTTCTGATAATTCTTGGTAATATGCTAGCTTCTTTATTTCTTGCTAATAGCAAATATTAAATTCTGTTTTCCCTAATGGAATTACAAATTGAAAACCAGGAAGCCAATGGGGAAATGTACCATTGATGAAGAACTGCTGATCCACAGCATCACTTAGGAGGACTTTTTTTTCCTTATCAAAAAGTCAGGAAATCTGTTCCTTTTCAAGCAGGGATTTTTCACTTTTGAATCATTATTAATCTTGTACTTATGTTCCCTTGTAACTTTCCCCCCCCTATTTTTCAGAGCTTTCTTCTGGTTGGTGTCTCTACTGTTTTCATCCCTTGTTTGGTTCGTAGCAAGAGCCATTACTGAGAGCAGAGAGGAACCAATACAGAAATATCTGCTGATCTTTGGTGTGCTGGTCTCAGTCTTTATCCAAGAACTGTTCCGGTTTGCATATTATAGACTTTTAAAGTAAGTTAAAGTTTGTGTTACCTTTTCTCCCCACTTAGATTCTGAGATGCAATTTGGTCATTTGAACCCTAAATAGAATATGGTATTTGAGGACCCATATGAGAACTATTTTCTACGTAGTTCTAAGCAGAGATTAGTACATTTCCAGTCTGAAAATATTATGTGTTCTTTTAACTTGTAGACATTTCTCCCTCTATAACTTACTTCCTTGAAAAAATAATTAAGAATTTATGCAGTGCCAGACACTATCCTAGGCACAGGTGATACATCAGTGATTAAAAAAGTCTCTGGCCTCATGTGGGAAGAGACAGAAATGAATGAACAAGAATTGTAGTATATATTAGAACATAAGTGTCACAGAGAAAAATAAGCTAGAGAGATGGTCACTGCAACAATGACAGAAACCATCTTAGCTTAGAATTTATACATGCTTCTCTTTGCCACCACCTAAGATAAAGAACTTTTATGGAAATCATGCTTTCCATTATTTTGACTGTTTTAGGGGAATGTGGGAGTTCATTTTGTAATATTTCCTGTAGTTTCAAATCTATAATTAAAAAATACTTTCAAAAAGTCTTAGGTTTCTTTTTTTGTGCCAGAAAGTAGGTCTTCTATAGGACCCCTGAGGACCTCACATGAAACTACTGATTTGAAACATAGCTTGAACTGTATTTTCTTTCATGCAGTCAAGGAATTTGCTTCGATTACGTAGTAGGACTTAGCAGAGTAATAAATGTGCCATTCTTTTTCATTTCTGCATATAGGAAAATTAAGGTTCTTCATGAATTTCATAGATACAAACAAGACAGAACATTAAGACCCTTTTCCATAGGCTTCTGATCATTCTTGGTAATATGCTAGCCTTTTTTATTTTTTTTGCTTATAATAGCAGATATTGAATTCTATTCTCCCTAATGGAATTACAAATTGAAAACCAGTAAACTATTACTTAGAAGCAAAAGTCATAGGAAAGGGTTAAAAATGAAATTCCTATTAATCCCTGGAAATATTAAAGAGCAACAAGTATCAAGTGTGTTAACTATGAAATTTCTGCAGGAATACAACATCCCTAACATGGCCATCTAGCTGTGGTTAAATATTTCTGGTATGTGGTAATTACTACTATTCTGTGACTGTAATTTTAACTGTAGAATATTATTAAGGTAATCAAAATCTCCCTTTTTCTGATCTCTGCCCCACTTATGAGGTAAATGAAAATCTGTCACATGTTTATCACATTCCTCATTTCTTCACTGGACCTCAGAAGGCATGGTTGTGCCTTCCAAACCCTTCCACAAGCAAAGTCTATACTTTTTTGTCAGGCAGCATGTCTCTTTTTGTCAGTGCCTAGCTTCTGCTCAGAGCCCAGCACAGTATTCTGCAGTGTGGTCTGAGCTGTGCCCTAACAGGCCACAATATCCTTAATAGCTTCAGATTGCACTGGGTTTTCATGTCAGCAACATCATTGGCTCATACTCATTTTCATTTTCATGCAATGGTTCTCATGTTTAAAAGCATGTGATTTCTAATACAGAGTATCAGTTAAGGACAGGGGTTTAATAACCCCTTAAGACTTGGACATTCTGATACCTGACTTATCTGGAGTGATTAAGTGGATATCTTCTGTTCTTTACTGCCTTATTTCTTGGTTGTTTCCGCTTAAAATGTCTACCTTTGCTTGGCACTAGCCTTTGGCTTCAAAGGACTGTAAGCTGACTATGGGTCCACAATTTTAATGAGGACAGGAAGGGAGTAGAGCCACGTGAGGATGGAATGTCAGTCTGTAGGCTCTTATGCTAGGAAATTCAGAGAAACCTCTTTGACCTTCTGGGGAAACCATGTTTGGTTCTCTGAAAGGACCTTTGGAAATTTTCATATAGCTGGTAGGACAAACCTATACTAACAGGTACCTCTGTTACAGGATAAAACACCTGATGCGCCTCAGGATGCATCTTTGACAAGTCTTTAGAATATTCAAAATTTTCCTAGCAAATTTTAGAAATGTTGGATGTTATGTGGTTGTGTTAAAACAAGTTTGAAAACTTACACTTTATTTATGACTAACATTATGTGGATACATTTAAATTATTCTCTTATGCTATACTACATTTAAATATAGGGACTTTGGTTTAATCAGTATTTTATTTAGGCTTGGCACAGTGGCTTATCCCTGTAATCCCAGCACTTTGGGAAGCCAAGGTGAGAGGATCACTTGAGGCCGAGAATTCCAGACCAGCCTGAACAAAATAGCAAGATCCTATTTCTGCAAAAAATAAAAAAAAGTAGCTGGGCGTGGTGGTGTATACCTATAGTCCTAGCTGCTTGAAAGGTGAGGCAAGAGACTTATGCTATGGTGGCATAGTTCACAGCAACCTCAAATCCTTAGGCTCAAGCAATCCTCTTTCTTCGTTGCCTCAGCCTCCCAAGTAGTTGGAAATATAGGTATGAGCAACAATGTCCAGTCAGTTTTTCTTAGAGACCCTCTCTCTTTAAAAAAAAAAAAAAATTGTTTATCCACTGCCAAAGTAGGTTTTGAACTTGTAAGTTTAAAGTTCTGCCTTAATAGCCAGGCATTATGGTGGGCACCTGTAGTCCTAGCTACTTGGGAGACTGAGGCAGGAGGATTGCTTGAACCCAGGAGTTTGAGGTTGCTGTGAGCTAGCCTGATGCCAAGGCTCTGTAGCCTGTGACAACAGAGTGAGACTCTGTTTCAAAAAAATCATAAAGTTTTACCTTAACCAAATTTTTGCTATCTGAATTTGATGCCAAGATTAAAATTCTGAGGACTTGGACCAGTTTTTTTTATAAATCGATAGAATTGAATAAAAACATCTGTCATTGAATCTAACAAGAAGTTTATTTCATGGATCAGGACTTGGGAACAGTCACTTAATCATGAATGAATAGTAACTTTCTGCCTGGCAGAGCCTTGCCTAGTGAGAAATTGGCATGTAACTGCAAGTGGCCTTTCTACTGTAATTTTCTTTTTTTTTTTTTTTTGAGACAGAGCCTCAAGCTGTCCCCCTGGGTAGAGTGCTGTGGCATTACAGCTCACAGCAACCTCCAACTCCTGGGCTCCAGCGAGTCTCCTGCCTCCGCCTCCCAAGTAGCTGGGACCACAGGCGCCTGCCACAACGCCCGGCTATTTTTTTGGTTGCAGCCGTTGCAGCCGTCGTCGTTTGGCGGTCTGGGCTGGAGATTCGAACCCACCACCTTAGGTGTACGTGGCTGGCGCCTTAGCCGGTTGAGCTATAGGCGCTGAGCCTCTACTGTAATTTTCTTTGAGAATCTGAGTTAAGTTGCCTAAAACAGTGTAGGCAACTCTGCATTGCTTGAAACTTCTACATGTTGCCTAAAGCAGAGTTTTTTCTGTTTGGATTAAAACTTTTATAATTTAATTTTGTCTTATGATAAATATTTGGTAATTTTAGAAAATCATCCATTTATAGAAAAATGTTAAGATAACCATTACTATAATTTTTTAGGAGGTATATCTATTTTTAAAAATTACTAACATTAAAAAAAAATTCCTAACATAGCATATTTAATTTGTATGCATATTCCTGGATACTTTTCCTTTCTTATATACCCATTCAAGAAAGAAAAGAACAAATAGGAAAGGTAGTATAATTTATCAGTAGTTTTTCAAAGTTTCTATTTTAAAAACTGAGGTTCTTTTTCTTTTTTGTTCTCAGAAACACAATAATGAATGCAAACAAAGAATTTTCCATTTCAGTAAAACAGAAGTGAACATGAAAACTGATGTTTTGTACTTTCTCACTTCCTGGTGTTAACATTTAGAACTGTTAGTGTCATAACCTTTCCTCCCACAAACTCCTATAACATCAATGAGGAAGTTTCTTAAACTTCTGAAATTATGTATTTAATATATTTGTGATAGCAGTTTTGCTGTAACAAATAACTAACATCTTCTATTCTTCTATTTATTACTTCTGTTTATTATTGAGCAATTTATATACAACAGAAATCCTCCAGAATTTGATTCTACTATATTGCTGTGTTTTTTATGGAGATTATTACTATTTTATGTGTTTCATAAGCTTTAGTTATCCCCTTAAACTATCATCACTATGATAGGTAAGTTTATTTTACTTAGGAAAATTGGACATTTTAGTTTGTTACTGTTCCAGGGAGAGAAGATAGTCACTTAAATTTCTGACTTGTGTCCCTTCTACCAACAATACTTTCAAATGGAGAGCACCAAAATGGTGAATCGTTTCTTTAGAGTCTAGAAAAATAAAGGACATCTTATTATTATCTTGGTTGAATTCTACATTGTTTTAATTTAATGTAATGGTATTTATATTTATGTAATGAATAACCCAACTATAATGAATGTGCATACCCTGAAATTTAAAATAACACAATGCCCAGATAAGAAATATGTCTTGGTTATTTTGTCTATTCTTAGAGTTAATCTAAATCTTTTGTTTCAAAACTTGCTGAAAAAAATCATTCTAAGGTGTTCCAGTTCTTTTATTGCCTTAATGGATATACTTTATAGTAAATACAATTCAAATATTCTTTGAGTCAGGATCTTACAATTTTGCAGAGTTTTCTTTCTAACAGGGTATTGGTAATAGTGATGGTAGTGGAACTGACTAGCCACACCTAGCATTCCTAACACATCTGCATGGGGGCTGGGGCTCATGGTAAATTTGTGAACTGGCCGGCGTCACTCTGGAGATCATTTCTTGTTGCGCAGTGTTCCTTTCCTTCAAATACATATTTATCTCCTGTTTGAGGGTAGCACTTTATCTCTGAAGCCTAATTGGGGATATAAAATGAATATGTAAAATATTTGAGAATCAAAAGATCATATGATTGAGTACCCACATGAGAGTTCACTTCATTAACCTTATAGGATTTAAGGTTAAGGAGAGATCAGTGATTACTAACCATGGAGAGAGGCACCTTTTTTTTTTTTTGACAGTTTCACTTTGTCACTCTCAGTAGACTGCCATGGCATTATAGCTTACAGCAACCTCATACTCTTGGGCTCAAGCAATTCTTTTGCCTCAGCCTCCTGAGGAGGTGGGAGGGATGATAGTGCCCACCACAATGCCCAACTATTTTTAGAGCTGAGTTCTCGCTCTTACTCAGACTGGTCTCGAACCTGTGAGTTCAGGCAATCCACCCGCCTCCACCTCCCAGAGTGTTAGGATTATAGGCTGAGCCACCAAGACCAGCACCTTCTTTAATAAATTGCTGCCTGGACTAGATTTTGAGGGATGAGTTCAATTTTGGTTCTGTGGAGAGGAGGTACAAGGGAAAGTAGGAGAATAAGCATAGCTCCAGTAGAAGATAAAACGAATGAATGAAGATATAGTACTTTGGGAAGAGAAACAAAAATTCAGAGTGGTAGATACCATAAGATAATTAAATATTTACTAAGCTCAGAAAGTACTTGAAAATATTTCTTTTTTTCTTATTAAACTCAATTCATGATGGCTTGTTTACTTAATATGTTTCCTTTATTTTTCTTTTATGTGGAAGTTATAAAGGCAAATGTTAGTTGGAAATTTGGGTTTTGTTTACATGAAATCTAGATTTAGAGTATAATGTTACCTGATCCAAAGCCTCAGGTATCTGGATTTGCAGTATCTTGTGTACTTTCCCAGTATACTACTTTGATGTACTGCTTTTCTTCTTTTCCCTTAATTATATGTGTGGTTTTATTTTAGAAAAGCCAATGAAGGTTTGAAGACTATAAACCCAGGTGAAACAGTACCATCTATGCAGTTACTGGCCTATGGTAAGTTAGAACTGCCTGGTGTCATAAGAAAAAAATTAGAATTGGCATAAAAGTCATTTTTATCTCTTGTATCTTTTTAGATTTCAAATTGTATTTTATTACTGCTTTGGTCTATTGGTGTACATTATTATTACCATTCTCTGGGTTCCTTATGTAAAGGATAGTGATTACACATGACCCTTATCTGTATGTCCATTAAGTATTAACCAGGTTTGAAAGTTAGGGGTTTTTTTTTAATTTCCTTGCTTATTTTTTATTTTTATTTCTTTGCTTTTGTTGTTGTTGTTGTTGTTGTCATTGAGACAGAGTCCCACCCTATGCCCTGAGAAGAGTACAGTGGCTTCATAGCTCACTGTAACCTCAGACTTGGGCTGTGGGCATCCCGCTGCCTCAGCCTCTGGAAGCCGCTGGGAATACAGGCGCTTGCCTCGGCACCCGGCTGGGTTTTTTCATTTTTTTTAGGAGTTGGAGTCTCACTCTCACTCAAGCAAGTCTCCAACTCCTGAGCTCTAGCAATTCTCCCTCCTCAGCCTCCCACAGTGCTGGGATTACAAGCGTGAGCCACTGCACCCAGCTGAAAGTTAGATTTTTAACAAATATTTGTTCTAGTTAACTAAGATTTTCTAAGCAATGTACCTGTTGTCTTCTCTGGATGTTTACATAACTTTGGCTTTTCTATAAGGATTCTTCATATTAATGCAGTTAATAACCCTGCATATTATTATTTTAGAATTATGTGTACAGATTGGACCCAAGTTCCCAAGTTTGGCCTGGGAATTGAGTCCTCCTTAAGCTCAATTCCAGTTCTAAGCTAAACTAAAGCCAGAGCTTCAGCAGCCTATCCTCCTCTGTCACACCTGTTTCTTCTATACCTTTCCAAATCTTTTTCTCTTTTTAATTTCTCTGCTGCTTTCTGCTGTTCATTGCCTTGGCTCATCTCCCTTCTTTCTCTATTCATCATGCAGCCAAGCATGGGTTCTTTCTACAGTCAGCTGCTCTTCAACAAGAGCATATGCACCCTTTCCCCTCCAACAAAATAGTCTTAGCTACTCCTTGGAAATTTGATTTGCAGAGAAATCTTAGCAGGAAAAGTTTTTAACAATGTTTTTCTTCCTCTTTAGTTTCTGGCTTGGGCTTTGGGATCATGAGCGGTGTGTTTTCCTTCGTGAATACCCTGTCTGACTCCTTGGGACCAGGCACAGTGGGCATTCATGGAGACTCTCCTCAGTTCTTCCTTAATTCAGGTATGTGTCTCGTAGCTGTCAGTGTTCAGGCTTCTCGTCTTAATGATCATACTTATTAAAATTTACTGGCTTAGGAATTCCAGTGAATGGAAATTTATTTCATGCCTTTTTTTATTTTTGTAGACACAGTCTCACTTTATCCCCCTCAGTAAAGTACCATGGCGTCACATAGCTCACAGCAACCTCCAACTCCTGGGCTTAGGCGATTGTCTTACCTCAGCCTCCTGAGTAGGTGGGACTATAGGAGCCTGCAGTTGTGGTTTGGCTGGGGCCAGGTTTGAACCTGCTACCGTTGGTAATGGGGCTGGCGCCCTACCCACTGAGCCATAGGTGCTGCCTGCCTTTTTTTTCTTTTTGTTTTACAAAATTATTCAGCTTTTATTAATTAGCACCTTAGAGGAAACGAAGATGATAGGTGAGGTAGTAAAGCCAGGATAGCTCCCTAAACAAACGGAAAGGAACAAAGGCAGACAGGGCTCAGAAAGCCATCTGAGCACAGGGAGGCAGCACCCTTTGAGACTGGGCCTGGACCCAAGGGTGCTCCAGTACCTGGGCCAGGGGCAGCTGTTCCTGGGGCTTGTATCAGAGAAGCTTGGAGATCAGGTCCTGGGCCCCCAAAGGCATTATTTGGGGGAACCTCACATCTACCTTGAGGATGCACCTGTAGGTCTCATTGTAGGAGGTGCTCTCAAAGGGTGGACTTCCCACCAACAGCTCACAGCAGAGCACCCCAGTACACAGATCCACCTTTTCATCATATGTCCTCCCCTCGACCATTTCAGGGGGCAAGTAGTCAAGTCAGTCCACACACTGTCTTTCTCCTCAGAGAGGGGGTGTGCACAGACCAGCCAAAATCTGAATCTTCACCTCACGCCTAAAACCCAGAAGCAGGTTTTCTGGCTTAATATCCCTGTGAATCACTTTCTTGTCATGGCAGTAAGTCAGGGCATCTGTTGATTCCTCCTTTATCGTGGCTGTTCACTGCTCATCAAATGTGTGGTTTTACTGCGGGTCCTTGTACAGCTCACCCCTTGGAGCATATTCCAGAATCAGATACACACAGTGAGCATATCAAGTGAGTAATTGTACAGCATAGGATATTGGGATGTCTGACGGAAGGATGGAGGAAAGGTCATGGTTGCCCCTGAGGCCCAGCACATGATGCTATCTATCATCAGTGATTGGTCACCACACAAGTGGCAAACTATGCCGGGACCAGAATAATACAGCTCAATTTGGGAGTGCGTGAAAGTAGAACAGGGATCAGGCATTAAGATTTGGGTGCCTGACAGAGATTTACATCATGTCATGAATTCCTGGGGGTACTATGAGCAGGGGATGTAGAACTTTATTCTACACGCTCTGGGTTCAGATGTCAGAGGCAAACAGGTGAATGAGTAAAGACCTAGGGCGGGAGTCTCATGCTGAGACAGTCTTTACTGCAGGTGCGCCTGGATTTCAATTTCCCTGCGCTGCTGGTACTCCAGTCCTCCTTTCTCTATCTGTGACTTAAAAAGAACCTTCAGGGCCACAGTAAAATAGCTTTCCTTGAGCCGAGCCTGGTACACATTTCCAAATTTCCCCTTGCCTAGAGGGCGCCTGATTTCAAAATCATCAATTGTGAGTCACCTCGTGGCTGGGCTGCCAAGCTGAGCTGTGGGGCCTGCTACAGCTGGGGGCTCAGCTCTGCCTGCCTGCATCACAGATTTCGGGCAGCTCACGAGGTCAGAGCTGCTGACGCCTTTCAGAGCCCTTTGGAACTGGAAGCTCTTGTTCAGCAGATCCTGGAAAGGGGTCAGGGGGGACGTGAGGCCCAGGCCAAGTCTCTTCCAATTCGCTGGCTCCCGCAGCCTTGTGTGGGGGGTGCCAAGCAAGGGCCACTAGCTTCAAGATCTGACATGTCATGCCTATTTCATGCCTTTTAAAAACAAAATAATCTTAGGCACTGCAAAGCAAAAACGCTTAGAAAAATAAAAATTTTGGCTAGAGTGTTTTAGAACTTTAGGGTAGAATTTGGCTTACATTAAATTTGTTTTTATTTTGTGATATTAACAATGTTGCTATATAGTTGAAATTGTAAGAAATGTATTTTTAAAGGATGTGTGTTTTTTTGCTTTTATGATTTTATATTTATCTTTGGTGTAAACCCTAATGTTTAATTAATTTGTTGTTGTGGCTTTTTGGGATAGACAGTATAATTTAATCTTGAAATTGTGAAGAAAAACAGAATAATAGATGAGTTAATGTTTTTATCTAAGGATTCAGCTAAGAGGACCAACTTCAAATTGCCTTCTCATCTACCAGCCAAAAAATTGTGATGCAATGATCACAAATTTAAGAGATTTTAATGTACATAATGAATATGAGAATTTCTCCTAAATTCCACAAAAATACTCTTTAAAAAATAGGTACCCATTATTTTTAGTCACTTCCACAACAGTTATGCCATTGAAGTAGGTGACCTCACAAGCAAATTCACTGTTTAAAGTCCATGCAGAAGCTCCTCAAAGAGCTTACCCTTTAGTAGAAGAAATAAGAAAAAGAGTTTCAATGATAGTTTAAGGTAATAGTGGAAAAGACATAAAGAGGTATGACCAGTTATTTAAAAATTACTGCAGTAGATTAGAGACATCCTGCATGTTGTGTGATCCTAAGCCCAGTGAACACTTATTTACCTTTCTCAGTATACCCTTTGTTTCCATTTTTGTTCAAGTGTTGGCATCGCTAGTCTAGATTCTCACTACCCATCCCCAACTGGCTAGTCTTTCTTTGACACATTTTCCATGTGAATCCGCCCTGTATGCAGCCACCAAACTAATCTTTCCCATTTCAAAAATGTTTTGACTTTCCAAGGTCTGCAGGATAAAGTCAGGGCCCTTTAAATCTGGCTGCAAGCTAGAGGACATGAAAGTATGTTAATAGATCATATTTATTTAATGATGTCATGCAAATTATTTTCTTTTCTTTTTTTTTTTTAAGATACAGTCTCACTCTGTTGCCCAGGCTGGAGTACCATGGTGTCCGCCTAGCTCAAAGGAACCTCAAACTCTTGGGTTGAAGGTATCCTCCTGCCTCATACTCCTGAGCAGCTGGGACTACAAGTGTCCACCACAACACTTGGCTAATTTTTCTCTTTTTAGTAGATACAGGGTCTTGCTCTTGTTCTTGCTCAGGCTGGTCTTGAACTTCTGAGCTCAAGGGATCTTCTTGCCTGGACCTTCCAAAGTGCTAGGATTACAGGCATGAGCCACCATGCCTGGCCAACTTGTCTTCCTCTTAAACATTTCATAATAAGAATATTTCTGGCAAATTGTTAATGATTGATTATACTGAGTGTTAGGTTTTAAAACCAAATGCAGTATTCATAGTTCAAGTCTCTTAGTGTTCAGATGTAGCACAGTGGCTCATGACTATAATTCTAGCACTCTGGGAGGCTGAGGCAGGAGCATCATTTGAGGTCAGAGTTTGAGGCCAGCCGGAGCAAGAGTGAGACTCTGTCTCTACTAAAAATAGAAAAATTGGCTCAGTGCCTGTGGCTCAAGTGGCTAAGGCGCCAGCCACATTCACCTGAGCTGGGGGTTCAAATTCAGCCTGGCCCCGCCAAACAACAATGACGGCTACAACCAAAAAATAGCCGAGCATTGTACCAGGCGCCTGTAGTCCCAGCTACTTGGGAGGCAGAGGCAGGAGAATCACTTGAGTCCAGGAGTTGGAGGTTGCTGTGAGCTGTGATGCCACAGCACTCTACCTGGGGCAACAGCTTGAAGCTCTGTCTCAATAAAATAAAATAAAAATAGAAAAATTAGCCATTGTGGTATTAGGCACATTGTGGCCATTAGGCATTGTGGCAGATGCCTACAGTCCCACATATGTAGAGGCTGAGGCAGGAGCATTGAGCCCAGGAGTTTGAGGTTGTTGTGAGTTAGGCTGATGCCACAGCACTCTAGCTTAAGCAACAGCAACAGAGTAAGACTGTCTCAAGAAATAATGTCAGTTAGAGTTCAAAATGAAGTAATAAAACATAATCATAAAGGGGTGTTAGTGCAACAGTTCTGTTATTCCGTCTCTTATACAGCTTTTATGTATACTGCCACAGAAGCAATTTTCTTTCGATCCTCCAGTTTTGCCAGCTTCTTTCACTAGATGGTGCTAATTCCCTTCATTTCGTTCCCTTTAGTGACTTAGTATGTTTTCATAAGATACTTAAAATGATTCTTTTGGAAGAAAGTAAGATTTGCTAGCAATTTGGGGATTATATTTGTAATTTCTATGAATTCAAGGAAAAATTCAGTATTCAATAAGGTAGCTTAATGTCGTTATGGCTTAATGTCTAAGGCCAAGTTAAGATGGCAGACTGGCCATGCTGTGAATATGTACCTAAAGAATAAAAGAACAATTGCTATTTTATCATGTGCAAATTTCTGAATTGTTTTAACATCATTCTTTAAAGCAGGGACTTTGAGTTAAAAATTTAAGAAATTCTGGGCGGCACCTGTGGCTCAAAGGAGTAGGGCACCAGCCCCATATGCTGGAGGTGGCGGGTTGAAACCCAGCCCCGGCCAAAAAAAAAAAATACTGCAAAAAATTTAAG
This sequence comes from Otolemur garnettii, assembly GCF_000181295.1. NCBI lineage: Eukaryota > Metazoa > Chordata > Mammalia > Primates > Galagidae > Otolemur > Otolemur garnettii. The sequence continues at coordinate 15,555,207 of NW_003852406.1, forward strand.
AAATTCATGTTTATTACATTTAAAAATAATGCCCCCAAATTTATATGTGTTATATTTGTGTTATATATTATTTGTAACTGCTATTAACATTTATTTAGACATGAGCTTTTGTCCCTTAGTAACTTAATATGTTAACATATTTCATCACAGATGCCTAAATAATAATCAGAATAAACAAGGAATGTAGGGGTCACTAATTAGCTTGAGTATTGCTAATCCAAAAATCCCCCCAAATCCTCCAAAATCCAAAACTTTAAATACCAGTATGATGATGACCAGCAGTCAAAATGCAGCAAAACTGTATTTCATGAACAAAATTATTAAAAGTAATGTATAAAGTTACCTTCATGCTATGTGCCAAGAGTATATGAAATGCAAGTTAATTTCATGGTTCCCATCCCCCAAGATATCTCATTATATATATGCAAATAATCCAAAATTCTAAAAAGTCTAAAATTCAAAACACCTCTGGCATTGCAGATAAGGGATACTCAATGTGTAGTATATCTATGTTGTGTTAGTAAGATATATATATTGTGCAATGCCTGTCTGTACATAAGTTTTTATGATATAAGCATAATCTATAATGTGTAGGTGGGAGTTCTTTTTTCCCTGCAGGAACGGAGGTAAGAAAGACATTGTTCATTGGGCAATGGAAGTATTATACTTGCATCTAACCTTCAATTTCCTGATCTTTCAGGCAGAGCAAAAATAATGTCCAGCTCAGAGATAAGAAATAAATGGAATTAATTCAGAGAATATATATTTAAGTGCTTTATAAACCCTAAAATGGCCTAAGAATATTATTAAGTTAGAGAATTTGGTTCTTGAGAAAACAATTTATAGAGAGAATAAATTCTCTAATATTATGTGGAATCTGAATTTATCACTCTAAATTATCTCTCTCATGCTTTAGAAGAAAAAAATGTTTTAACTGGTAGTCAGTAAAAAAGAGACAGCTCATATTTTGTTTTTAGAACTTCCTCAAATCTTTTCATTTTCATTATATTTTCTAGGCAGTGCACTTATCTAGTTAAGGTTTTAAACTTTTTAGCCACTAAACATTTCACTATGTGAAATCAATACAGGTAATGGACCACATTGGGAGTGTATTCAGTTCTGAGCATGTGATTTAACAGGAATGCTGAAGAACTAAAATTTATGTAGAAAAAAACATCAATGTAATGAAAGATCTAGAAGCTGTGTCCTATGGGATATGTTTAAAGAAAGAGAAATACTGAGCTTGAAGAAAAATAAAAAAGAAATATGGGTGATTAGATTTTTGTCCCAATTTGTCATTTCCTATAAAAAAATTACACATCCACACACTTACGTGGCCTCTTGGTGACCAGAATGTATTTTCCTGCCCTTTGACTTTGAGTTTAGTCACATGACTTGAACTGGCTAATTAGCTGTTATGTGTAAGTTAGAGGCTTAGAAAGCACTGCTTGGTTAGATCTGCCTTCTTGGACTCTAGTCATATGCCCTGGGTAATTAATGCCCACTTCAACTGGGACCCCTCAAGAACACCAGAAAGCAAACCAGAGCCCAGCCTAGCAGCCTGCAGCAGAGCTGAGCCCAGCCCTGATCAGCCAATACACAGTCAGCCTTTAGACCTGTAAGCATTGGAGTAAATCCTTGTTACCATAATCCAGTGAGGTTTTTTGGTTGTCACCTCACTTTTTTATTCATGATATTTCAAGAATAATCTCTACAGTGTGGCAGTTTGTCTAAGATTTAGACTTTTAAATTAAAGCTCTTTGTAAGCAAGACTATCTCAATACCTACATTAGCAGATTCCAAAGTACTAAAGAAAATATCTCTTATAGCAAAGAAATATCTCTTAATGATACAGAAAAAATGATTGGCAATAGAACTTAATTTGCAATTATTTCCTTTTCTGGATTCATTAGAATCTTAATTTCTCACAATAAATCGTCACAGTTAACTGCCTGTTTATGACATAATTATATGCTATAAATATCAATTTTGTCATTTTTTCATTGTTTTCATCTCAATAATAGTCTTTAAGGTGCTCAAATAACTGAGAATAGAAAATTGTACTTTTCGCAGTGTTCTTTTATTAAACCTTGACCTATCATGAGCGCTAGTAGCCTGAAATACATTATAAAGTGCATATCCCAGACTTTGCATTGCATAAACAGACAGCTCACAGTCTCTGGCTGAAAGAATGGCATGGGCTATGGCTCTAAGACTTAATAGCTCATCTAGATGTGTTCCAGGCCACCGTGAGTCACTGATGCCTATTTCCTCACATGGATGCATGGCTAGCCTCTGCTGATCACTTTTTGGCTCATGCAGTTAGATGACTTCTGTTTCTTCATTCTCTGTAGGTCTTCTTCATGGGTGAAATGGTCCTTATTTTCTTCATCCATGGCTGCCTTTAATTTATGTTGTTTTGGGGGTTTTGTTTCCTTTTCTTCAATGAATTTCAGAGATTTTTTTTTTCATAGCCATAATGAACAAGATACTGCGTTGTAAAGATGATTTGTGTTTACACAAAAGGCACATTTTTAGAACATCATCTAGTATGATATCACGCTTCAGCTCCATGGGAATATATTTTTTGTTTATTACAACCAACATTCATAATTAGAAAGGGGGAAAATCACCCTATTTTCAGCTTTATTGCTTAAGCTAGCCTTCCTGAGCAACTTCAGTGAAATCCCACACAGTTCCGCGGCTGTGTTGGGAAGCTGTGCTGGAAGGCCGGCATTTACCGACCTTCTCCATGCCCACTCCTCACTGATGAGACTCTTCGTGACTGGGACCTTGCACCAGGTCATTCTTCTGCCTCGCCAAAACTCTACTAAAGTTCATATCAGGGCTGTTGCCTCCCACAGCTTCTAGAGGGATGGTTCATGTTGTAACATGTTTCATTGGTATACTGTGCAGTTTTCTAGCACTATTCCTAGAACAGATTTTAGTCAGATTACTCAGAACCAGACTTATCTGCATAAACGTTTGGAAAGCTTGGTTCTTTTGCGAAATTAATCAACCTTGTGGTTTACTTTAATGGCTAGATCTATTGGATTTTATTACCGCTTTCATTACTCCAAAGTCTTCACCAAAGACTTATATTTGAATATTTTTCTTGAGATTGGAGTCTTTTGTTTCAGGAAGTAAGCTGCTGTTTCATCTCTAGTGGTACTTTCTCCTTACCTCAGTGGAACAACAATTTGAAATACTGCTGACTTTGTACCAGAAATTCTGGGAAATAGAAGACAGTGGAATGAGATCTTTAAAGTAGTGTACCCTGCAGTCTTCCTTATCTCTGTTGAGGCAGGTTCAGCCTTCCAGTTGCCATGGCTAATTATTTCATAAAACGATTCTTGATTCTTTCTTTTTTCTCATAACATCCAATCCAACTGCAAATCTTGCCTTCAATTTCCATTTAAATCTTCATCTAGGGTCTTATGTGCTCGGTTTTGCTTTATAATGGCAACAGGAATAGTTTGAGAGCTCAATTGGAGTAAATGTTTTGTTTCATTTTGAGACAGTTTGAATTTTTCACCCTGGGTAGAATGCTGTGGCAACACAGCTCACAGCAACCTCAAACTCTTGGGCTTAAGTGATTCTCTTGCCTCAACCTCCCAAGTAGCTGGGACTACAGGCACCCACCACAATGCCTGGCTATTTGTTGTTTGTTGCAGTTGTCGTTTAATTGGCCCAGGACTGGGTTCAAACCTGCCAGCCTCAGTGTATGTGGCTGGCACCATAACCACTATGGGTGGGCACTAAGCCAAGTAAATGTTTTTTATAAAGATAAATCTGATGGTGCTTAAAATATTCTAGGCCACAGACAAACAGAAATTAATTTCACAAAGTCACTGAAGCATTAATAGAAAGTAACAAAATCCTGAGAGCCCATATCCACTGCCTGCCACCTGACAGTGGATCCCCCAGTACGCAGTTATACCCCAGGCTCCTGTGAGCAACTGCCTTGGATCCCATGGTCCAACAGTAGCTCCAGCCAATGAGTTTTGACAGGGTTTGTTGTGCAGCATTTTTGTGACTGTAGCAGACTAATACAGGGAATTTCAAATATTTTTAAATGTGCCACATATGAGAAAAAAGGTGAGTTGTGTTTCTTCAAAGAGTCTACCTAGGATCAACAAGCAGAAGTTAGAGCAGGGTTTCTCAATTCAGCGCCATTGATATTTGGGCCCAGATAATTCTTTGTTGAGGAGCTGTCTTTTGTATCTTAGAGACACTGAAGATAGAGTGTTTAATGGCATTGCTGGCCTCTATGCATTAGATTTCAGAGGCATTCTGCTTACCACACTAAGTCATGGTAAACAAAATTGCCTATAGATATTAACAAATGCCCCCCCTCCCCCACCAAGTCCGTAAAATCACCCCAGTTGAGAATCAGTTAAAGGAAGGCAGATTAGGGTTTGGTTTGAGTGGGGACTCTCTCACAGTGGCTGTTTAATACCATAAGCTCCTAAGTTGGAAGTATTTGAAGTAGATCTTGTAGGATTGATTTTTTGCATGTTGTAGGGGACTAGATCAGACAACTTCTAATGGACCTCCTAACACTGACTCTCTGGGGTGATGGGCTGATTTGAGGAGAATGTTTCATCATTCTTATAAATATGAAATGATACATACTGTTTAAACACTTGTCATTTGCGTTGCTTTGAGGACATCTCTATTTTGATCTTGTTGGTGTTAAGGAATAATACTACGCCTTTCTTACCACTGTGTAATATGAAATGATTTCAAGATACATTTTTTAGTCTTGGACAATTTTATTTGATTGGTAAAATCACAATAAAGCAGGCCACAAAATTCTTTTATACTTTTTAAAGCAAAAGTTTTAAGCTAAATCTCCATCAGAGAAAAACATTTTTAAAAGCATTAATTTAGTTTTGGGGCCTGATTTCTACTTGTGCTAGGTGATGGGTGATTTCTCGAGAATCCAGAGAGTTTTATGCAGACCTTTCTATTGCTCAGAAAAAGAAATCGAAAGCCCTTTGGTGTTCATATCCTGCCTCTGGGCTGAGCCTTGGCAGGAAGACTTAGGGAGTCTTCTGTCTGTGGCTGCCACCCCCCAGCAGCAGTGCTTGGCGCTTTGTGACCTAGTTAGAGATACACTGACCTTGGGAAGGGAAGCCAGGTGACAGCAACTTCCGTGCTGGCAGGAATGCAGTATTGAAATCGATTGCTGTCTTAGGCTATTGTTTTTGCAAGGACAAAAGAGTAGTTATCAGGAATGAGGGACGACAACAAGTGTGAAAACAAGAGTGCCTATGAATCTGTGCTACAGCACTTGGGGTATATTCAGAAGGGGTGGAAGAGCCAAATAGTAAATATTGCCTCTTAAAGATAACACTTGAAACATTTTGCTTAGATATAGGTTATATTGAAACATTCTCTACCAAGAGAATTTAATATAAGAAATTAGTAGAAGAGGAAGTCCATTATCACACTAAATAGCTCCAGGTGGCCTAAACAGATACACATATAGTACTGGTTAGAATATTCAGCTTTCTGATGCTCTAAAACATTAGAAATTATGGAAACTCCTTTTATTAATCTGGGTTATAAATTAACTTGTTTTTTTTGAGACAGTCTCCCTATGTTACCCTCAGTAGAGTGCTGTGACATCACAGCTCACAGCAACCTCAAATTCTTGGGCTTAAGCGATTCTCTTGCCTCAGCCTCCCAAGTAGCTAGGACTATAGGCACCCACCCCAATGCATAGCTATTTTTTTTTTTTTAATTATTGTTGTTGTTCTTTAGCAGGCCCTGGCTGGGTTCAAAGCCACCAGTCCCAGTGCATATGGGCACTAACCACTGAGCTATGGGTACCAAGCTGCGCCACCCCCCCCTTTTTTTGTAGAGACAGAGTCTTACTTTATTGCCCTAGGTAGAGTGCCATGGGGTCACAGCTCACAGCAGCCTCCAACTCCTGGGCTTAGGTGATTGTCTTGCCTCAGCCTCCTGAGTAGCTGGGCACCCGCCACAATACCCAGCTATTTTTTTGTTGCAGTTTGGCCAGGGCCAGGTTTCAACCCTCCACCCTGGGTATATGGGGCCAGCGCCCTTAATCACTGAGCCACAGGCACCGCCCTGGCCCATTTTTTTTTTAAACAATCATTGTTTCTAGGTGCTTAAGAGGCTGAGGCAGGAGGATTACTGGAGCCTAGGAGTTCAAGGTTACAATGAACTGCAGTTATACCATTGCACTCCAGCCTGAACAATAGAGCAAGACTTTGCTCTCCTGCCAAACGTACATTTGTGCCTGTTTCTGCCTTGATCTTTCTGATTCTTAAAACTCAGCTGGGCATAATGGCTCACATGTGTAATCCTAGCACTTTGGGAGGCTGAGGTAGGACAGAAGTTTATACTACCAGGCTGGGCAACAGTGAGACCCTGTCTCTATAACAAAAGAATTAGCCAGGCATGGTGTCATGTGCTTATAGACTCAGCCACATGGAAAGATCACCAGCACCCGGGAGTTGGAGGCTACAGTGAGCTATGATCATATCACTACAGCCTAGCCTGGGCAACAGAGCAAGACCCTGCCTCAAAAAAAAAAAAAAAACTCCCCATCACCAGGCATCCATCTGCAGGAAAGCTTCCTTTTCCAGGATCATCACCAGATTTAAAATACATTTTGTTTCGTCTGCCATCAAGGTTTTGAAAATTGTTCCCCTTCTACTTTAGTTAAAATATTTACCATCATTTACTGAAATGATGACTGTTTTACTAGTTATAAAAGCTTTCTTTCCTCCAACAGGTATTATGTCTTTTTGATAGTTTTGCATGTTTTTTACTTCATATAAGTGAAATGGTATGCATTTTTCACAGTATGGAGAGTTTTTTCCCCACTTAATGTTATATTCTTAAGATCATCTGTATTATAGATCGTATAGTATTCCATTGTGTGAATATACCATGATTTATTTATCCATTCTGGTAATAACAGACATATTATTCCAGACAATGCCAATATAAATATTCTTGTATATACTCCTTGTACAGTGTGTAAGATTGTCTCTGGAGCAGTGGTTCTGAAAATCCATCATGCATCTGAGTCACCTGCAGGGCTGTTTCAGCATGGATTGCTGGGCTCCCACCTAGTTGTTTCTGATTCAGAAAGTGTGGATCCCAACAATTTGTATTTCTAACATGTTTCTAGGTGCTGCTGACCTATTAATTTGAGAATTAATTGTTTCAGGGTATAAATGTAACTATGGAATTGCTAGAGTGAACCACAGAATGCAAATTTCCACAATAATTGGCAATGCTGGATTGTCTTCCAGCAGTATGAAAGAGTGTTTTCACACTTAAATTTTTGCCAGTCTGGTGGGTGTTAATGGTATCTGATTATGTGGCTGACAGGGGAAATCTACATTCCTTTTTTTTTCCCTTTTAAAACTTGCAGAATATATGGGGCTTGCCCACTTTAAATAAAGTTATCCAGCACACAGAACACACAGACACACACCCGCACGCAGTTTCTTCGTGCTGATCAAATTCAGTGCCAGTTGCTTAATAAGAACCTTAGATCATTATTATGAGTTTTAATATTTTATTTTTACCTTGGCCTTTAAAAAAAAAGATCTGAGGGGAAATTCCACTTTAGTGAGGAAGCTTGTTTAAATGGAAGATACTCCTGTTAATTGAAGTCTCTCAGGGTGGAAGGCTAGTTGGGAAAAAGTTAGTTAGACATCGCAACAATTTTATTGACTTCCTCAGGTAAATTACTTGAGAGCCACATCCAAGCCAACTTTTTGTTGAACAAGTTCACTTTCCAGATGAGAAGCTGCTGCAGAGTGGATCCCACTCAGAAATGTTGCTTTTTGAGTTAGAGCACGTGTGTCTGGGTCCTGTTTCCCGTCAGGCAGGGGTTAGACTCACTACGGCACAGCAGAATCTTGAGCTGGGGGCAGTGGCAGGGTGCTGAGTGGGCACTGGTGTCTGCTGTCCGTATGAGGGGGCGCTAACGGTTGGCTGTCTTTCAGCTTTCATGACGCTGGTTATCATATTGCTGCATGTCTTCTGGGGCATTGTGTTTTTTGACGGCTGTGAGAAGAAAAACTGGTACATCCTTCTTATAGTTCTCCTGACCCATCTGCTGGTGTCAGCCCAGGTGAGTGTTGCCACCATGTTCAAACTGGTTTCTGGAACTCAGGTCTGTGTATCTAAATGTAGAGTCTTCTCTAGATGGAAAACATGCTCAGGAGAAAATTAGGAAATTCAGAAATGTCATTTAGGGGAGTGAATGGATCATTTCTAGGTCTTACTGCAGAAAGGTGGCTACTATTAATTTTTTTAGTGGGTTTCATTAAAGATTTTTTTTCATGTCTTTTTTTAATGGGTGTAGTCAAACATGAGACAGTCTTGCATTATGCCTATGTTATGAAGCACATTTGAAGCAATTTCCATGATATTAGAAATTCTTTATGATATAAATTTAATAGCTTTATGTATCATTACATAAAAATTATTACAACTTGTTTGATCACTTCCCCTTTGGGTGTTGTAATGCTGTCTTGAACATTCCTGTACATGACATATTTTCAATATGTTGTTTAGATTCCAAAGCATAGAATTATTAAGCTAAATGGTGTGAGTGTATTTTTTAAGTAATTGATGTAAATTTCTAAAATTATCTTCATACGCGTCAAACCAATTTTGCTCATTCTGATCCATAACCAGAGGGTCCATTTCACTCTTCCTCACTGACACCATGATAATGCCAGTCAAGTTAAACTTGACTAGATCTGTTTTTAAAGTACTGTTTAATGCTTTGGGTCTGACTTTTATTATAATCCCTCATAAATGTACATGAGAATTGTTCAGACCTCATCCTCTCTCACCTGATGCTGAAAAGGTCCCTTCTAGTGACAGCTGCCTTATATACTTCTCTCCTCTCCAGCCATTTTCTTACACTGGGCTTCCTGCCCTCTCATCTGTCTAAAATGCAATCTTATTGCCTCCCTCCTCAAAACCTTTCAGTGGTGCAGGATACTAAAGTTACTTGTAATATAGAATGGCAGCTATGTAAAGCCACATCTTTGTTGGAAAAAGACTAGAAAGGGGATGGATCAAAATATTAACAACATTTGCCTCTGAGTGTTGGGATTGTGGATTCTTTTTATCATTATTGTCATGTTCCAAATGTTCTGTAACAGTGCTTTTATAATCAGAAATCCAAACACCCTTCTTATGGATCCAATGGCTATGTATTCAACAAATAATTATATTGAGTACCGTCTGTGGTGCAGGCACTGTCCTAGAAGAGCAAAACAAAGATTCCTGGCCTAGGGGGGAGAGGCAGGTGATAAATAATAGACATAATAAGGAAGAAATTATATGGTATCTTAGGAAGTGATTGGTGCTGTGAAAAAAAGGAAAAACCGAGCAAGCAATTGGGACCCAGAGTGTGTGTAGGGTGGGGATCTCACAGATGGTCAGAGTAGGCTTCGTTGTAAAGGTGACATCTGAGCAAAGAAGTGGAGTGTGGAAATTGGCCACGTGGCTGTCTGGAGAAAGCATCTGTACTGAATAGCCAGTGCCAAGGACCTAGGAGTAAAGGCTGTGTGTGGCACACCTTTGGAAACCGGGTGGCCAGAGTGGCTGAACAAAGGAGAACTGAGTGGGAGATACTGACAAGGGTTGCCAGTGGGAGGGAAGTAGGTTGGAAGTGAGGGCCACACCTGAGTAATGAGGACTTTGGCTTTTACTTCCAGTGAAATGAGGAGTCAGGCTAGGTGCCCGTAGCACAGTGGTTACGGTGCCAGCCACATACACTGAAGTTGGTGGGTTCGAACCCAGCCCCAGCCAGCTAAAACAACAATGACAATTGCAACAAAAAATAGCTGGGCCTTGTGGTGGGCACCTGTAGTCCCAACTACTTGGGAGGCTGGGGCAAGAGAATTGCTTAAGCCCAAGAGCTGTGAGCTATGGTGCCACAGCACTCTACTGAGGGTGACATAGTGAGACTCTGTCTCAAAAAAAAGAAAAAGAAGTGAAGAGTCATCGGAAAGCATTGAGGAGAGAGGTGTGACCTGACTCAAGTTTTGAAAGGTTCACTCCTCTGTGTTGACGTGAGACTGTTGTAAAGGAAGAAATTACAGTCCTTAAGGAAGGGTGTGATGACTTGTGCGAGATGGCAGTGGAGATGATGAGGAATGGCCAGATTCAGGACATATTTTTGAAAGTAGAGCCAGCAGTATTTCTTGATAGATAGATATGTGAGAGAACGAGCAGGACCAAGGGTGTCTGCAAGGTTTTGGCATGGGCAGCTGGATGGACTGAGTCACCATCAGCTGAGATGGGGAAGCTTGTGAGAGAGGGCTGAGAGTTCCCTTTTGGGTACAGTACTTTGGAGGTGCCTATTGGACACCTATGGGGAGATGTCAGGTAAGTAGTTGGATGAAAAGTTTGGAGTCTAAGACAGACACCTAGGCTAGAAGTGATGATTACAAAGACTGAGTGTAAATAGTCAAGAGACCTGAGGACTGAGCCCTGGATGCTCCAAGATTGAAGTTTGGGAAAAGAGAAGGAACAGCAAGTGAGGTAGGAGGATGTCCAGGGAATCCTGGAGGCCAGGTATGTTGAGGAGAGCAATCAGCTGTAGAGAGCCTGTAAAATCCACCTCTTTGTTTGACGTAAGCCTCTTCGTGATTCTTCCTGCTGCAAAGCTTACCTCCTGACGCTCTCCACAATTCACAGCACTGCTGTCCCATCTAAATTGACCTGGTGTCCCCAATAGGCACACCTTTGTTCTTGCTGTCTATTTGCAGTGATTCCTCTTCCCTGCTCATTCTATGGGACTCCTGCCTGGGAAGGTTGGACGTTTCAGACATTTCGCCTTCCTTATTCTCATTTTTATTATCCTTGGCTAGCATATTTTATTTAATATGGTGTGTACATCTCTCTCTCTCTAACTACAGTTTAATCCTCATGAATGGGGCCTTATCTTGTCAATCTTTGTATCCTCAGTCCTTGGCACATAGTCAATGATATTGAATAGTTGATGTTATTTTCTTTAGTGATAACAGAAGGACCCAGAAAGTTTAGAATATTATATACCAAAACATTAATAGTGGTTGATGCTTAACGGTAGATTTCGGAGAATGATTAAATAATTGTTTCATTAAAGTAACATACAGAAAAGTACACAGGTGTACATGGGTATACATCTTGATGAATTTTCAGTGTGAACACACCTGTGTAAGCTAGATGAAAATCAACATATCGTCAGCCCCCATGAGCCTCCTGGGCCTCTAGTTGCTGGCCCACTAAGGGTGAGCATGACTCTAACACAGCAGCTTGGCTCTGCCTCTTGGTGTTTGACATAAATGAAACTGTACAGCATTTGCTCTGTGTCTGGCTCCTTTGCTCACCCTGTTTATGGGATTCATCTTTCCATAATTCTGACACACTCATTTGCTGCTGTCTGTAGTATTCTGTGTGGCTGTACTGTGAGTTATTCATTCTATAGCAGAGAGTCCTTTATGGTGTTTCTAGTTTTAACTATTGAGAATAATACTGCTATGAACATTCTAGTATATAGCCCTGGGTGAACATGTGCACATTTCTCTTGGATATATGCCTAGGAGTGAATTGCTGGTCACGGGGTGTGCCTCTTCTTACCACTCAGTTTTTCAGAGTGGTCATATCAGCTTACACTCCCAGCGCTCATTTACGAGTTACAGTTCCCCCACCTCCTCACCAGCACCTGGGGTGGAATTCTCTACTGCCAGCTATGCTGCTGGGTGTGTGGTGGTATCATCAATATATAAATCAATAACTTACAGGGTTATTAAGACTTTAATTTGCATTTCCTTGATTAATGACATAGAGCACATCTTCAGATGTTTATTGTCCATTTGGATCAATCTTTTATGAAGTGACTGTTTAAATCTTATGCCCACTTACTGGGTTTATCTGTCTTTTTCTTTGTGATTTCTCTATATTTTCTGTCAGAATAGTTTGTCAGATGCATGAATTGCCAATAACTTGTATGATGTGGTCTGTCTTTATTACATTGTCTTAAAGTTGTCTTCTGGTAAACAAAAGTTTTTCATTTTAATGTAGTCTAATCAGTTTCTCTTTATGGTTTCACTTTTTGTGTTCTGTTTAATAAATATTAACCTAGCCAAATATCAAATTTTGAAACGTGTTTTATTTGTCTTGTATATTGTAATTTTCTGCAACAGTCATGTATTGCTTTTAGAATTTTTTAAAAGAAAAAAATATTTTTTAAGAAGTAAGCTAATGTAAAATACAGAAGAGCTTAGCACTCCAAACAATAAATTGAAGTTCAGTAGTTTTGAGGTATAGAAGAATCCAAGAAATGCTTACTGCCAGCCTCTGCTCACTGAGACCTCTTGAGAACACACACTTTCTGCGTAAGGTGCTGCTATAAATTCAGCCCATTTTCCTGGCCAGAGATGATAGGTCAGGTGTAGTGCCTTAGCCGGGCATGTGTGGGCAGGTGAAGATGGTGGGGGCCTTGGAGACACACCCCTGAAGCACTTGATAAGCAAAGATGAAATCCTCTCCTTTAGGTATAGATGCTAGGGCTGGGTAGGAACCATTTTTGCACTTATCCCCATCTACAGAGGAAGTGTCCCTCCTGTCATAGGCCAGTCCCTCTACTTGGGCTCTGGACCTCCACCATTCCCTCCTGTTTAAGAACTTCCCTGTCTTGGCTCTGCCCTCTGTCCCACATCACCAGTCTTTCCCTTCTTCATCAGCTTATCTGACATATCTTAAATTCTTCACTATCGTCCTTTCCTCTTCCTGCCATGCCTTTTCTCTTTCCTATCACAGCAAAACTTCTCAAAGAGTAACCTCCACCATCCTGTCTCTACTTCCTACCCCTCGTACTCCTAGTCCAGCCTGGCTTCCAATCAGCCTCACTTCTAAAACTGCTCATGTCCTCAGCAGCCCAGTTTCGAGATGTGGAGGGACTGCACTTGTCAATGTCAGAAGGACTTCGGTTCTCCAGGTCTGATGGACATTGCTGCTTCTCCATCTTCACAGGCTTTCATAAGAGTTGAGCGCCCCTCTTTGGAACGTTGTCCTTCCACATCACACTGTCCTGATTTTCTCTTACCTATTTGCTCCCTTCTGAGATCAGATCCTTTATTGGCTCTTACTATTTTAGTAATTAGTAAATGTTGGGATTTCTCAGGGCTTGGTCTTCACTTATCCTTTCTCTCTACAGTAGCTCCCTGGGTAATTGTATTCATGGCCATGGCCTTACGTGCTGTCTCCAGGTTGTGCTCCTACTTTCCTTTTCTAGCCAGGCCTGTCCTCTAAACCGAGATCCCTGTGTCCAACTGATCATTTGACATCCACCTTTGGAAAGCTCATGGTCATGTTACTGTTAATGCATCTGGTTTGGACTTGATTCCTACTCATCACTCCAAACTTGTTCTTCCTCAAGCTTTTGTTATCTCATTCCGTGGCACCACCATTTACGTAAAGCCAGAAACATGAGAGTCATTTTTGGCTTCTCTTTTTCCCTCCCCTTCAGCTCATCAGCAAGTCTTGTCAGTTCATATCATCCGCTCTGTCCATCCTCCCACCTCTGTGAACACCCTGGGCAGGGTCACTGTGCTGTAACTTTCACCATAACCTCCTTTAATCTGTTCTCTACAGTTTAAAAAATCTAGTCATTCAGGTGTCCTACCTAAATCCCTTCTAGGACATGTATTACTCTGAGAATAAAATCCACACTCCTTACCAACACATGATCTTCCTCTCAGACCGCATCTCCTATGCGTCTCCTCCTCCGCTACACATCCTCAGTATCAACTTTTTGTGGGTTCTCACCTGCTCCGAGCTCTTTGCCTTCTTTTGGTTCCTCTCACTGGTCCACACGGGGTTTGCCCACTTCTCCTAAATGTCTCCATTTTTAAATGCCTGCGTTGACCACCCTAAGGAGATCACCATGTTTTTACCTGTCTAGCATCATCACAATTATAATTATATAAGCTCCGCTAGAACAGGGACTTTGGTCTTCACTGTCACATAACACAACACCTCTCAGAATTCATTCCATCAGTGTTTTTGTTTTTTTTTTTAATGAATAAACTTTTGGAACCCATAGCAATTTGAGCAGCTGAAAAAGAGATGCTGTTCCTTCGTGTTCCCTTGAATACTAAAGATTCGTACTAAAGTAATTTTGGTGGGTTTTGTTTGTTTGTTTGTTTTGAGACAGAGTTAGCTCTGTTGTTCCAGGCTAGAGTGCCATGGCCTCAGCCTAGCTCACAGCAACTTCAGACTCCTGGATTCAAGCGATCCTCCTGCCCCAGCCTCCTGAGTAGCTGGGACTACAGGTACTCACCACAAAGCCTGGCTGATTTTTCAATTTTTAGTACAAACAGGGTCTTGCTGTTCTCAGGCTATTCTTGAACTCCTGAGCTTGAGCGATCCTCCCATGTCCACCTCCCAGAGTGCTAGGATTACAGGCATGAGTCAACACTTCCAGCCACTAAAGTAATTTTGGACTTGTCTTACTCTTTGGCAAATTCTAAAAGCCAGTTAACACAGAAGTGAATGTAAACCTGGTCCAGATTATACGACTTGTATCTTCTAGAGGATATTCCATTAGGCTCTGCCTAATGACTACCTTCTAGGGTTGCCATTTGAATACAGCAAAGCACAGGACCTCCAGCCAGTCCCTGTTGACTAGCTAAGTTCTATGTCCCTTTATAGGTCCATAACACATGAAATACATCATGTATTTGGTGAAGCACGCCAACTACTGAAATATTCTGTATTTTTCTGTATCTTTTGTTATCCCACATGTTTAAGAAAGTTGCTATTGGCTCAGTGCCCATAGCACAGTGGTTATGGTGCCAGTCACATCATACACTGAGGCTGGAGAGTTCTAACCCAGCCTGGGCCAGCTAAATAATGACAACTGCAACAAAAAATAGCCAGGCGTTGTGGCAGGCGCCTGTAGTCTCAGCTACTTAGAAGGCTGAGGTAAAAGAATCACTTACCCAAGAGTTGGATGTTGCTGAAAGCTATGATGCCACGGCACTCTACCAAGGGCAACATAGTGAGACTCTGTCTCCAAAAAAAAAAAAAAAAGAAACGTGCTGTTATTACCCAAACTGACCTATTTTTCCTTTGCAGACATTCATAAATCCTTATTATGGAATAAATCTGGTGTCAGCATATATAATCATGGTGCTCATGGGCATCTGGGCATTCTTTGTTGCTGGAGGCAGCTGCCGAAGCCTGAAACTCTGCCTGCTCTGCCAAGACAAGGACTTTCTTCTTTATAACCAGCGCTCCAGATAACCTCCAGGAACCCTTACCTCCCAACTGCAGACTGTATTTAGAGGAAGCACAACTGTGCCTTTTTCTAAAAATTTCTTTTTCTGGTGGAATTGAGAAAACACAAAACTCTCTAGATATGAGTCCCATTCACATGGCTTTTGTGCAACTGCTCTCAAAGGAATGCATGTTAGACTCTCCTAGGGATACCGATTCCCGGCTCTGCCCTGCAGATTTAATTGGCCTGGGCATTTGGTAATTTTTAAAAGCTGCTCAGGTGATTCTGATGTGCATCCAGGCTGAGAGCTATTGCTTTTGTGTCCAAATGGGAACTTCCTGAGAACACCATAAGTGAATGAGAATCTGTCTTCTGACTCAGCTTGTGCTGAGCTAGTAAATACCTGAATGTAGAATCCTATTTAGCCTTTGTCTTTTTAAGTTCTGAAGTCGCAAAAGGCTAAAGGGCTATCACTTCTATGGACTGTTTTCATGTACTTCACTAGTACTGTCTTAGAACATGGTGGCACTGCTTCTAAATGCAATAATAAATACAATTTATCCTGGCTTACTCTGATAATTTAGCCAAAGTAAGATACTGATTAATGAAGTTTTTTCATTCCTAGGTTTTGCTTTATGAGGTATTGCATTGTTTTTGAGCATACAGTCCATTTCTTTAACTAAAAACAATTATTTTCTGACGTTATTGGGAAAACATTCTGAAATGCAGAATTTTTGCGCAACACCTGTAAGTTGTTTCCTGTTTAAAGCTTTCCCTGGGCTCTACCCCAAGGCTGCTGGCCACAGTCTTCACCATCTGAGTGCTGGTTGCTGGGCCTGCTGAGGTGAAGCTTATTGTGTTATCTCTGAGCACCTGTGCAGGGAGCTGAGCCATGTACCCTGCGACAGGCTTCACTGGAAAGCAAGCCAAAGGGTATTCTGTGATACCACACAGTACTTTTACCCAGTGTAAAATTGAAAGTGTATCTTAAACTGCTAAATCTCATGCTAATCCATAATAACCTTTAAGTCTAGTAAATGTCCCTGGGTTTTGAGAACAGATATAGCATTTCCTTAATAGGAGTACCCAAGATACTCATTTAACTTCTAAACTCTTTTGATTTCCATTATAGAGAGGAAATGCCATTAAGTTACTAATCAGAAATTGTTCCCAGTTTTTTGGGAAGCTGGTAGTGTGAAATGGAAATCACCTATACATGAAGTGTTACTGCAGTGAACCCTATATGTGCAGTAGAACATTCAAAAGAGATAGGAATAGCCCCACAGCCACAGGACGGGTAAGTGGCTTTGACGTGGTATGGGGGGCGGGGGCAGAACAATAGATGTACTTAAAACAGAAATGTGGGCAGTCTTTATAGATAGCCATACATCATTCCAGAGGCCAAACCCGACCTATGAACTAGTCCTTTATCAATATCAGTGTTGCCCTCCCATGTTTAAAATACTGGAATATCTTAGTCTAGAGATTCAGGAGGGGATTAGAGCTTCTAGCAAGACTGTAAACAGTTGGTCATTTCCTGAAAGTTTATTTCAGCACTATTACCAGTTCTTCCACTGGAATTTGCAACTTACCAGCTTTTTGCTTTTAACTGGAAAAGTCAAGAACGTAGAGACTGAACAGTAAAATTTACTGTGCAGAGTCAAGGGGGAAAGGATACTCTTGAACTGGATTTGCTCTTACTGAAAAATTATGTTCTTTGATCAATACAATAAGAAAAATATATAGTTGCTTATTAATATTGACTTACAAATCTCTTAAGTGGAGATTCTGATAAAATATTTGCTGATCTGTAGCGTGCGAATAATCTGAGATATTAATATTACTCATACTTGAGCTCTGTGGATATTATGTATACACTCAATAGTTTTATATTAAGTAAAAAAGCTGGATATTAGAAAATAAATCTCGCTTGTATAACTTAAGAATATTTTCTTTGATGAGACTGCTGTCTTAGTTGAGCAGATCTTTTAATATTTCTTCATTATCTGTGATGGAATTTTGGAACCCTGATTTCTCATAGGATGTGAGCCTTGTTACAGTCAGCTTAGGCATTCTTGTTTCCCGTAGCCTTGCTTTGTTTCATGCCAAGGAAGCCTGGTGGGGGGAAGGGGTAGACTCTTCTCTGTTGCTGTGTGTTGACTGTAAAAAAAATAGTGTTTCATCTGTTACATATAAATGAGCTTTCTGAGCCACGACAACACTGGCAAGGACAAGGCACTGTTGCTGTTGTGTGCTGCCCTCCCCACAGGATCTTCTGTGGAGGGAAATGCAGACATAGTTGAAGTTGGCCTTGGAATTGTGAATGTTGTTGCTGTGGTTGAATATGTTGCCATGTGAATGATGATGATTTTGTTCTCTAATATAAGCTGTATTTATCTGAATTACCAGTTATACCTGGCGAAGTTTTGTTACCTCTGTCCTGGCCTGCCTGCCTGGCAGTGTAGTAGCAGCCGCCTCTTTTAAAAAGAGCATCTTAATGAAAACACAGTTGGAAGGAATTAGTAATGATTATTTGCAGACTGCATAGAAAATGGCTTGTGGTCCCAGTGTTAATATTTTTATTCTCAAGCACATTTCCATGTTTGCTGAGAGTGGCAGATTTGCACCAGAATGGTAGGTGTTCACACCCATAGAGAGGTTGCATCCTAAGCCGTCATGGCAGCAGCTTCCTCCTACCTGGTGCTGTGTTGCTCCCCTCTGCCCAGCCCCACATAGGCCTCAGCATTAAGCTTGGGCCCCAGGACCACCCCAAATCCTTGCTGGCTGACCAGGTAGGGTCGCAGCCTGTCACGTGCGTCAGTGTGACAGGAAAGAGCTTCTTGAAGGTGTTGACCTTTTTTTAGCTAAATTTTTCTGGATCCCACGTTTCCTAACTCCAGGAAGACAAGGTAGATGTTGAGCAAAACAACTTTGAAATGCTTTGCTTAGAGCATTTTGTTTATGATTGCAACGTTTACATTTCTTATTTACCTCTGTTAAATGTTAGTATTTAGAAGAGGTGGATATTATCTCTATGTAACATTGTGTATAGGTTATACTGTTACATATACTTGCAGTATGAGACCTTGAAGTCAATACACGCTGCCATGGACCTTTCCAAACCTGTATTTTTCCATGAACAATAAAAAGATTATTTAGCAAACGACTCATTGCTCACATTTCCTCTTCTTTGAAATAGTGTATCCTTCAGTATCTGTCACTGCAATTTTTATCTCTTATAAAACTTGGCTGTACGTTCTCTTATTTATACTGAGCAGTTGTGAAATATTTTTCGAAGAGAAATTCTTTATCTCATTTAAATTCATAAGGCCCGCTTTGTATCTGTGTATTCAGAAACAGTTTGGTATAGAGAAGTTCCGTGAGATGTCTGAAACCAAGCAGAAGGCTGGTCTTAGTAACTCATGCTTATAATCTTGCCACTTTGGGAGGCCAAGGTGGGAGGATCACCTAAGCCCAGAAGTTCAAGAAGACCAGCTTGGGCAATAGTGAGACCCCATCTCTACAAAAAAATAAAAATTAGCTGAGCATGGTGGCTAATGCCTATAGTCTCCACTTCTCAGGAGGCTGAGGCAGGAGGATCGCTTGAGCCTGGGACTCTGAGGCTACAGTGAGCTATGATTGCATCACTGCACTCTAGCCTTGGTGGCAGAATGAGACCTTGTCTCACACAGTCAAACCTCACATCCGAGTCCTCCTTTACGTAGATGCACTGTGGACCCTCATACCTCCACCTTTCACTTCCTGCTTTTAGCACCAACTAAAAAACATCCTATTCCTCCTTCAAGATGCTGTTCAATTGTCACTTCCTTTGTGAAGTTTTTCCTGAGGAGACTCAGAAAAGCAAATAGCTTTCTCCACTGTTAACCATTATACTCTTTTTAAAACCAAAGAATAATTTGCTTACAATAAATTTACAGATTCGAAGTTTTTGTTAGATGACTTTCGATGAATGTGTACACCCATGTGACCATTGCAGCAGTCGGGAGAGAGGACATGTCCCCCTGTGTACACCCATGTGACCACAGCTGCAGTCGGGAGAGAGGACGTGTCCCCCTGTGTACACCCATGTGACCACAGCCGCAGTTGGGAGAGAGGACGTGTCCTCCTGTGTACACCAGTGTGACCACTGTAACAGCCGCAGTCGGGAGAGAGGGCGTGTCCCCCTGCGTATACCCGTGTGACCACTGCAGCAGTCGGGAGAGAGGACGTGTCCCCCTGTGTACACCAGTGTGACCGCTGTAACAGCCGCAGTCGGGAGAGAGGACGTGTCCCCCTGCGTATACCCGTGTGACCACTGCAGCAGTCGGGAGAGAGGACG
>NW_003852406.1:15575004-15578383 GCF_000181295.1 Otolemur garnettii
GTGTCCCCCTGCGTACCCCCGTGTGACCACTGCAGCAGTCGGGAGAGAGGACGTGTCCCCCTGTGTACACCCGTGTGACCACTGTAACAGTCGGGTGAGAGGACGTGCCCCCTGCATACACCCATGTGACCACTGTAACAGTCGGGAGAGAGGACGTGTCCCCCTGCGTACCCCCGTGTGACCACTGCAGCAGTCGGGAGAGAGGACATGCCCCCCTGCGTACACCCGTGTGACCACTGCAACAGTCGGGAGAGAGGACGTGCCCCCCTGCGTACACCCGTGTGACCACTGCAACAGTCGGGAGAGAGGACGTGTCCCCCTGCGTACACCCATGTGACCACTGCAGCAGTCGGGAGAGAAGACGTGCCCCCCTGCGTACCCCCGTGTGACCACTGCAGCAGTCGGGAGAGAGGACGTGTCCCCCTGCGTACCCCCGTGTGACCACTGCAGCAGTCGGGAGAGAGGACGTGTCCCCCTGCGTATACCCGTGTGACCACTGCAGCAGTCGGGAGAGAGGACGTGTCCCCCTGCGTACACCCGTGTGACCACTGCAGCAGTCGGGAGAGAAGATGTGCCCCCCTGCGTACCCCCGTGTGACCACTGCAGCAGTCGGGAGAGAGGACGTGTCCCCCTGGGTACCCCCGTGTGACCACTGCAGCAGTCGGGAGAGAGGACGTGTCCCCCTGCATACCCCTGTGTGACCACTGCAGCAGTCAGGAGAGAGGACGTGTCCCCCGGGTACCCCCGTGTGACCACTGCAGCAGTCGGGAGAGAGGACGTGTCCCCCTGCATACACCCGTGTGACCACTGCAGCAGTTGGGAGAGAGAACGTGTCCCCCTGCGTACACCCATGTGACCACTGCAGCAGTCGGGAGAAAGGATATGTCCCCCTGCGTACACCTGTGTGACCACTGCAGCAGTCGGGAGAGAGGACGTGTCCCCTACAGCAGTTCCCAGGTTCCCTTCAGCCTACTCATAACTCCTGCTACAGGGGCAGCTGCTGGTTCCCACTTTTATCCCCAGAGATCAGGTTTTGTTTTTTTCTGAACTTCATATCATGGAATAACATGAAACGTACTCTTTTGTGTCTGGTTTCTTTCACACAACATAATTTTCTGAGATAATCAGCTATGTTTTATGGGTCAATTATTTGTAAATTTTACTGCCAAGTATTAACCTCTTTTTGTATATACCATAACTTCTCTAGCTATTCTTCTGCTGATGGACACATAGCATTCTGTATATAATGTTCTTCTGTATATTACGGCCAGTGGCTTCTGTTTGTCTCCCTGCATGTGACTGAGCTCACTGAACTCAGGAACTGTGTCTAAATTATGCTGGATTCCCCACCGCCTAGTCTGTGTTTAGTAGACAGTAGATGTTCATTAGATCTTTGCTTTTGAATGAGGAGGTGTGAGGAGGGAAGTCAAGTGGAAATGACTTTGAATCTGGAGATGAATCCAGATTTCACCCTGTGCTTAGAAAGGAGCCATGAGCTCCTGAGTGGTACTCATTGACAGCTACATGGCCCTCCATGGGAAGAACGTGTGCTCTTCAGGAGAGCTTTTCAAATGGTTGTGTGTTGGGTGGTTGAGTAGAGACTCTGAGCTGCATGAGATCTCTAGATAGTTTAGGAAACTAGTTTCAGCAGATGAACTACCTGGTTATGTTACCTACCTCACCGGAAAAGTCAGTTGCTTCCAGAGAAAGCCAATTGACCTTGTCATCACCAACACTACATGATAGGTCTCAGCCTACCCTTGAACCCATAGGTCCTGTGTTTATTGTCTTCATTGCAAGTAATTAAAAGTTAATATTTGACACAGATGAACTCAAGCAGAAGTAATGACTTTGACTTACAATACTGAGCGGTCATAGCTGCCATGTGAATAGTGATCACGCTCCTTCCTGGGCTCCTCCCACCCACAGGGCAAGTCCAAGGGAAGTGTTATGCCAGTCCTGGCCCCGCTTCTCCTTCTAGATGGACCAAGAGGAGATAGGCTCTCAGGGAAATGCCAGGATGGGATTTGCTGCATGTATATGTGAAAGGTGGATGTCTTTACAATAACATTTATTGAGGTATAATTGATCTATGGCATGTATTTACAGTGTAAGATTTGAATGGTTTTGACATATGCGAAGAAACCTTCACTATAATCGCGATGATGAACAGAAGCCCAGTAATGCTGTAAACCCAGGCACCTGTAATCCCAGCTACCGAGGAGGCTGAGGCAGGAGGACCACTTGAAGCTAGCAGTTTGAGGCTGCAGTGTGCTGTGATTGCTCCTGTAAATAGCTGCTGCACTCGAGGCTGAGCAACATAGCAAGACTCTCTCCATAAAAAGTTAAAATCTTAAATTGATAGTGAAATATCCTTCTCCTCAGCCATTTCTTTTATACCTTTATAATCCCTCTGTTACCCACTCCACCACCTCTCTAAGCAACAACTGATCTGCTTTCTGTTACTATAGTTCAGTTGCATTTTTTAGAATTTTTCATATTAAATGGAATATAGTCTTGTACCACATAATGACATTTCTAACTTTTTTTTTGAGAGAGAGCCTCAAGCTGTCGCTTTGGGTAGAGTGCTGTGGTGTCACAGCTCACAGCAACCTCCAACTCCTGGGCTTAAGTGATTCTCTTGCCTGGCCTCCCGAGTAGGTGGGACTACAGGTACCTGCCACAACGCCCAGCTACTTTTTGGTTGTAGTTGTCGTTGTTTGGCAGGCACATGCTGGATTCAACCACCAGCTCTGGTGTATGTTGCTGGCGCCTTAGCTGCTTGAGCTACAGGCGCCAAACCAACACATAATGACATTTTAGTCAACAGTGGACCAAATATATACTTTGGTCCCATAAGATTATACTAGGGCTAAAAAAATTCCTATCACTTTGTAATGCTGTAGCCTTAGTTATATCAGAGTGTAATGCATTACTCATGGGTTTGGGATGAGTAATGGTGTAAACAAGCTTGTGCAGGCAGTCATATAAAATTACAGCCATGCCTTATGTGCAAAACGTAATAGATGATAATGATAATAAATGACTGTGTTACTGGTTTATGTGTTTACTAAACTTTTTATTACTTTTGAGTGTGCTTTGTATATATAGGACGATATATATATATATACATACACACACATGCATATGTACTAAAGTTAACTGTAAGGTAGCCGTAGGCAGGTCCTCCAGGAGTTCTTCCAGAAGAAGGCATCATTATTATAGGAGATGACAGCTCCATGTGTGTTACTGCTCCTAGAGACCTTTCAGCAGGACAAGATGTAGAGTGAAAGGACTGATATTGATGATTCTGACCCTGTGTAGGCCTAGGCTAACTTGTGTGGTTGCGTACCTCCGTTTTCTTTTTTTTTTTTTTTTT
>NW_003852406.1:15578660-15616094 GCF_000181295.1 Otolemur garnettii
AAAAAAAAAAGTTTAAAAGGTAAAAACAATTTTTTAAATAGAAAAAAATATGAAGATAATATTTGTATGCATCTATACAGTTAAGTGTGTGTGTGTATTTTGAGATAGGGTCTCATCCTGTTGCCCAGACTGTTAAGTGGCCTGATCATAGCTCACTGCAACCTCAAACTCCTGGGCTCAAGCCATCCCCCTGCCTCAGCCTGCCAAGTGGCTAGGACTACAGGCATGCATCACCACACCTGGCTAAGTTTTAAAAGTTTTTGGTAAACATGGGGTCTCAATATGTTGCCCAGACTTGTCTCGAACTCCTGACTTCAAGCAATCCTCCCACCTTGGCCTTCCAAAGTGCAGGGATTATAGCTGTGAGCCATCGCGCCTGGCTCAATGTGTGTTTTAAGCTAAGTGTCATCACAAAAGAGCAAAAAAAAAAAAAAAAGTAAAACAATTTTAACATTGATAAAATAAAAACAAATACAGCAAGGCTAATTTATTCATGAGGGAAGGAAACCTTTGTGTATATTTGATGTCTGAGTGTACAGTGTTTATAAAGTCTACAGTGTGCACAGTCATGTCCAGGGCTTTCGCACTCACCAGTCACCCACCCAGAGCAACTTCCAGGCCTACATTTTTATCTTTTATACCACATTTCTACTGTGCCTTTCCGTTGTGTGACAGTTGCCTATGGGATTCGGTATAGTAACAGGTTGTGCAGAGTTGTAGCCGAGGAGTGATGGCGTACAGCCTAGGTGTATACATCTCGGTTCATGTGAGTATGCTCTGTGATGTTTTCACAACAAAATCGCCTAGCCATCATTTCTTAGAATATATTTCAGCTGTCTGGTGGTGAAGGGGTGCATGTGTATTCACTATGTATATATGCTTTGTAGAGAGAGACACAGTATGGTGTCTGTGTGTATTTAGTCCTTCTTTCCAGCCCAGCCTTAGGAAAGGAGAAAGCTCAAGGAGCATGTCTTCAGGAATTTAGTGTGCTGAATTGAGAAGTGCAGCTAACATCTCGGGACCTCAGCAGACTCCTCTGCCCAGCTGTAGTTGGCAGTCCGTGGTGAAGTTGTTCCTGAGCAGAGGCCATAGGATCATCCTACCAAAAGAACTGGAAATAGGAAGTTGATGTTGACTTTCTGGAAATCATTACCCTGTGTGGTTTTATGAGGTTACTGTGTGATTGGGATATGCATGGTCAATTCTATTACAAAACGGTGTTTCCGTGTCACTGAAACTGTGGAAAGTGGCTCCAGTGCTGTCACTAAAACTCCCCGCGGCAGGAGCTTAACCTTGATTCTTAGAAGACACGGGCCTTTGCCTGGGCTGGGTTAATGGAGTGGCAGTGCGTTGAAGCAGCCAGGGGCACTGCTGAATCCCTGGTGGTCCTGCAGTCATAGGGAGATGCTGTCCTCATTGCCATCATTTTTTATGGTGAATTGTTCAGTACAACAACATGCTTAGGCCCCTGTAGATGTCTGCTCGGTCATTCCTTGATGAAGGGGTGTGGGTGGAGCCGGGGGGACTGTCCTTTCCTTCCCACCCCTCCCCTGGAGTTGTCCGGACTTCACACCTCCCCTGCACCCTGAGGCAGCTGGATCTGGGCCTGGGAACCACATGCTGACTTGTCCACGGTGTGGCCAGTGTTGCAGACATGACCCACCCACAGGGCCTGCACAGAGTGGCAGGTGGTGCACCGCTGCTAACAGGCAGCCCAGAGTGCTCACTCATGTCCTCCCATGGACAGGACTTCTCCCAACATGTGGGAGGAAGGGCACCTATACAACATGAGGATGGACAGGGCTAAAGATACAAGCCACTTGGGTTCCATCTGTGCATGGTTTGCCAGATCCAGGTGCCTCAGGGCTGGTGAGCTCCGGAAGAGAACCACCTTGCCGGGTGCAGGGATCTTAGGGTTCCAGGGAGGTGGGAGCAGGTGGGCAGGTGTGTGTGTGTGCGCGCGCGCATGCGTGCACACGCACACATGCACAGGGTTAGCACCCTGGCGTTGGGGACCGTGGCTGAGTGAGGTCTTTCTGCAGTTAACCAGGTGGCTAGGTGCCTGCAGCCCAGCAAAAGCAGCAAAAGAGGAAGAGGAGGACCCATCTGAAGTCTGCTGCTCTGCTCCTTCGGTTGGATTTCCTTCTGTCCCATTCCCTCCCTTCCTCCCTCCTTCCCTGGATATCTACCCCATTCCTCACCCACTGGCCACTTGGAATGTGGCTCAAGGAGTAGGGCACCAGCCCCATATACCAGGGGTGGCTGGTTCAAATCCAGGCCCAGCCAAAAATTGCAAAAAAAAAAAAAAAAAGTGATATTTGATTCAGTTCTTTGGGAGACAAGTGTGTTTGGAGCAACTTGGGTATTTGAGTCTTTTTCAACTCTAAACTTACGAAATCTAAATACAGATCAAATATTTATAAGGAAAATTTAGCATCTGAATCAAGATGCACTGTAAATATAAAATTCATACCAGATTGCTAAGTTTACTACAGATAAAATTTCTCATTAAGGGTGGCGCCTGTAGCTCAAGGAGTAGGGCACCGGCCCCATATACCGAGGGTAGTGGCAGGTTCAAGCCTGGTCCCGGCCAAAACTGAAAAAAAGTTTTTTTTTCCTCATATTAAAATACTGAGTACATATTAAAATTACAGCATTTTAGACCTATTGGGTTATATAAAATAAAATTAACATCACTAATTTCTTTTACCTTTTTTTAAGCATGTACTTTGCATTATATTTTATCATATTTCTCTTGGCCTATGGCCTCTAAATTGTTGATTTAGCTGAATCATGATAAGGTTATGGCCAAGCTGAAGGGGGACTGGGGTGCTCCATGCCACACTGTGGCTGTCAACACCATGACATCTACACTGTGGATGTGGAGTTCAGTTAACCCCAAATTAGAGACTGAGGCAAGAGTCTCAGTCAGTGGAGGTTTATGGAGCTAGAGCTCAGGGGCACGTCTGGAAAAAACACAAGTTCAGAGAAACATCTGTGTGGGCTGTGCTCTCCAAAGAGGTTTTCAGGAGTCTCAGGATCTATACATGTAAGAAGAGAAGGCTAGGCTGTGAGGCCAATGGTTTCATTTTTATGAGACTTTAGTGCCCAGGAGATCTACATTATACCTAAGATAAGGCGGCAGTCCTCAGCCATTTTGGTACCAGGGACTGGTTTCACATTAGAAGTTTTCCACCGATGAGGGAAGAGGAGGCGGGGGAACTCAGGTGATGATGCCAGCCATGGGGAGAGGCTGGTGGCTGTAAATACAGATGAAGCTGCTTAGCTGGATCGGCCACGGCTCACCTCCGGCTCCTCTTGCTGTGCATCCAGTTTTGTGGAAGACTATTTTTCCATGAAGGGAGACAGTGGGAAGGAGAAGAGGGGGTGGAGTGCTGCCAGCAGGCTCCTAACAGGCCCCAGACTGTCAGTGGCCTGCGAGTGGGGACCACAGTGATAAGGTGAACGTTGAAAAGAAAAGAAAGCAGAGGAAGAGGGGCCAGTGCAGACTCCTCAGAGTAGGAGAAGGAATGCTAGATCTCATCCTGCCGTTCTGCATCTTGGATGATATGCTTGTTACTGTGAAATGTAACAGACTTCAGCTTTAGGAGGTAGACCTAGGTTGCAGACCTGAAGTTACAATTGACATGTCATTATTTGATGGAGGGACAACATGACAAGACCCTGTTTCTAAATTAGTGAATGGATGAATGAATGAAAAGAATTTACTTATGAGCAGTTGTGAGGCTGGTCATCTGAGATGCATGAGGCCTTTGCCTTTCTGAGAGGGTCAGGCTAATGTTTTGACACAAAGGTTGAGAAAAGGATGGTGGTGTTAGGTGAATCAGGTATCTCTAGGTTTAACTTTCCTTTCAGCATAGTGAGTTTGGAGGTCCTGAGATTTTTATTTTCCTTTTCAAGGGAATGGGAAGAAGGCTGTGGCCAGAGAAGAGATGCTTACTGCCTGCTCCTGGAAGCGTTCCCGCAGTGAGTTGGGAGCAAGTCTCAGGAATGGGCTGTTCCTGGGAACTCCATCTTGCTCCCCACCTGCCTTCATGCCTGCATGTGGCCACGACAGCTGGAAGGAGGCTGAAGGGGAGAACTGAACTCCATCAGGACCTGGAGGGTTTTACAGTGTTTCTGTTCCAAAGCTGGCCTAGCTGCTGTGTCACCCACTGAAGCCAAATTACCCTTGAACTGTTCACATATCTTGGTCCTCGGACAATTAAAGTCAAATTGGATGCTTTTCTGTATAATTCAAACAAACAATGAAGGTACTTATTTGTAAACATTATAGGACTGCCTTCTTTAGCCAACCAGAATGTGAAATCTGGATTTAGACAAAAGATTACATGAAGAATGATAGCTTGTTTTGCAAAAAAGGATTCAAAATAAGGTAACAGGTGACCAAGAGAGGCTGTCCGCCTACTAAGTACAGTATTCTCGGGAGGAAAAGGAGACCTGGGACCTGTTCCCTATATCGACATCCCTTTGTTAGGAACATCTACCTTTTATCCATCCATCTTGCTCTGCAAGGCCCAGCGCACATCCCACCTCCTTCCTGGGTGTTTCCCTGATTCCTCTAGACTTCTCAGCCCCACTCAGCTGTGCAACCCTGCACCATCGGCCTCCATCCTCAGTAGAGTCATTAGTCCCTCAGTGCAGTTTCCTCCAGAGCCAGGTTCTGAGACCTACATGCAAAGTACATTAGCATTTGTTCTGATGAGTTACATATCGCCATAACCGGGGGCTACAAAGTGCTTTTGCTTTAACCTCACCTCCTCAAAAAAAAAAAAATAATAATCGGTTGGATGTGAAAAACATTTTATTTATAATTTCTTATATTTACAGCAAGTGTCTTCATTACAATCATTCTTACAATAAATACAGAAGTGCTGAATAGGCCATCATCACAGTGGCCTTCGGTCCGAGGCACAGGGACTGAGGGATGCTTCCCAAGGGCCCGGCAGGAGGCCTTCAAAGAGGTTAGTGAAGGAGAGAGGAACTGAGTCTGAGCCTGAAACGGGATTAAAAGAGTCAATGCAGCACGTCTGCTAGAGAAACAGATCCAGAATTTTTACAATTTTTTACCAGATGATATTAAAGAAATGGACCAAAGAGACTCATGAGAGGCCAAGGAGAGATCAGAGGAGTTTGGCCTTCCCCACCTGCCCCTCTGGCAAGAGAGGAGAACGTGTAGGCCACCAGGCCACACATACCACAGCGCTGGCTTCCCTCAGTGGTGCTGGCGTCATTGGAACCAGTGAGGACCTGAAGGAAGGTTCCCAGTTCCAAAGCTGGATGCGCTAGGTCTCATAAGGATCAGCAAAGAGGTTGGCAGTGTGGGTGTGGGCACACCCTTTCTGCCTCCCTCTTGAGTCTTAGCCTGCTGAGGCTGAGAGCCTGGCCTGTGCTGAGCAGGGGGAGGGAGAGGAAATGCCACTGGCTTCACCTCTCAGGAAGTCTCCCTTTTATGAACAGCCCTTGTGCCTCTCTGTTCTCTCACAAAACTCATCCATAAAAGGTATGCAGAGTTTTTTGAAAAACAGTTCTACTGCTCTGAAGTGGTTACTATTGGTCTCTGATTGACAGTTTTGGACCAAGGCCAAGAAACCATGTAATCCATGATGCTTGGCCTGACGTTCTCATTAAATTATGCATCAGACGTGCTAATGACAAGACTGGACTGCCACTCCAGGCTGCAAGACCACCCAGGGCTTGTGCACATGTACACAAACTTATCTGGAGGCGCACCATCTGGGCCCCATTAGGTCACTTGTGACCTTGCCTAGCAGAACTGGCTACCAAGACTTAGGACCTGCCATCATTATGAAATTTTGTGATAGCAGAGAAAATTCTCAGAGTGGGGGGAGGAGTAAAAGGAGAAAAATATGAAGAAACCAGGCTTCAAGAGGACATTCCACGCTGTCACAGTGAGATCATGAATTACAACGTTCTCTATGAACTGCAAGGTGCTAGCTATCAGGGGTTAGGGGGAGAGGTTCCTCAGTCAGGGAAGTAACTGATTTCCATGGGACCGTCACATCTACAGGAAGGAACCTTCGCAGAAACTATCTGTGTGACTTGGGGGGCGGGTACAAGAGTATGTTAGTGTCATTCTGTCGTGATGATGCCAGCCCCTGCACAGATGACTGGCTGCTCTTAGAGCTTGAAAATTTGTTTTAATTAAATCACAATTTGACATCCTTAAAGTGAGAGCAGTAGATAAGTCTCAGTTCCAGCTTGGCAAGAGGGATACTGCAGAAGTGGCAGAAATGAAATTTGGCCAAAAGAGATGAAGCTCTATAATCATTCTGCCTCTGTCTATTTCCTCCCAATTCAAAAGCAGATTAGGTCATCTCAGAGCTCACAGCTACTCTAGGGGAGAGAGAGCAAAACCGTATTTTATAGTAACGACCTAATTATTTATCAAATCTGTAGAGTATAAAACCAAGTGACCCCCTCGATAGGAAGTTGTGTCATTCTGTCCGTCTCCCATTATGACCAGATAAATACCCCAGAATTCCAATTCTAATTCCAAAGTGAGACTTTCCCCAGCCATACGTCTTCTCTCTCATTCTTTCTCTCTCCCTCACACTCCCCCTTCTCATCCCCACCAAGAAACATAACTTGAAACTGCCTTTCTCTTTCTCTCTGCCTATCCAATGTCCCTAGCCCAGAGGGCAGGCCTGTGGAAATGCCCCAGATATAGTACAAGGTATATCTCTTGTTTTCTCTCTCACTCTTGACCTTTCCTGTCTCAATTCATTTTTACCCTGAGTTATGAAGTCAGGTTTTGTCAGAGCAGAAGGAAATCAGAGGGAGACAACCCTTCCCCTGCGGAAAGAACTTGAGTTTCAGGAGCAAACCCTAAGGAGAGTTTGCATGTTTTGGTTTGAAAGCTTGGAGAATAAGCTGAATTTCCAGGACACTTGTGAGTATGCTTGAGTGAAGTCCTGGATGAAAGTGTTTTCCAACCAGGAAGAGCCTACCAACAGGTGGCTTGGTTTGTGACCTCAGAGTCCAGAAACTGAACAATCTCACACAAATGTAGCAAACAGAGTTCCTGCCTCTTGGTCTGAAAGCTCATCTCATCCATGGATCTCACTGGGGGTGGCCATGTTGCCAGAGTGAGGGGGCACCCAGCTGGGGAGTCCCTGCTGCCTGGGGTGTTTGCAGGTTGAGCTCCAGAGAACACCTAGAGCTGTCTCGAGGGTCCAGAGAGCCCAAGTGTGTAGTGTCCAAAGCAAGGTCCTTCCCTGGATGTGCCTGGGAGTTCCAGGGACCTCAGGCATGGACCTCAGTTTCCTTCTTGATGGCTGGTTTGTAAATGACGCCTTTGTTGTCACCTTTTTTGCTACTAGAACAAGAACACACAAATCTTGTTAGTCAACCAGGAGGGGAGAGAGAAAGAGTGTGCCTCAGAGAGCAGCCTGACTCAGCTATGGAATGAGGCAAGTTTAGAAGTCAGATTCCTCTCCTTGGGATCTTTCTCCAATTCTGTTGGTCTTGGGAGAGAATGACGTCATATAAAGTATTATCCAAAAAGGAACCTGTCCATTTTCCAGCTCTTCTCCCTAACACCTGACAATGGCAGACATGCATTTTGAAGGAGGCCTCATTAACACCCCCTAAATGCACATTTCAAACCTTTGATTCCATAACAGGGTTCCTGGCAACCTTTTTATTTTTCATACCAGGAAAAAGTAAATTAGGTTTTAGGGAAAGCCAAACATGATGTATACAAAGGGCATTAATAGCTAACATGAGTGAAAGATCAGGTTTGTCTTCATCTTTCTTTTTGGATTCATAGAAAAAAACCCAGAGGTCAAGAGCTTAGTAAGAAGACACAGCCTTCCTGCTGTTGTTGAGGCAAAATCCTCAAATCAAGAGTCTCATCCAAGGTCATGTAGCAGCAGCAGCTGGCCCACAACACTCCAAATCCAAGCGCAATAACCCTCAAACAACCAGTGTCTCATGAAAAGAGGCCTGGGGCACAGGTGTTTTGGGAAGTGCACTCGTAGGGTAACTGCTGGTTCGGTTAACCCAGCTCTTCATTCTGGGAGGATGCCTTCTCGGACAGACCAATTTTCATGGACACATAAGCCACCCATTCCCACTTAAAACCCAAACCAACTCACCTCTTCTTCCTTCTGAAAAGCCAGATGGAGACTGCTAGGATAACACAGATGCCCAGAACACCAGCCAGGGCCACCGAGAGGATGATGCCTGATGAGGAGGCAGTGGGCACACGTTACACTCCTCCCTTGCCCTCATCTCATCCCACACATGGGAGTAAAATCACATCCCAGCTACATAATCATCCACAGAAAGGTATAATTTCCCCACCTCTGCTTAGATTCTGGTCTTTGGGTTAGTGGGACTGGCTGAGTAAAGAGGGCCATTTGCAAAGTTTGTAGTTTTTGAGCAGGAGCTCTCAAACTTTCACAAAAATCAATGTAGATTTTTTTTTGAGTGCAACCCTCAGAGACCTATATTCAGTCTCTTTGGCATGGGACCCAGGAGTTTGCATTTCACCACACACTTCCATCTCATGCTGATGCACATGGCCCATGAACCACATTTTGATGAACCCTGAGTTAAAGAATAAAAACTTATTCCATTCGTGCCTGCTGGATTTAAGGCCCATTGGGATGTCTCTATCATTTCCATCACACAGTGCTAAGCAGTCCCAAACAACCAATAGCCCATTGCTGAGGTCACGTGGCCAGTCACCTGACCTCCACACTGGGCTCTGGCATGCTTTCAGGCAATGGCCTCCCACCATAATCAGAAGGCCTGAGGCTCTTGGAATATACACATGCTCTAGAGTGATTAGGAACATTTGATTGATTGGCAATTCATCTTTGAATCAGAAAGTGACTTGAGGGTAAGATTCACAGCAAGGAGGGGATCAAGAGCCAGAGTGATAGCACAGAGAAGCAGAGAGGATGGGCCGGGAATGTCGCAGGCCCAGATCACACCCAGAATCACAGTGATCACCCCGCTACAGCATGCACAGCCAGCCAGCTGGCCACATACCCAGACTCAGTCCTGTGCCCGTAAGGATTTCCACTTAAAAGGGAGGAGGAAAAGATTGGAAATTAATCTCCAGTCAAACAATGCTAGATTTGACGGTGTATTCAGAGATGCTTTGCCTTTTGTGTGGTTGGTGGCACGGAGTTTGTGCAGACCTTCTGGGGCTATTCAGAAGGTTTAGCTCAGGTGACTGAGGGCTAGTTGGAGTTGAGGGATTGCCCCTAGGGAATTTATACTGTGGTCTCTCCTTCCAGTGCTCTTTTATCACGGCAGTCTCTTAGGTAGGGCAAGACCTCAGGGTTTAATGCAATGTGGTCACAGAAGGAAGGTGAGGAAGGGAGAATCAGAGCCTACTTGGCAGGCTATCATGCACTTCTCTGGGACCTATGCTCTTCTTCCTTAGCAAGCTGCCTGCACCAGACTTCACCCCGCACCATCCAGGCTGGCATCGTGGTTTGGTTCTATTTTTGCTTGGTTCTAAGAGACAAACTCCTCCAGCATCCCAGCCTCCCTTTTCTGCCACATGGAACCAGACGATTATGGCTTCTCCCATAATCTACCTGGGGAAGCCAGACCAGTTCTGTAAACTACAAGTGTACAGATGGGGGCCACCCAGCCTGACACACAGAACAGCCTTGCCCACAGAGCCCACCATGGTGAGTGAGACCCGGGGAGAGCACTGCACAAGTGTGAGACACCAGCAGAGAGCCAGGGACTCGCCTTGGGCCACTTGACACCCTGGAAACCAGACCTGAGGCTGCAGGGTGAAGTTTTGCTCAGCACCACCTCTTCTCCTGTCCTGTGGACTGGGTCTGACTGATTCCCCAAGACACAGCTATGTCTTTCCCAGGTGTGTCTTCTTCTGAACTTTCCCTACAAAATCTCCCTGCCCCGGAGGCTGGCCCCTGGGGAGTCCTGGTCTGGCCTCCCCAGGTGGTCCCAGGCTGCTGGGAGGGGAGCAGAGCAGGCATGGACAAGAACTGTTTTCCCTGCTCTGTTGGCCGCTACCAGCAGCTCAGGCCTCCCAAGTGGCAGAGAGACTGGCTCCCCTGGCTACATTCCCTGCCTAGGGCCTCCTCTCATAATTTGAGCACAAGGACAAGCCTGTGTCTGGTAGAGGTGCTCAGGACAGGAGTCTCCAGCTGGGGAGAGCTTCAGGTGTTTACACAGCGCATGCTCTGTTTCTTGCATGGCCCGTGGCCTCTGCACAGTGTGACTTGGTATTAGGGTTTGTTGGTTGTTTTTTAAAGGTATCTAGAGACTTGGTCCTTGGGATCTTGAAAAAACAAGCAAATTAAAACCTAGTCAATTAAAACCTTGGTTTCTTTTCCGAGCCTTTTAGTGAAATACATTTTGTTCCTAAAGCCCCGGTGCTTGTGGCACCAAGCCCGTTCTCACCACACGAAGACTATTCCTAGTGAGTCTGACCACTCAGCAAAGCCGTCCAAACTGGACAGTTTCTGAAGTCGTCTCTTTCACAGTCCACAGTCACCTCAAACATCCTGAGAGCCACACTGGCACCCCCTCAGATGGCTCAGCAGCCCCAGTCCAGGCCTGGGGGAGGTGCCCGTCATGTCATGGCCGTAGGCAGCTGAGCAGAGTTTGTGGAGAGCAAGGACCCCAGGGTGGGACCTTTCTCAAGAGCACAGGGCCCACTTAATGGCTTCTCTGGAGGGAGAGTCTGGCTTCCCCACCACTGTGCAGTGCTCCTGACTGCTACAAGCCCTGCAAACCAAGGACAACTCAATCCATTTCTGTCTCCTGGACTCTTTGCTCCTAGATGACCACAGAGCCTAAAGTGCCTCTGCTTGGAAACCATGAAATAAGACCAAACAGCCGTGAAGACGAGGAAAATCCCAGAGACAGGGACAGATGCTTTCAGCCAAGACTTTGATGCAACAAAAGTAGAGCAGCATGCCTGAGCAAGCCAAGGCCACAAGCCACTAAGGAACAGGAGTGGCGGCGAGGGGGTTGCTTAGTAGTCCTCCCACCTCTGAAGCCCAAGGCAAGAAGATGCTCATCTTCCCTGCCCAAGGAGATGGCACCAGCCATTGCGGAAGCAGGGCTTCTCAGCGGAGACAGACTGGGGTCCCGCTGGAGGCAGATGCCTAAGCACTGCTAACTAAAGGAAAGTCAGCAACACTTCCGGGGCACAGGGCTCCCGGAGAACGAGAGCCTGAGAAAGAAGCCAAAGCCTGTTTCCCAGCAGAGCCTCGGCTGGGTGAGAGAACAGGCATCAAAGATGGTACAGAGCCAGCAAAATTTACTTTCAGATTAAACAGAGAAACAGCTTACTTCTGCACAGAGACTAAGACAGGCAGTTCCCATGGAAGAACAATGGAACAAACAGAAGAAAAATAAAGACAGAACAGTTGACAGGGGTGGGCTACGAGAGCCACTGAATGGGAACTGTACGGCGGGGGGCTCCCGAGCAGGCTGGTGGGAGGGGAGTGCACTGCGGACATGGGGGACATGGGGAGCTGCCTGCTGTCCACAGCGTGCCCAGGGGTGGGCCAGGGTGAGCAGGAACAGGGCAGTAGACACACAGGAGGAACTCACACGGACACAGCAGGACTTAACTGTTGCACACCTCACCCAGGAAGGTGCAGACACCTGGAGAAGGGCGGCGGGTGAGTTGCTCGCCACAGGGGCCTTGCTACCTCTTGTGGCCCAGGAGCTGCGTCTTCCGCTGGCATCATGCTGGACAGAGGGAAGCTGGTTAATGGCTTTTGAGGTCTTCTGAAGCCTCAAGCGTAAACACAGAAAAGTCCAGCAGGAGGAATGACCACCTCACTTACACATCTTGGGGTTCCTAGAACAACAGTCTAGTATTTTCAAGCTCTGTTTGCAACTGTGATTGTGAAACACAATCATTTTCTTTTCAAAGTATTATTTTAATGTACCAACTGTTTTGGTAGATGGCATGTTACATGATGATAACATATACGAGGCCAGAAAATTAAATTTGCAATCTCATCCTAGAAAAAGTGCTACGTTATGGTCACCTTGGAAATACTCCCCTTGGGAAGCCAGGCACCAACATCAGGGCCTAGTCCTTCTTTCAAAGCAATTTTTCTAGGACCAGTTCATGAACCTCACTGTCAGATCTCATATGATAACAGATCCTGATGGCGATTCCAGGAAATGAGTTCCAAAATTGCTTTGAAGGGTAGACTAGGCACTGGCATCAGGGCACAGCTTCCCAAAGGGAGTACTTCGAAGGTGACCAGAGTGATATTGAGCAATGAATTATCTAGCACTTTTTCTAGGATGAGTTCACCAACTTAATTGCCCAACCTCCTAAACATGCAATATATGAGCCCAGAGCAGTCCCTAGTAAAAGAGGCTAGGAGAACTTAAGCTTATCAGTAGTTTGATAGTTCAAATACCTAAAACTGTCCAGATATAGTGGCTCAAGCATGTAATCCCAGCACTTTGGAAGGCCAAGGCAGGAAGAACACTTGAGCCCAGGAGTTTGAGACCAGCCTGGAAAACATAGTGAGACCCCATCTCTACAAAAAATATCAGCTGTGCATGGTGGCACACCCTATAGTCCCAGTTACTTGGGAGGCTAAAGAAGGAGGATCACTCGAGCCCAGGAGTTCAGGGTTGCATTGAGCTAGGATCATGCCACTGATGCTCCACCCTGGGCAACAGAGTGAGACCCTGTCTCAAAATAAGTAAATTAATACATGAAATACAGTTTACAATGGTAAAAACTCCTATTATTGTACTTAATAAAAGTCAGAGAGTCAGCTCGGTGCCTGTAGCTCAAGCGGCTAGGGCGCCAGCCACATACACCGGAGCTGGCAGGTTCAAATCCAGCCCGGGCCCAACAAACAACAATGATCACTACAACCAAAAAATAGGCAGGTGTGTGGTGGGCGCCTGTAGTCCCAGCTACTTGGGAGGCTGAGGCAAGAAAATCATTTAAGCCCAAGAGGTTGCTGTGATAACTCTACTCAGGGTGACAGCTTGAGACTCTGTCTCCAAAAAAAAAAAAAAAGAGAGAGAGAGAGTCAAGTAACTATAATATTAGTATTGTCTTTGGATGACACTTTGGTAAGAAAAACAAGGGAGGTGCCCTCAGTAGTCACAGAATGTAACTATCTTTGGAGGACATATTTAACTGGGAAGTTTTCCTTATTAATACTAAGCAACCTAAAAAAGAAATAATTCCTACAAAGAAATCTGCCCAAAAGTTATCACCGGATTACACAAGGGAACTAGTTTTATACAACCAGGAGAAGGACTGAGGGCTTTGCCTCCAGGTTGCAGGAAGCAGACGCAGAGCAGAGAGCCTCGTTACTCCAAGGGGCCCACGCCCTGCAGCAGCGAGGTGGGTTACAATACCAGCACAGGGTGCCTACTCCTCCCAGCCGCCTTCAGCAGCCCTGGTTATCTGTGCTGAAGGAAGGGGTGGTGGGACGGGGGCCTTTCATTCCTATCAAGAGCAATAGAAAGCACAAAAAAGCATCTCTAGGTGAGGTTGTCTCAGACCTTCAACGCTTGACTGCTAAGTTCTGGTCTTTAAGTTTTCTTCAACAAATGGGTTGGTTTTAACACCGTCAGCAAGTTGAGAATAGAGCAAAATATGACTTAATAAAACTATAATTTGACAACCATCAGGCTTATGTGTAAATCACCCTGCAGAGGTGCTGGCTTCGGCAGCACATATACTAAAATTGGAACGATACAGAGAAGATTAGCATGGCCCCTGCACAAGGATGACACGCAAATTCATGAAGCGTTCCATATTTTTTAAATAAAAAGGGAAAAAAAGAAAAAAGAAAAAAAATCACCCTGCAGAGAAGATGCTGGTGAGGGGATGAGACGGGAGACTGGTCAGGGGAATTCTGTCAACAGGATTATAACGAGTGTGAAAATGCGCCAGATGTCGATCACCCCTGTCCTTAAGGAGCCTGTGCGTATGCTAGATACATACATTTCTTTCTTGCTCTGTGGTGTGCTGAGAACCATACCAGAGATGAAGATGTGGTTCTGGAGATAGTAAGTCGCCCCAGGGAATGGGGGCAACTTCCAGGAGGATTTGATTAGAGTTGGGTCTGGAAAGAATCTTCCAGGTAGGGGAGAGAGCGAGGGATCTGAGACACAGGGACTAGTATGTACACTAGTTAGTACAACATGAGGGAAGCCCCACGGTTTGGAAGCCAAAGCCAAGAGGGCAGGGATGGGGGCCATGGGAAGATGATCTGAAGGGATGAGCGAGGCCCCTCACCAGGTGGGTCCAGCCTTCTGCCCGGCCCCTTTTCCCACTGTCGTCCCTGAACACGGTGTGCTCTGGGCAGAGCTTGTGGTTAGGAGCAGGATGACACCTGTGGTGGAGTTTTCTGCCCCCACGGAACACGTAACTCAGGCTGTGCTCAGGAAACATGTAGCACGTTGAAGGTGCTAGGACTTTACTTCTTTGACATTGAGCCTGGCTGTTTGGTCCCCTGATCCAGATCTAGGGATTC
Source organism: Otolemur garnettii (assembly GCF_000181295.1). NCBI lineage: Eukaryota > Metazoa > Chordata > Mammalia > Primates > Galagidae > Otolemur > Otolemur garnettii. The sequence goes on from NW_003852406.1 coordinate 15,593,177, forward strand.
CTCTGGTTACTCATTTGGATACTTTAGAAGAATTGATGATTCTCTTCCAGTGGCTTTTATTTATAAATAGAAACTTTAAAAAACACAAGGTCAATAACCACAACACATGTATTCTAGTCCCTGAAAGTTAATTAGCCATCTTAGCTGTGTCATATTTCTCCCTCTCCCTCTCTCTCTGAGCACCCCTCACACCCCCCACCAAGGTTTTATACAACTGCCCAGGCCATTAGGGTCAAGCAGGTTCTAGTCATGCTGTCCACAGATTTGCCCTCCCCCAGCCACCTGGCTCTCTCATCTGAGTGCCCCTCAGCTGGCCCTGGGCTCTGTGGCTGTGACATGCAGTTGCTCAGAGCAAGCCCACTAAACACGATTATAGAAACTTCTTGGCTTCCTTCTGTTTCTCGGGTTTCCCTTGCCCTGACATGTTGAAAATCGGAGGAGATAATGGGAGTATTTGGCTTTGATAGGCTCTTGCTTTATCACCATCTGGCCCCTGTGCTGGTGTCACTGGCCAGGAGCAGGTCAAACCAAAAGGAACCAGGAATTGGGCCAGAGCCCTAAGCTGTGGCCCCTGCAGTGTTTCCTGTTCCCACTCAGAGCATCGGACTTCCTAGGAAACCTCCACTGGGTCCGGCACGGGTCCCTCTCCCAGGACCCCGCCTCAAGGACAATGAGTCTTGGTCCCTCCTGAAGCTCAAATCTCCCTCCTGGGCCACTGGGAAGAGGCACTTTCTAAGAGTGGAAAAAAGTGCCTGGCATGACTTTCATTTTTCCATAGAGAAAACGTTTTAACCAACAGCAACAAGAAACGTAACATACAAGAGAGGGAAAATGTGTAGGGAGGGGAGGGAGGCCAAGAACGAAGAGCAACTCTGAAGACAGTTGCAACTTCAGAGGCCTCTGGACCCTTGTTAAGGGATTGGTTTGCTTCTCCTACGGGAGCATCGTTTTCTCTCATGCCAGTTCTCTTAGCCTTACCCAATTGCATGTTATAAAAAAGAATATGCACTCAAATTCTAAAGGAAGATGGAAAACTCCGTTGAGTTTGTGTCTACCTCAGTAACTTCAGCTTTATTGTTTCCTCACCAGACTAAAAGTTTCATGCCATAAAAGAACCCAGGGGACACATGTGATACGAAACTCTAGAGTCCTATGGTATGAGTGGGGGAAAAAATCAGTCCTGGGCCTATGAAAGTCACTGTGTACCCCCTGGGCAGTGTTTCTCGGGAAACGTTGCCTCTCCTCCCCGGAGATGTTTTTGGCTGTCACTGCTGGGAAGGTGAGTGGACAGTTAGTGGGTAGAGACCCAGGACACTGCCGATGCTACGGTGCACGGGACAGCCCTACGGTAAGAATTATCCTGCTCAGAACGTCAATAGTGCCAAGGATGGGAAATTCTGCCCCGGGCTGGTTTATAGCCTAGGTTTTAAACTCCTGATAGAAACCAGGCCCTGTACTCCTTTTCTAAGCAGAGTCTAGGAAATAGTGGGATCAGGGTAAATGGTTCCCAACTGTCGTTCAGGCCCTGCCCCAGTCTACGCACTTTCTCTCCCAGAGGATTTCCCTAACGTTACTTTCCTAGTAGCAGAAATTTTCTGACTCTATAGTTCTTATTAACTTACAGAGACAATCCCAAATAAACCAAACCATTAACTAAAACGTGCCTCAGTGGAAGAGCCTACAAATAAGTGATCCCAAATCATTCCAGGGTCGCATTAACAAATAGTGTCCCACCATAAACCAGAACAGCATCTTACAGTCTGAGGCCTGACCTGTGTTGGGTGTGAGGAGCACAAGAGGTCTGGGGCTCCCTCCTCCCTGCTCAGTGGGAAGCAACCTTGTTGGCCGCCTATGTCTTATCTGGGGAAGTAAGAAGGATGGGAGAATTCTGGCCAAGTTTCTATAATCAGCCTCCAAATGAACAGGTTTGCCTTGAACTGCCAGAGATTCACTCCAAGGAGAAACCTGGGCCCAGCATGGGCGAGGCAGCCCCTCTGGGGAAGCTGTGCAGGAGGGGCAGTGGCAAAGCTGCATTTGGGCCTTGACCTTGACTTCCTCGCTAGGAGCTGGTCTATCAGCTTCTGCTTAGAGGCCCTTCCGGCTCCCACAGCCAGACTAGATTAGAGGCCCTTCCGGCTCCCGCAGCCAGACTAGAGGAATCTATCGAAGCGCTCTGCTACACACCCAGCTGCACTGCCCACTCCACAAGCACCTGCTTAGACCTGAGCTGGTCTAAGAAGATGGCTAATTATTCCCAGTGCCACAGTGCATTGTTACAAGTGGGGGTTACTTCTGATGTCAGACTCAAGATGCTGCACGGTTTCTTCTGATCCTCTGTAACTGCCCTCAAACTCTGTTCCTGCAATGTAAAGTCGGGATTGGCAGTTGTTAGTGTCACTTAGAAGCACAACATGTTAGCACTGAAAGGAGGTCAGATCACCGAGTCCAACCTGGCATCTTTTATGGCTGAGGAAACCAAAGCCGAAGAAGGGACATGATTTGTCCTCATCCTACAGCCAGCAGAAAACAAAGCAAGGTATTGACCTCGTACACCCCCTGACGACAGGAAGAGTATTTGTTACCCTGTTCCCTGGGATGAGCATAGACTAGCCAGGGAGCGGAGCTCATAAGGAAGTCTTTGAATCACAAGCAAAATTCTACCTAATCTACATAGGTGGACAAAGTCCCTTATCTCCTGGCAGAGTTTTTATGGTTTTTATTTTATTTAAGAGTTGAAGTAGTTCCACTTAACCTTTCAATACCATATTGTCCATTTAGAAGAATGAGAAAAGAGAATGTCATGTCCAGAATAGCTACAAAGGGATAATTCTGTGCATTCAGGTCATTTTCTAGAAAAGAAACTGATATATAAGCTCTCCATTTTTAGGAAGGCGAACGTTCACCAATTCCATTTTCAGACTGAGTAACTAGGGAAAAGAGGGAAATGACCTTAACTAGGAGTATCTGGAGAGAGAAAACAAAAGACAAATTTGGGGGGTGGTTCTTAACTGACAGAAGAACATCATTCTGATGGTAAGTACATCTCAATTCAGCAGGGCACATTTCTAAAATTTTCTAGAAAGAACCTTGAAACTATCGTCCACTAAGCTTAGCAGCTGATAGTTATAATCTCATGTGATAAGAAAGGAATTTTTAAAAAGCACACCAGGTGGGATGAGGAGAGTGGATTCTCCGACAAGTGGTTAAGGGTTATCTTTAAACACGAGTGATGTTAGGGCATGAAATGGAGCTTCCACAGAACTGGCACGCTTCTGACCACCCGATTCCCAAATTGGGAACCAATCAAGAACCTACAGTGAGAAAGTGAAGTCAGAGGTTGGAAGAAGGGTGCAGGCCCCAAGAGTGCTCCCTCACCCTTTCCTCGACTGCCAGCTTCCTGCAGTACTGAGACGGGCACTGACGTAAGCAAGGACGGCTGTCAGTGTCCTCCTGGGGCCTGATGGTTACAGATTTAAAAGGAAGAATGGAGAACTCGCAGCATTAGGAATAAACCAAGCTGTGAAGCTTTGTTCAATTTGGAACAAATGTGCCTGTGCTTATGCAAGCACCAGGGAGATTTAACAAAAAGAAAGGGCTGCCTCACAAGCCCCATCCCACTATAAGCTACTGTGGCCATGGACATGGCCTATGCCCACTATTTTGTTCTAACAAAAGAACATCCCTGAGCAGCTGTTGGTGGTGCAGGAATCACCTGTCCAGGCCTAACTAAGATGGGGTGGCTACAGCCTCGGATGCCAAGAAAGCCTCCAATGAGAAGTTAGAAGTCTGATCTCATGACAAGGGCCTTTTCCTGAATCTCAGGAGATGGGGTCATTGTCCAGAGCAGAGAAGACCCTAAGAACTCCCCCTTTACCCATCTGGGGGAGACTCCAGACACAATGAGGGCCCTGGTGCTTGTGCCTGGAGGTTTGTGCTTTTCTGCAAAGATGCAGGGAAGCGGAGAGCAGTGAGGGCAGACCTGAATAAGTCCCATGCCTCACCCAGTGACAACCAGGGTTCTTAACCCACCTCCTGAGGGCATCTGTGCCTGAATTGGACTTCACACAAAAGAGCCCACATCTTAGCACACCCCTCACAAACGCTGCTCCGCCTCACCTTGTTGGAAGGAGATATACACCAACCTCTCGTCGAACTTCTGCACGTGCCGGAAGTTGTCAATCATTTCTCTGGGGGAAGGGTCATCCAGGCCTGTGCAGTACAGAGCTGTCTCCAGAGCCATCAGCTGAAGGGAAGAGCAAACCCCCCCCCGGCAAGGGCAGAGTGATGCTCCTGGCCCGGCCGCCCTCTGGGACGGGGAAAGCCTCTGGAAGCAGCCCCTGTGGTGCTGGGTGGGAGACTTGACAGCAGTGGGTGACCGGTGCCAGGCAGCACTGTGTCTGTCTGCCTAGCTCCCCAGGCTCTGCAGAAGGGCAGTGCTGCTAGCTCCTGATTACACCTAGAATCTGCCCGGCATGAAGGGGAGCCGAGGCCGAAGGAGGGCTCCTTAGCCCTTCACGGAGACCGCCTTCTTCTCAGGAAGGTGACTTGGAACCCAACTCTAAATCAGAGGGGCCCAGGACGTGTTCTAATGGTCACATCAGCAGGAATAAAAGCAGGGATGTAAGAGTTTTCGCAGATCACCTGGCTGTGGGTGCCATGACATTTTCACGCACCCAGGTGGATTGTATAACCCGTTTCCAAGGCAGTCTCTGGTTAGGAGGTTGCCGCCTCCCCACATGCCGCATCTCTTGATTCCTCACATCCTCATTCTCGTCTCCCTACCTGCTGCCATTTATCTATGTGACTCAGACCAGAAGCTCATAGTAAAGAGAAAGGGCGACAGTGAGGGCTGCCCCCGACTCCTGAAGCTGGGCGGGGGCTGTGACCTGTGTGCAGCGCTGGCCCCCTCTCCTGGGGAGCCACTTTCCTTCTCATGTATTTAGGCTGTGGTGTAGAGGGATGAGTGGCAATTGCAACTCAGATGGCCTGACTGGGTCTTGGCTTTGTCATTAACCAGAGGACGGTTCCATAAGCTTCTACCCCTCACTTCCATTCCCTATGAAATAAGTTTAGAGATGATTGCTAAGGATTTTGTTCCCCAGCGTACACTAGGCTGTGGGCTTCTTGAGGCCAGGGACCCTCACATCCTCGTTGCTGCAATCCCAGCTTCCCAGTGATTTAACCTGATTCTACCTTTATTCAGCCCTGTAAAGGAACCAGGTTTTTTCCTGCCTGGGAAGTGAATGCCATCTAGCCACTGAAGGGCATATCAGCAAATGCAGCTGTCCAGCTCTTTTTCAAAGATCTGCGAGGTGTGTGTTCATTTTCTAGCTTGACTAGCTAGCTCTTCTTTTAAAGCTCAGCCTGAAATTTCTGCAGTGCTTTCAGGAACCCGTGATAACTTGAAAGGTTTTGAATAGCTGCCAGTGGAACTCTAAGTGAGGATGTCAGGCCATTGACCATGATATGGGTGATGGTGGAGACTGAGGTGCCATGTGGACTCCAGCTGAGTCCGGGACAATAGTTACCTGCTCCTGGGAAATTTGCACAGGGTTTCGGAAAACTGTCCAGGTCACGGTGGGGTAGCAAGGAGGTGTGGTCAGGGACCCCTTATAGCGGTAGTACTCAGCAAGCCTCTCGGGAAGCAGTTCTTCAATGTTGAAGCCTGGGACGGACACTTCTTGGCCTGGAGAGACATATTGGGAGTGGGGGTGGTGATAGCCTCCCTCCCTAGGACAGAACTCCTCTTGAGCACAGTAAGCGAACCTAGAAATTTGGACTAACCCCTTTCAGGGCCATTCTACCCACCCAGTGCCCTTAACCTGCTGAATACAAGCAGCACCCACTCCTTGCATTTGTTGTTGTTGTTCTTCTTTTTTTGAGGGAAAATCTCACTTTGTCACCCTTGATAGAGTGCCATGGCATCATAGCTCACAGCAACCTCAGACTCTTGAACTCAAGAGGTCTTCTTGCCTCCGCCTCCCAAGTAGCTGGGACTATAGGCACCCACCACAACACCTGGCTATTTTTTTTTAGAGATGAGGTCTCGCTCTGCTCAGGCTGGTCTCAAACTTATGAGCTCAAGCAGTGCACCCGCCTGGGCCTCTCCAAGTGCTAGGATTACAGGCGTGAGCCACGACACCCAATCTCATTTGTTCTTCTTAGTTACACAGGGTCGACTGCTTCTTTCCCCAGCTGACAATGAATAGGCATCCAAGGACGGCTCACCTTTGTACTTGACATGTTGAAGGTGACTGAAGATCTTGTCATAGGAGGGATGGAAGGAGCCCATCTGCAACAGAGACCGGGGAGGTTGAACTGGGACAGAAGAGGAAAACTGAGCTGGGATTGACACTTGCTAGAGAAAGGGCAAAGCTGGGGGTTTGCTGCCACACTGCTGAGGTCCTCCCTAAAGGCGCCACCTTATTAGAACAGTTATGACGGATTCCTGGGCTATTGGGAGTCAGTGTAATGGTACTGCCCTTGTATCTCAGGATATCCTGTTTATACTTAAGGCATCGGGCTCACATGTCCTGGGACAGGGGATAGTATGTGCTCCTGATGATCTAGATGACAGCCTAAAGGCCACAATTAGCTGTTTGTCTCAGGTAGAACTTAGGGGAGCTTTGGGTTCCAGAAGCCAAGTCACATAAGTTAACATGTAGAGAAATGAGGTACATGCTGCCTCTTTAGGAAAAAAAGCCGATCAAAAGACATTCCAGTTTCCTGGGATTTAAGAAAGAATTCATTCTAGGGCCAATATATGGGCTGGAGCTTGAGTGCCAGGAGTTGTATCAGGGGTTTGGGCATCCGATGGGTGGCATGACCCCTTCTCCCATAAGAGAGGAGGAGCTCTGCGGGGAGACAGCTCTGGAGACAAGACTGCCCATGCGGGAGCAGCTCATTCCCAACACACGCGTCAAATCCCAGTCTCACCCACCTTCAGATTTCATGTAAAAACCTTCCAAACATCTCTTACTTCAATGAGAACTGCGAGCACGGCAAGGCCTTCTGACTGGTCGCTGGCAGCACTGGCGTTGGGGTACAGGTCTGAGTTGTAATGGACAATGTGGAGCTGGTGCAGGAGAGAAGACATCTATCAGGGAATGAGCGCCTCCTGGGAACCTTTTACCTCTGCAGGAGACTGGAATCCAGCTGGGAGGACAGACCGCTGTCCCCTCCACGCCCCGGGAGCTAGATGAGGTCTCTCAGATCCTCTCCTCCTTCGTCCTCAGTCCTCTCTAAATTGCAAACTTCACCAAGGCAGACTGTTCTATCCTATTCACACATTGCCTCCCCAGTGTCTGATCCATTTCCTAGGAGGTACCTGGTGCACAAGACATGAGCGAATGAAAGGATGAATGAAGGAATTCTTATACTAGCCATAAAAAGGCTTGGGTACCTTGGAACACTTCTCCATTCTGATTTTTCCTACTTATTCTGGAGCCTAGGGCAAAATGGTTTCATGTGGCTTGTCCAGCCCTGGCCCCTCTGCACTTGATCTGGCAGCAGTGGGGGTGGGGCACGAAACCTCTAGCTGTCACTTGATTATAATTGTATTCAGCACAGGAAGCGGATTTATGCCTCAGTTGGAGAAATACCACAGCGAGGCTTTTAAAAAGGTTTTATCAGCCATATTTTAAGAGGCTACAAAACAAGAATGTTACGTCATGAATATAGACTTTCATTTTATAAAATAAAATTCTAAACTCATTTTTTTCAAAGAGGAAATTACTTGTCATTATTAAGGTAAGAAAAAGAAGTTTCTGAGAAATCCTGGGTTTGCAAGTCTATGTATGTATTAAGACCATTGTTTTTGACAAATTCTGACAATGTTTAACCTAATTTTTAATCCTAAAGGTGTCGCCTGGCCTTCAAAAAGCCTTATTCATAGATCTATCTATACAACACACACATTTTTTGTTGATTCTTTGCTCTTGAGACTATGATTTATTGAAATTTCCTATCTTTTCCCCTCATTCATTTCCCCCCATCTCATGTGTTCATAAATAGAATTCAAGCATATTTCACTGCATACAGCTTAATGTCCCCATTTTAAACTTTTCAAGTGGCTTTTCTAATTTTTAAAAATTATCTCAAATCCTTCCTTCTTTTAGGTGGTCCTCTGTTAAGGACTTCTTGAGGGTACCTGCTTCACTATCTTCACCCTAAAGGACTTACTCTGCCTCATTGCCCACACAGTCTTGGCCTGGCAGTGCTCTGAGAAAAAGATCTGAATTCTGTGTGGCTAAAACCCTCAAGGGCCTAGGTCCTTATTCCTTTTTACCACTGACCTTTGAGCTTGTGGCCTCTCTGAGCACTCTCTTATTGTGTTCAGATTAAATGAACAGAAGCAAAGACCAAACCAGGGAATTCTTGGATCAGGGATTCCTTAGCCGAGGGGGTTAAGATAGAGTCTTCTTATATCAACTCCATCCAGAAGAACTGCTACACTTTTAAGGACTCTCCATAGAGAATCTGTCACTTCAGGGTCACCCTGATATCTTTTCTATAGTGTTGGCATTTATGGTCCATCTTAACCAGTCCCTTGGTCTGATGATGAGGCTTAATAGCAAATACCATCACTAGAAATATTTTCAATGTTAATTTTTTTTAAATTTTGAGACAGAGTCTTACTCTGTTGTTCTGGGCAGAGTGCCGTGGCATCATAGTTCACAGTAACCTCAAACTCCTGGGCTTGAGCAATCCTCTTGCCTCAGCCAACTGAGTAGTTGGGACTACAGGTGCCGGACACCACGCCTGGCTAGTTTTTTCTACTTTTAGTAGAGACAGGCTCTTGCTGTTGCTCAGGCTGGTCTCTGAACTCCTGAGCTCGGGTGATGCACCTGCTTCTGCCTCCCAGGGTGCTAGGATTACAGGCGTGAGCCACCGCACCCAGCCTAGAAATATTTTTTAAATGTCTAAACCCTCTCAACCTATACCCTACCTCCTTCTTTGTTTCCCAGGAGGGAAGAAGCCTTCGCATTGCAATTATCCTGGAAGAAACTGCCATTCTTGAGCTTCAGGGAAGGGCCTGCTCTGAAATAGGTAAGCCTCTGGCAGTGCCATCTTATTTGGCCAGAGTCCATTGCCTGAACCCTTATAACTAGACCTTTTGTTAGCCCGAGACATCAAACAGTTCAGCAGTTATGAACAGAGGAGATGGGTCACATCCTTGTTTAGTTTGGCTCCCCCGGCTGATCAGTCAGCAGGGTTTGCATCCTTGTACTTCTCTGCAAACACTCAGAGCCACACCCCTAGTTCAGAGCTGTGGGAGCTCAGAAATGGAGGACCCCAACCCCCTCCCCACCTCATCCCATCCTCAGCTTGTATATGAACAATGCTCCATCCTGCCTCTCACCCTCTCTTGGCATTTTGGTTTGGCCTATCAGGGTAACACAATACAATAATGGGCTGTGCTCAGCAAGTCTCTGATTGCCATGACGCCCTGCATGTTATGATGCCAGTCATCCTTTGACCTGTGGCCCAGTAGAAGAGTGGCCCTGGACCCATGTTCCCAAACAAACCCATGCTGAAGGAAAGGAAAGATGGGATGGGAAAGACAGAATGACATTTGAAGAAAGACTAGAGAGTTGTGGGGAGCGAAGACCCCAGCAGGAGTGAGCAGTGATGAGATCTTTATCTGTGCAGATAGGAGAATGATGTCTAGAAAGGGAGCATCTCACTTGCTACCCTGGGAGCAAGTAAAAGAGATAGCAGGGTCGCTCAGTAAAAGCGATAGAGACAAACTCAGAATATCCAGGAGAAGAAAGGGACCAGGACACTGAGTTGAGCTGCAGCCTTCTGTGCCTGGGACAGGGCCAGAGGCAGGGGGGAGCTAGGGGGGAGCTAGGAGGCAGCCCACCCTGGCTCTGACCTTCCGGTGGCTCTGCTCACCTTCCAGGTGGAGGGGGGACAGGCAAGTACAGCTGGGCAGCCCAGACAGCCTCTCACAGACTGGCCGCCTCACTCACCTCCGCGGCGAAGTGCCTCCCACCGACGGTGTGCTCAGAGCCCAGGGGGTTGGTTGGGTTTCCCCAGTGCAGGTGGAGCTGCGTGGCGCTGTAGCGGGACGGGAGGCCCTGGATGTGCATGCCCGGGAGCAGGTTCAGTTTCACTGCGGGGAGTGGGGGGGCAGCCTTCAGAGCCCTGGCCAGGGGGTGCAGCCACAGAGCAGGTAGGCAGGCCACCCCGCCAGGGCCTACCTTGTGGACAAGTGGATGCAACAAGGTGCCACACAGAGAGAGAGGCTGAGTGGAGGTCAAAAACTTAGGCTCTTTCCCTGGAAATGTCTGTCCCCAGCTATTCCAGGGCACCAGCACCTTCTTGATTCCCCTTGGAAAATGATGCCAGGAACACTGACACTGGATCTTTAGTTCCATTTCTATGATAGAACTTCTAGTGAGTCACCTTCCAAATTTTATATAGCAACCCAACTTTTTGTTGTTATATAACAACAAAAACAATATTAATTTCTATTTTTTACTATATGCCAGACCCTGACTCCTACATAATCTCAAGTCTTCACAGTACCTGTCAACTCCATTTTCCATATGGAAACTCAAGGAGGTTAAAGTTCTTACATGGAGTCTTATGGCTCATAAGTAGTCAAATCCAGGTCCATCTGCCTCCAAAGCCTGGGTATCCCTGCCTCCACTGAACAGCGTGTTCCTTTGAGTAGTTCGTGATGGTGTGAAATTCACTCCAGAGGCACAGCTGGACCACAGGGCTCAGGCCTGTCTCCTCCCCCAGCCCGAGAGATGTGGTGCTTCAGAGACAAGCTGCCCAGGCAGGCCCACCCCCGGGCCTCCAGCATCCCTAGGGAAAGTGGTTCAGGCCTCTCTCAACCCTCAAAGGCCCCCGGTGCCACAGTGGAGCCCCCTCCCTGCAAGATGGCAAGGGCAAGCGGGGAGCCGAGGGAAGCTCAGATACACCCCTCAGACTTCTGAGGTCTCTCCCTCACCTGAATGGCCATTGTTGGTCAGGAGAAACTTCTGGTTGGCAGACACATTGTAGCCTTGGAACTCGAGGGGTGGGAGGCTAGCATCGTACTGGAGGATGTCACTGTGCAGGTCTATCGGGGACTGCAGCAGGCCCCCACATGATGGGTACTTACTGGACCAGCTGTCCTCCCCATCAGGACCTGGAAGGAGAGATTCAAGGTCAAGCTTCAGTCAGTTTTCCACAAAGGAAGGTAGTTTTCCTCTACCTTCTAATTCTGTGTTCCATATAATTACTCCATTTCTCCTCTTTTCTTCATCCTCAGGGGTAAATCTTCAAGGCTGACAGAATCGGTCCAGCAAACACCTCGAGACCCCCTGCTCATGAGTGATACGGGGGAAGAAGGACCAGAGCAGCCCGTGCCCAAGGTGGAGCCCCCCAGGCTCTGTTTTAGTTTGTTCATGATTCATAGTTGACACAGCACACACCTTCTCCACGTGAAGACTTTCTTGGCTTTAAGCAACTTAGCATCTGCTTATGGAGCACCTGTTAGGAGCCAGGAATTGCTCTGGGTCTCGGAGCTGCCAGGTTGAACATAGCAGAGCCCCTATGTGCCCTGGCAGGCATCCTAGTGGGGAAGAATGTCATGAACCCCTCCAGGGCGCTCCGTGTTGGGAAAAATTAGTGTCTGGCTGATCACAGCTCCACGTAGATCTTTGAGTCTGGTGGGTTTACAAATATGATCTTCCTGATGGGAAACCCCTGGGGACATTGTCTCTTGGCACCCCCATCCAGAGTACGTATAGAACCCGGCCGAATAGGGATGCTTAGAAAATGTCAGGTAATTGGCTCAGCCCATATGGCTCAGGGGTTAGAGCACCAGCCACATACACCGGATCTGGCAGGTTCAAACTCAGCCCAGGCCTGCTAAACAACAATGACAACTACAACCAAAAAATAGCCAGGCGTTGTAGTCCCAGCTACTGGAAAGGCTAAGGCAAGAGAATCACTTAAGCCCAAGAGTTTGAGGTTGCTGTGAGCTGTGATGCTACAGCACTCTACTGAGGGGGACATCATGAGACTCTGTTCCCCCCCCAAAAAAGAAAAGAAAATGTCAGGTAATTATAGGCCTGGAATCACAGAGCGAAGTATAAGGTATAAGCAGGGGTGGAGGGGTGTATGACAATACTACTAACTAATTATTACAATATAATTGATACCCCATCAGGGAGGAGGAAGAGATATTTTAAAAAAGAATCCTCCAGGGCTCAAGCTCCTTGCTAACTGCCAGATAGCAGTCCCTGCTCAGGAGATGAAAATAAACATCCCGTGTTCAGATAAACTCCCCTACTCCCACAGGGAAAAGTCTTTAAAGAATGTAAATCTATGTTTAAAAGATTATCTCCCACCGTAATTAAACGGATTTGCAGAGAAGCAAATCTTCAGAAAAGCAAATCATTGGCATGTTACAGCTCGTTAGGGTAGAACCGTGTTGCTGCTCTACTAGAGCTGAGGATCAGGTTGGGCCCCTGGGGTCCATTCATAAGGATTTTGACACAGGAAGAGTGTAACCAGAGCAAAGGGGCAGGACACCTCCTCTTCTGGGACACCTACCTTAGACAACACGCTGTTTCACTGGAGTGCAAGTGTTCACACTGGCCTCCCAGAATCCAAGCCTCTATACCCTGTGCTCTAATGAGGGGACCTCATCTGAGTGTGGGGAGACTCAGATACTTGGTACCCACAGTCATGTAAAATGCTATGAGGAGCTGGTGCAGGCTTAGTTTCTCTGGGTCTGCACACACACAGCGGAACCTTACTAATTGTTCAGGCTGTCAACCTTTGAATACGCCTTTTCAGAAATGTTAGAGCGTGAAGGGATTTAGGAATCTCCAGTCCAAACTTTCACTGGACAGCAGCTTTCCCACTTGTGCATGCCAGAGTCTCCATGGAGCTGTTCTGTTTTTATTTTCAAGGCCTTAAAGACCTGGACTCAGAGATGGTGACTGGGGAAGCCGGGCCTGAAAGATTCCAAAACAGGCACCCCAGGGGCAAACTGGAGTACCACGTGGGGGGCAGGAGGGCCAGAGCAGAGCCACCTTGAGGCTTCACAAAACACCAAGGGTTAGGAAAAGGCATCGCACAGAGGTGAGACTTCCCAAGTAAGGCTGCTGCCTTTTCTGAGCTCACAATCCTGCCAGAGCCGGGTGTGGGGGAGGAGGAGAGGAAGGAGCTCCCCACTGGGCATGAATGGGAAAACTCAGGAAGTAAAGAGATGCAGCAGTGAGATTTCTGCTTGCACCCGTGACCAAAGAGGATTGGGTTAGAAGGACTCAGGTTGCTGTGTGCTGTGCGCCATGGCACTCTATGGAGGGTGACAAAGTGAGACTCTGTCTCAAAAACAAACAAACAAATAAAAAAAGAGTACTTCAGTGATATTGGAGAAAGAGCTCTGGCCGGGCATGGTGGCTCACACCTATAATCCCAGCACTCTGGGAGGCGAGGCGGGCAGATCGCCTGAGCTCATGAGTTCAGAGACCAGCCTGAGCAAGAGTGAGAACCCCATCCCTAAATATAGCTGGGGGTTGTGGCAGATGGCTGTAGTCCCAGCTACTCAGGAGGCTGAGGCAAGAGAATCCCTTGAGCACAAGAGTCTGAAGTTGCTGTGAGCTGTGACGCCACAGCGGTACTCTACCAGGGGCAACAAAGTGAGACTGTCTCAAAAAAACAAACAAACGAAAAACGGCACCTTTCCAAAACATTTGGCTCAGTGCCCATAGCAAGTGGTTACAGAGCCAGCTACATAAACTGAGGGTGGCGGGTTCGAACCGGGCCCGGGCCAGCTAAACAACAATGTAGGCTGCAACCAAAAAATAGCTGGGTGCTGTGGCAGGCACCTGTAGTCCCAGCTACTTGGGAGGCTGAGGCAGGAGAATTGCTTAAGCCCAAGAGTTTGAGGTTGCTGTGAGCTGTGACAACGGCACTCTACCAAGGGCCACATAGTAAGACTGTCTCAAAAGAAAAAGAAAAGAAATAAAAAGAAAGAGCTCCTTGAAGACAGGAGACCTCTCATTTTCACCTCTTTGAACCCATGTTGTGTTGTGAGTAGGGTCATCTGCATAATAGGCATTTATACTTTTTGTTTTGTTTTGTTTTGTTTTGTTTTTGGCCAGGGCTGGGTTTGAACAGGCCACCTCCGACATATGGGGCCGGCACCCTACTCCTTTGAGCCACAGGCGCTGCCCCATAATAGGCATTTAAAAAACATTTCCCCAAAGGATGTGAGACCCCAAAGAACAGAGAGCTTGGGAAAAGGTTATCGGGAGGAATTTTTCTTTTTGGATTTTGCCCTGAGACTAAGAATATCAAAGGCAATAGAGTCAGTGCTGGCAAGACTTTTCTTGGAAAAGCGCACGTATGCTGGAACAGGGCATCCAGAGAACAAGCTTCCAGCCTCCACCGCCCCAACTCAGTGAGCGACTAGAGCAGGTCATGTTCCCTGCTGGAGCTTCCAGGGCTTTTCACTATGTTCTGGAATGTTCCTTCTGGCTCTTCAACTCTGGAATGTAGTAAGAATGCTAGGACTAAGCACCTTCACCCTTTTTATGAGTTGAGTTTTAATGAGTTGGAGAGGTTACTCATGCTAGGGCAGCTCTAGGCGTGTAATGAGCTGCCCAGGGGAAACACCTTTGGGAATGAGGGCACAGGGCACTGGTGCTCCTGGGACTGGCTGGGGAGTGGACAGCTGCCCGCATCAGGAACCTGCCTTGGCCTTGGCTGTCATCCCCAGGGGAGCTGGTCCTTGGGCACCAGTCACAAGCTCTTTGGGCAGCAGGATCTAAAAAAGCCTTTTCTACTCCTCCTCCTGCTGCTTCCTCTTAATCATTATCATCTTTATTATAGAACTCTAGAGGCTACAAAAGGCAAGAATCACCCCATTTTATAGATGACTAACCGAGACTGAGTGATTTGCCCTAAGTGTGACTTCTGCTACCTAACAGTTACCTTGCTTGGGTTATGGGACCTCTGTGTCCTTCTGCTTCAGTATTTACCTAGGAGATTTTGCAAACCTGTTTCCTTCCTCCCCCACAGTCTCCCTGAGGGTGAGAACCCTGGCTCGTTCTCCCCTGCACGTCCCACACGGCCTGGCACAGAGCAAGCCCTCACACGCTTGCTGCGCCGGGTTCTCAATACCTGTTCCGTGCCTGTTGCTTTCCAGGGGAGGTGAACACCTTAATTTCCTCATCTATTTTCTCCCCTCAGAAAAGAGAAGAAACATGGGATCACTTGCTTAGGTTCAAAATGCAGTCTTCTAGCTTTCGAGTTTACCTGTGCAAGAATGGGGTCTGTTTGGGAAAAGAAATCTGGTTTCTGCCCTGAAGCCTGGAGATGGTCTGCCAAGGACATGGCTTCGGAGAAGCACATGGGACCTGCCCCCAGCAGGTGATGGCTAGTGTCCCCTTCTTGCACAGCTGGGGACACTGTCAGAGCAGCCTTCTGTCTTTGTGATGTGTGTGGGATAGAAGAGCCAGAGGGGTGGGCACTAGGTCAACCAATGCCAGGGGTGACAGCAGTGGGCTCCTTTCTGTCCCTGCAGTCTCTGTCTGGGTGGGGTGTGACTTGTGGCCCCAAAGCACTGGCCTCATGCTGCCTGCTACACCCAGGCTGCAATTTTTCAACTCATTCTCAGCTTTCACACTCATGCCAAGTGCACCCGTGTCAGAAAACTTCTCTTGGGAGTGATTTTTCTCAAATAAGCATGTGGTTCCAGCTACCATAAAAATTTGCCTTCACTCTTGTGAGTTTTGACTTTGCCTCTATCGGTGGCTGGATTCCTCCCATGCTGGTAACAAAGGGGATCACGTGTCTCCCACAGTTTGTTTTTCCAAATGAAATCAAGGCATTATTTCTTTCCAGTCCATGAATTTTCCTGCTCTAGGCAAAACAGAACTGGGCAGAATTCCTGTTTTGAAATGTAACAAAGGATTATTGTTACAAAGCTCAAAATGTCTCTCATGATATTTGATTGAGAATTATGAGGTCTGGGGTGCAGGACCTGCATTATTCAAGGACCAGAATTCTTTCACGGAAAATTTTGAACATATGCAATAAAAGAGAGAAGAGAGAAAAGAACCCCACATCATCCGGTTTTGACAGTTTACAATTCACAGCCAGTCCTGCTTCATAGACCATGCCCACTATCTCCCCCCGCATCTACCTAGATAACTGGGAAAAACAAATCCAGGTATCTCCCACCTGTACATATGTCAATATGTGTCTCTAATACTCTTAAAACCACAATTATCATGCCTAAAAAGCTAACAATCCCTTAATATTATCAAATCCAGTTAGAATTCCATTTTTTCCAAATATGTTACAACTTTTTTGTTGATCTTTTTGAGACAGATTCTTAACTCTGCTGCCCTTGGTAAAGTGCCCTGGTGTCTTCATAGCTCACAGCAACTTCAAACTCTTGGGTTTGAGCAATCCTCTTGCCTCAGCCTTCCCAGTAGCTGGGACTACAGGCACGCACCATCACGCCTGGCTACTTTTTTTTAGTAAAGCAGAGGGAGGTGGGTGTTGGGGGTGTCTCGATATTGCTCAGGCTGGTCTTGAGTTCAAGGGATCCTCCTTCCTCAGCCTCCAAGGGTGCTAGGATTATAGGTGTGAGCCAAGGTGCCTGGCCCTATGTCACGGCTTTTCAATGGTTTTTGAGATTCAGGATTTGAATAAGGTCCACATATTGAAATTAGCTGATCTAGGTTATAGGTTGATGACTGGATGCCTCATCAGGGAACAACTAAGCTTAAAATCTCACAGCCAGCTTGGCTCCATCTGTCCTTCACCCTCAGTGGGTCATAGAGTCCCGAGTTTCACAACCACCACCTCCACCCTGGGTTAGACCCTTGACACATCACACAAGCAGCCAACCTCAGCCTTTCTTGTTATACCACCACACTGGCTCTCCTACTATAACCAAACCCATCTCCCAGTAGCCTGGCTTGGCTGGCATAACCCCACCACCTATCCGTACACTCCCATTCTCCCTGACCCTGACGTGCCCTGTCCCACCAAATTAGACAAAGCAGAACCCACTTATTTTCCATGGCCACCAAAGTGCCACAACCTATGAAGTTCTTGAAGGGCCCTCACCCTCTCCCTGCCCACCGAATGGTCAGGTGGGCTCCCCATCCTCAGAACAGGCTAGACTCACCCACCTTCACAAGTGTTCTCATGCTAAAAATCTATTAAATACCGCCTTTTGTCCGCACCTTTCCAAATCTCATCCACTCTTCAGAGTCCAGCCCAAGTCCTGCCAAAGCTACTCCAGTATTTTCTCCTCCCTGGTCACACTGCTTGGCCAGCCTCCTCAGGGTTCACACAACAGCACCGTGACTTGAATCATCATTTGCCCATCTCACCTGTGACTTTTAGCCCCAGACCAGCAATTACACCTGTTCCACACTAGCGCTCCATCTCCAAGCTTCAAAGACCCTTGGATGACTAGAATTTTTGTCACGTCCCTCTTTCATGTCTGAATGCATTCGTGGCACTTAATGAACACTTAAGGAATCAATTTGGGGGAGTTCCTTAAGTCCATTTCAAAATTTTCACCATAAACTGATGAGAAAAGATGGCGTGTAGTGGCGATAGGAAGATGAGGGTGATGAGAAGGGTTTTGTTTTTTAATGACAAGACTTGAGCTAACTTCTGTACAGATGGCAAAAGAGAGCAGAGAAGGAAGGTTGGATACGGAAGAAAGAGGAGCCCATTAACGGAGTGTCGCCTGGGAAGGCAGTGGGGAAGGGTGGGAGCAGCCAACAGACGTCAAAATCAATTCTGGGCTAAAAGAGGTACTCAAATGTTTACTGAATGGCCCAGAGCAGAACACTGCAACCTCCCTGAAAGAAAATCCACACAGTGAAAAACCCAACCAGAAACCTGGCACTCAGCAGCCCTGCCAAGGTGATCAGAGAGAAGAATTTGCTATGGGAAGATGGCGGCCTCGATTTCTCCCCTTCTGACAGCTATGCAGCCAAAGTTCACCGCTGAGTCTGGAAAAGCTTCTGTGATTTCTAAAAATGCACTAACGTTTGTTTGACTATTTTCTTAATGCACAGTATGTTTTATTTTAAAATTTAATTACAGAAACTTTCAAAGCAGGCACAAAAGCAAAGAGTACAGTGTAACGGCCCCACATACCCATCTTTTCGTGTCTAGGCTAGTTTGGTCTATTCCCCTGCCCTGGATTACTTAGAAGAAAATCTATTGATGTTTATATATCACTAAAGGTAAGGACTCTTTCAAAATGTTCATAATACCATTTTCACATCTAAAGACTATTAACAATAATTCCCTAATATCATCAAATATCAATGACTTCTCAAATTTCCCTGGTTGTCTCATGAGTCTATTTTAACTGTTTGTTTGAATCAGGGTCCAAATAAGGCCCATGTATTGTGACCGGTAGAAATGGTATTTCTTTTTATCTAATGGTGTTCCTTTGATCTCTCTCCAACACAGGTGTATTTAGCCAGTACATGTACAGACTCAATATTGCCTGGGGCAAATAACTTATGGAAGTCAATGAAGGATAATTTTATTTGCTGTATAACCAGTTTGCAGACATGGTATAGAAGTAAAAAAATGTATAGGTTAAGTAATTACTTATATAGTGGTACATACATTACAGCACGTAATAGTAAAAGCATGGAGAGTTCCTTAGAAGACAAGAAGTGTGGAATTACTAGTACAGTGTGATGAAAATAAATGTCTTTTGTCTTTTGTGATATGGACTAGGTCTAACAGTCTGGATCACTGCTACCAACAAAATGTGTATTCATTGTTGTCCCATTTGTGCGGTTGGTCTTTGGGGGCCTTTTTAAGTGGATCCCTCAGATCTCTTTGCCCCATGACATTTTCTGGTGGTCGTACTCCGGGTTGGATTCCCCTCTGTGTCCGTGTGGATGCTTAGGACAGGCAGCTGCCTGGGGAGGCCTCGCTGGGCCACTGGCTTCTCACCTGTCTCTCTGGGCTGGCTACGAACATGCAGGCAGATCAAAACTTGCCCCAACGGAACTTTAATGGCAAGATTTACACATTTCACATGGTGACACACCTTTTTTTCAACCAATACTTGAAATTTCAGCACAGTAAAGCTTTTGGTTAGTCCCTCCAAGTTTTCTTCGCAAGGAGGTCTTACTAAAGTAAAAATGTACCAAGTCCTGGCATGTCTATGTATATGACCCTTATCAAAGACAGTGTACCAAATTTAAATGCCCATTTCATAGGCCGGATTACATTCACAATAACCACAAGTATTCAAATGTTGAATGAAGGAGGAAAAATCTCTAAATCTTCTCTTTCTTGGAGTGTTATTTAATTTTGAAGTTAATGTATTCATGTCTTCAACCAATATGCCTTGTATGTGTCAGGCACTGTACTAGTTGCTAAAGATATAATGGAGAATAAAACAATTCTAGCCTCCGTCCTGTGGAATTCACATTCCAGTGTGAGAGACTGATCATACATTATAAGTAAGTAAACCAATATACACATAAAATAATTGCAGCCTAAATCAGTGCTGTGGAATTAAGCAAGGGTTTAACAGGGATCCCTGCTGAGTGGTGGCTATGGGCAGGCTTCCTGGAGGAGGTGCCATTAAAGTTGAGATTTAAAGGATGGGTAGAACCAACCATGAGCAAAACCTGAGGAATGGCATTCTAGATAGAGGCCCCTGCATGCTCAGAGGCCCTGCTGCAGCAGGGAGCTGGTGTATTTTAGGTATATGGGAATGACTGAGGAAGAACCTGGTGACTGTCTGGCTTCCCCTCACCAGGACTGGGCCCTCCTCTATTCCAAGGCTGAGTGAGAATCATTTGACACTTGCTTGTGGGCATCTCTCCATCTGTTAGAAAGGTCTTCTTGCCAGTGGGGTGGTCTCCACCTCTCTCTGGGGTCATTCATCAGTCCTGGTCCTGTGGGCACAGCCACAGAGAACACGGCTAAGCCACAGGACCCTATTCAGAGGGAAAGCCATCTTTTACGTCCCATGTTAATCTATCTTGGAACCCCACATCCTCAGAACGCTGGTTGGATATAAAAGCTGCATTTTAAAGCCACATTTAAAATACTTTTCTAGCTCCTGCAGTTTACTTCTGACCTTGATTAAAAGGTATATGTCTCCTCATAAAAATCCAGCAAGTTCAGCCAGTCAGTCATATGGAGTTTCCACAGTGTCTACATTGGCTGGATTTGGACCTCCCCAAGCAGGAGGCCGCAATCTGCTGGACTCTGCCTGTTTCCTGCCCGGTCAATGGGGAGGCATAACCATAAAGCCCAAGATCCTGTCCAGGAGGCTTTGAGGCAGGCAGGGGTATGGGTTAATAATTAACAATGAGGTCTTATGATTTTATTATGTACAAACAGAGGGCAAGGAATCAAATGTCATTGAAACATTTCCCTTGGTAATTTACCAATGAATCAGAGATGGGCCCAGGACAGCGAGCAAGGGCCAATGGGTTAGAGTTATCTATGACTTATAAAGTTTGAAGTTGTCATAGTAGGCCCACTCTTTCCCCCCAGGGGTTTACATTATAGACCGATATAAAAAGGTAAGTTTTATGAAGATACCTTAATTCATACTTTATGTCAAACTTTTTTTTATTTCAATTTTTGTTTGGGTCAGCTTGAGAAGGAGGGTTGGTAAAATCCCTATACACCCTTTTCTGGCATCATTTCTAATCCAGCTATGCCCTTGGGGGCCCGTAGTGCTAGAGCTGGGAAGGGGTGAGCCATAAGGCTGGGCCTGCCCGCTCAGCTCTCTGCCAGCCCCGGAAGTCCTTCCCCTCCACCCTGCCAATAACACTGCTCCAATATTGCTGGGCGGCAGCTCAAGGTGGATCAGAAAGGCTCCACAGTTATTTACACACTGGTGTCAAGGCCACTGTCAGGTTTCTTCCAGAGGGAAGGTTTTGTTTTTTTTTTCCTGAGACAGTCTCACTATGTCATCCTGGGTAGAGTGCCATGGTGTCACAGCTCGCAGCAACCTCCAACTCTTGGGCTGAAGCAATTCTCTTGCCTCAGCCTCCCAAGTAGCTGGGACTAGAGGCGCCTGCCCCAACATCCAGCTACTTTTGTTGTTGTAGTTGTAGTTGTCATTGTTGTATTGCTGGCCCAGCCAGGCTCAAACTCACCAGCCTCAGTGCATGTGGCTGGCGCCATAACCACTGTGCTACGGGGACCAAGCCATGGAGGGAAGGTTTTTATAGGGAGAAAGGTGGGGTTTCCAGACTACTAAACATAAATGGGTAACAATCTGTTTGCTTTTGTTCCTTCATCTCTGCTACCCTCTCCCATTCTCATGCTTTCGACTCTAGGGCATGAGAGCACGTGTATTGAGGACAAGCTCTGCCCACTTCTCTGGACTTCTCCGTGCCTGCTCCCTTCCTATTCTAGCAGTGCCCAGATGTCTGAATTCTGCAGACACATTGAGCTGCTTCACATCTCCCTGAAACACCCTCTCGCCCCTGGGGCGGGACAAAGTGTTTCCCTCTCCTCTGCGCTCCCGAGACCTTTGCATTTCCCTTTCCTTGCAGCACCTTCTCAAAATAATGTTTTATGTCCTACCCCAGAAGTCCAGTGGTTCTCAAAGTGTGGTCCTAGACAAGCATCATTGTCATCACCATGGAGGAACTTGTCAGAAATGCAGGTTCTCAAGGCCGGGAGCATTGGCTCACGCCTGTAATCCCAGCACTCAGGTAGGCCAAGGTGGGCGGGTTGCCTGAGCTCACAAGTTCAAGACCAGCCTGAGCAAGAGGGAGACCCTGTCTCTAAGAATAGCTGGGCATTGTGGCAGGTGCCTATAGTCTCAGCCACCGGGGAGGCTGAGGTGAGATACTCTGCAGATGCCTGACACCTGCCATTGAGCAAGCCAGGTGATGCTGCTGCTCGCTGAGGGCTGAGAACCTGTGCCCTGGACTGTCACCTTGCTTTATCAATCTGTGTCTCACTGACTCCTACCCAGACCCCAGCACACGAAAGAGCTCAACAAATGCTTCTAGATTCTAGGACTAAGCAACACCAACCAACCACTAACAAGTTTAACAAGCTGCTGAGGTGCTAACAGCCTAGCCCCAGGCCTGAGTCACCTGTCGGGCTTGCAATACTTGTTATTTTCTTTGATCTTCTTTAACTCCTTGACAAAAGAATCCTGCTAGATGTGAAAACTGCTAAGTCCACAGCAAAGCCCTGTAGCCACAGGGCTTGCCAGATATCCTGCTGTATCCTTCTTAAAAACAGCTTCAAAATAGGGAGCTCCAGGCCCAGGCTAGAAAGGACTTTGAATAGAAAGGGCCGCAGAGCCCTCTTTGTAAAGCACTGTTATGTGTGTAACATTTACGGAATTAAATGCAGTCTTTGATGCGATTTTTATTCAGCATCAACTATCAGAAACACAACTTCCTTTTCCAACCCTGTTTTCATGGTTCATGTCATTTACTTAATCTTTTGTAAACTGTAATAAAATACAGAGAATGCCAAAAAATGCATACGAATTTTAAGAAAGAAAAAGAACTGTATTAAATTTGTAATACTCAAGTCACGTTTGACTTCAGCAATTACAAGAAGTGCGCGACATGACTTGCATTCATCTTTTGTTATCGATATGTAATCGAGTATTATATTTTTTATAGCTTTTTACTTTCTTAAAGTGTGTGTATATATACATAGGCACTCTCTGTATATACAAGTGAACTTTTTACTCATCCAAATATGCATCATTGGTGGAAATAGTTTCTCAAAAAGGTGAACAAAGAATTATCATATGATCCAGCAATTCTACTCCTGGGTCTATACCCAAAAGAATCAAAAGCAGGGGCTCAGCGCTCATCGCACAGTGGTTATGGTGCTTGCCACATGCACCAAGGCTGGCGGGTTTGAACCTGGCCCGGGCCAGCTAAACAACAATGACAACTGC
>NW_003852406.1:15616116-15629373 GCF_000181295.1 Otolemur garnettii
GGGTGCCTGTAGTCCCAGCTCCTTGGGAGGCTGTGGCAAGAGAATCACTTAAGTCCAAGAGTTTGAGGTTGCTGTGAGCCGTGATACCAAGGTACTCTACCAAGGGTGACATAGTGAGACTCTGTCTCAAAGAAAAGAAAAAATCAAAAGCAGAAACGCAGAGAGCTATGTAGTACCTGCAGACCCATGTTCATGGCAGCATTATACTAGCCAAAATGACCTGTGCCCATCACCAGATGAATGTATAAACGATATGTGGTATAGACATACACTAGAACATTATTCAGCATAAAAAGGCTCATCTCATCTGAATGTACAATTTCCTTTCCAAGAATCTAACCTACCAGAAGCTTAAGGAGAGCTGGGATAGGCCTTTCTATGCTCACAACACCCACTCTAGAAACAAACTCACAGCAGGTGCTCAGGAAGCACTCACTGGCTTTCTGTAGTTTACTTGGTCTCCATTCAGAATAGTGGTTGTCAGACTTGACTGCACGTCAGAATCTCCTGCAGGGCTTGTTAAAAACACAGATTTCTAGGCCCCACCCTCAGAGTTTCTGATTCAGTACTTTTGGGATGGAGCCTCCAAACCTTTTTATTTTTTTTTTCCAGACAGGATCTCACTCTATTTCCTGGGCTAGAGTGCAGTGGTGTCATCATAGCTCACCGCAGGTTTGAACTCCCGGGCTCAAGCCATCCTCCTGCCTCTGCCTCCCAAGTAGCAGAAACTACAGGCTCACCCCTGACTAATTTTTCTATTCTTCTGTAGAAACAGGGTCTCACTATGTTGTTCAGGCTGATCTCAAACTCCTGGCTTCAAGCTATCCTCCTGCTTTGACCTCCCAAAACGCTGGGGTTACAGGTTCTGAGCCACTGTGCCCGTCTAGTCTCCATTCTAATAAGAACCCAGGCGATGCTGATGCTGCTGGGCTGCCAACCACACTTTGAGAACCACTGGGCTAGAGCAGTGTTCCTCAACCATGGCTGAGAACACTGGAATCTCTGAGATCTTCCAACTTTATCCCTGGCCCCTGAGATCTTTTAATTGAGAAGGGACCAATTAAAAGCCACCCAGGTGATCCTACTATTCAAAGTAGAAATGTGCTATAGCCTTTTGCTCTCTGGGTGTCAGGACAAAGCTGCTTTTCTTCAATTATTTTTTTATTGTGGCGAAACACACATACTATAAAATCTGTTAGGGACATTTAGTGTATTCACAGTGTTGTGCAAGCCTTACCCCTGCTTAGTTCCAGAACATTTCCATCCCCCCAAAAGAAACCCCATACCTATGAAGTCAGTTCCCATTGTCACTCCCTCACCCCCCAGTCCCTGGTAACTACTAATCTACTGTCTGTCTATATGGATCTGTCTCTTCTGGATAATTCCTATTTCACATACACAGAATCACACAATACACGACCTTCCATGGCTGGCTTCCTTCAGTTGGCACCTCTTCAGGGTTCCCCCATGTTGGAGCATAGATCAGAACTTCATTCCTTTGTAGGGCTGAAAAACTTCCCAGTCTATGACTATGCCACTGCTTGGCTATCCATTCGCAGGGTTACATTTTATTGTAGTTTAAATATTTGACTCTGTTAAATTGCTATGGATTCTCTTGTGTAAAATAGTTGTTGACTGAAACAACGGTATTTCTCTCCTATTTGGCTTTTAGAAAATAAGCTGTGGACAGAACCAGGTGGCGGCCAGCAGGAAAGAAAGGGGCAGAAAATACAGCATGGTTTTCAGGAAGTGAGGGCCTGGGGTCAGTGAGGTTATTATTTGTAACAAGCTCCTGAGTGAAAAGGGAAAATTTCAAATGATCCTGACCATAAAGGCCTGTAGTGATTTCCCTGGCTCTGAGAAGAAACCAGTGGGAGAATGAACACTGTGGGCAGAGGCTGGAGACTTGGAAATGTCACAGGTGCTTTCACGATGGGTTCACCTATCACCCCGGCTGACAACACTGCTGGCTCCTCCTCCCCACTGCTGTCCCAGCACCCATCCTCATTCAGAGTATGTGGCTGTGGGTGAGAAGTCATGACTAGATTTGGTGTGTAGACAGGTCAGGGAAAATCTGATATCTAAATTGAATGTGACCTTGAGCTAACTACCAGCTGTGGACTTCAGCGTCGCTCTGGCTAGTGAGTACCTCCCCTGATTCCATGGCTCTTATCTTATCTTCCCAGCTGGGCATTTTAAAAGCATTGTCAGGGTATGTTCGGGTCTAGTCTTCACATCCCAGTCAGACCTCGATGCTCTGTGTCCTGACTTCCACACTCACATCCATCGAGTCCTCACAAGAGCTATATCCCTCGCATTTCTTACAGCCCTTGACCCTGGAAGCATTGCTGACGCCTCTCTTCCTGTCCCTTCTCAGCTCTCTGTGGCGGATCCTCAATGCCAGCTGTCCCCATCATCTTGTCCTTGGCCTTTTCTCCTTACACACCCTCCCTTGGATGATGCTGTCCCCTCCCACGGCTTCAATAACGGCTCTGCCCCCTGCTCGGATTTCCTCTGAGCCCCAGACCACTGGCCCCATTGGACATCCCCACTGGATGGGACCCTGAAATCAGACACAGCTGGAAGGGAGTCAGTTAGGCAGATAATTTTTTAAATTTTGAGACAGACTCTCACTCTGTCACCCTGGGTAGAGAGAATGCTGTTGCATCATCACAGCTCACTGCAACCTCAAACTCTTGGGCTCAAGCAATCCTCCCGCCTCAGCCTCCCAAGTAGCTGGGACTACAGGCGCCTGCCATGACACCCAGCTACAAATAATTTTTTTTAAGTAACCAAACACACCAACTTTTCTTCCCCTGCCCTCCCTGCAGAGCTCCTTCCAAGCTCTCTCTCAGGTGGTGCTACCTCTCCACACCCCAAAAACCTGAGACTCACAATCAGCTCTTTCCTCTCCTTCAGCCCCCGCTTTCAGGCATCTGAGACCTAACAGTTTTACCCATTAGGTGGCTTTTTACAAAACTTGTTTATCTCAAAAAATAATTTAAATGTACAGAATATTTATAACAAAAGCACAGTGAATTCCCATATACTCTTCACCTAGAATCGCCAGAATATTTTGCCACACTTGTGCCTTCTCTCTACTATAATGATGTTGTTATTATTTCTAAACTATTTGGGAGAAAGCTACAAACATCATGCCCTGTCACACTTAAATACTTCAATGTGTATCTCATGACAATAGAATACTTTCGAATATAACCACAATATAATTACCAAAGTCAGGAAATTTAACAACATAATACCATTATCAAATACATAATCAATATTCAAATTTATATACCCAGTCTCAAAAGATCTTCCCTCAAATTGCTTATTATTTATAAAGGGGGCAATGGCAACATTAATATAAAGACACCTATCAGACATCATCTTAACCAAACCACATGATGGAAATTATCACCAATAACAGGACAACAGACGTCACGTGGCTCCTGATGTGATGCGCCGTGAAGGGCACACATTACTTCTGGGTGTTCACGCCAAAACATACACTCTAATTCTCATCAGGAGACACCCTCAGAATAACCCAGTGGACATTCTATATATGCTATAACGCTACAAGGTCCACGTGCTTCAGAAATGTCAAGTGCATGAAAGGTCTATCTCTAAAGAGATACCACAGGCTTGATGCCTGTAGCTCAAGCGGCTAAGGTGCCAGCCACATATACCAGAGCTGGCGAGTTTGAATCCAGCCCGGACCTGCCAAACAACAATAACAACTACAACCAAAAAATGGCCGGGCGTTGTGGTGGGCGTCTGTAGTCCCAGCTGCTTGGGCAGCTGAGGCAAGAGAATCACTTAAACCCAGAAGTTGGAGGTTGCTGTGAGCCGTGATACCATGGCACTCTACCCAGGGCAACAGCTTGAGGCTCTGTCTCAAAAAATAAATAAATAAAATAAAGAGATACTGCAAATAAATGTAGTAGGTTATGAAGATTGAGTCCTGGGTCAGAAAAAACACCATCAACGATAGTGTGAAGTTTGTCTTAAACTTGGTCTCCTTCTTTCCCCCAGCACAGCCCTTATTCAGACCCACAGCTCCATTGCTTCTTGGCCTTGTTCATTCAAGCTCACCCTCCAGCCCTGTACTCCCCACACTAACGCACACCAGATCCAGACTGCTCTTTGCTGAAAGTTTTTAAGTGGCTCCTCGGGCCTCCAGGACAAATCTTGAGCTCTGTAGTACAGCATACACGACCTTCATTACCATATACACCTCTCCAGGTTTTGCTGTCCCCACTAACCACCTTTCAAAAACTGTGGAGGGGTGGAGATTCTACCCCATAAGGCTGACAAGTTAGTGTGCCATAGTTTCATGGATACTAATAGAAAACACAAGACTCCTGCATCAGGGACAAAGGATAGTTTAATACTCCTAACAGTAGCCAGAGTAACATTTAAGTCACTACAAAAGTTTTGAGACAGACTGGTCCAATTATTTGGTCCATTATTTCACTTTCAAGAAACACAGTGGACAGTATCCTCTCTGATTCACCCATGTAAGTTTCAACTTGCTCTGCTTGTTCCTGTTGCTGGGAGGGCTTCCTTTGTTTCCATTCAAGTGGATTTTATGTTTCTTGATTTTCGTGTATTTTCAAAACTTTCATAATGACCCTCTGACCAGTTTCCCAAGCCCCAGTTCCACAGAAGGACATCATGAGGGCCAGGTGACACCAGCAGGAGCAACCTGATCAGCATCATGGCTGAGGAACTTAAAGTGTAGGAAACTTTAATCTTTCAAAGAGGGTGGCTAGCAAATTTGCCAAACATTTGCCCCTGAAGGAGACGTTATCTTTATTATATTGACAGCAAACAAATCAGCTCTTTGCCCTGGGAGTACAAAGATATTATCACCATCACTGTCACCCAAGGCTGTTTGCTACATAAACATTCTTGAAACATGCGTATAGAGTAAAAGCTGTCAGTGTCTCTGCTCACAGAAGTGCTGAAACTTGAGAGACCCAGGGAAAACTGTCTCCCAGCACCGCAATGCAAATACCAGGCTGTTGCCATCTGATTCTCCAACTGCACCACATGCTGTCACCTGATTTTGAGGTCCTTTGTCACTTGTGATGGGATGCTATCCTTTATCCCTAAAAGACACCCCACCCATGCACATAAATAAACACTTCTCTTGTCCTGCTAGCTCCTTTGTCTTCAAGAGTTAGCTCCTCAGCCAAGCCTTTGCTGACAGCCATACTTGACCCCAGATTGAGGTTACTAATCCCCCTCTGTGTCCCGCAACACCACATGTTATCATAGCACTTAATTTGCTCCATTGTAGTCACCTGTCCACGCGTCCACACATCTGCTGTGAGCCCACTGCTCCCATGACCAGCCCACAAAGGGGATCATTAGAGACTGGTTGAAACAATAAGCAAATCAATGAATAAACTATTATTTTAAAGCTGCCAACATAGAAACAATTAGTCAGGTGTTACGGCAGGTGCCTGTACTCTCAGCTACTCAGGAGGCTGAGGCAGGAGGATCGCTTGAACCCAGGAGTTTGAAGTTGCTATGAGAGAGGCTGATGCTATGGCACTCTAACCTGGGCAACAGACTGAGACTCTATCTCAAAAAATAAATAAATAAAAATGAAAAACAAACAAAAGCTGCCAATAATAGTCATCCTGCCTGTAAGTAAGCAAGGTGAATCTTCCTGTCACCCGAGGTGGAGTCAGATGTAAAATCGATGAAGCTGGAAAGTTGACGTGGGGCCAGGGGCAAGAATATTCATAAGCATTTTCCACGTTCTGGGGGAGGCTCTCCCTGTGGCCTGGGAGGCAGCATGCTGGTAAGCCTTCTTAGCTTCACAGACTCGGGCAAATGCTGACACTTCCAGCTGGCTGCCCAGCATTCTGCTAATGATCCAGTGATACACACTGGATGCAAACTTGGCAGGTCGGTGCCCTTGCGGAGAACACTGTTTTCCTAAATATAATTTAAGCTGTCCTACTTGAGACAGCTATTGTTGTTGCCCCAGGTGGAGGTCATTTTAGACTAAGCTAGTACTTTTTCATTTGGGATGATTTTGCCCCTCAGGGGACACGGGCAAGGTGTGGAGACATTCCTCATTGTCACAACTCTAATGGGAACATTAAGCTATGCAGAGGACAGCCCCTACCATTCCTGAAGGAATGAGGTGCTTTCATGGTCAGTCATCCTGGTGCAAGAAAGAGGACCAGGAGCCTGGTCTGGGGGAAGGGAGAACACAGGCAGGAGGGACCCCAGTCCTCCAGAGCAAGGCAAGGACCACAGCGTGACAGCACCAGAGAAGGCGGGTAGGATCATCGCCCTCAGGGTACCGATAACTAAAGTGTCTGTTCCGGATTCTCTTTTTAGGTTGCAGGACTTCGATCAAATTTTGTTAATCTCCAAGGCCTAGTGAGGTTTTTTCCCTAATTGACCATTTAATGAGCACTTCCTATATGCCAGGCATGGTTCCATATCAGGGGTTTGCTAACTTGTTCTGCAAAGACACTAAACATTTCAGGCCTCTTGGGCTATAAGTGTATAGTCTTTGTCACGACCACCCAATTCTGCTGTTACAGGGCAAAACGAAGCACGGGGAGTATGCAAACAAATGCACATAGATGTGTTCCAGTGAAATTTCACTTATCAAAAACAGGTAACAGTCTGGATTTGGCCCATAGGCCATAGTTTACCAATTCCCATCCTGTATGTCCTGCATATATCAACGACTTTAATCTCAACAGCTCTATGACACAGGGACTACAGTCTCATTAATATGTGAGGTAATGGGGGCCTATGCCTTGTAACTGACTAATATGCCAGAAGTCACCCTGCCTGTAAGTAGCAAGGCTGAGCTCTGAATCACGACCGTTCACATTCACCATTACAGTAGCCCCTCCATGCTCTTGGGGAGTCCGGAGCCTGGGCAGGGCAGTGGCTGGGCAGTGGCAAGAGGTGATCAGCAGACAAGCTCTGTGCATGGTCCAGAGCTGCAGGTAACAAGCTGCAATGGAGGGTCTGTGACTTTGCAAACACTCCCTAGGGACTCTGGGAATAACCAGAAGAGGGGATCTGATAAAAGACAGGAACTTCCTATAGTTCCCCAGACAAAGCCTGAACTAAAGTGAAGGCTGGTCCCCAAACTTTGACCTGATGTTAGCCCGGTATTTCACTGAACAGCTTCCACAATGAAGAAGTCCTTTCTGAAGTCCTAGCTGGTGTCTGAGATAGCACTCTGGCTGTTATTTAAAATCTTCCCTTATAGTTAGAAAACTTGATTTTT
Organism: Otolemur garnettii; assembly: GCF_000181295.1. Classification (NCBI taxonomy): domain Eukaryota; kingdom Metazoa; phylum Chordata; class Mammalia; order Primates; family Galagidae; genus Otolemur; species Otolemur garnettii. The sequence continues at coordinate 15,623,393 of NW_003852406.1, forward strand.
GAGGGTTCTTCTCATATCTGAAGATGTTCATCCGGGCTATCTGCTTCTTTTGGAGAGTCAGAAAGAGCAGTGGGAAGGGCTTTGGAGCCACCTGACCAAGCTGCCCATCACAGCTCTGCCACCTACCAGCTGTGTGACCCTGGGCATGTTTCTTAAAGTCTCTGGACATCGCTTACAGAATGGAAGTGGCAATACCCAAGTAGCTGCCACCAGGAATCCAGATCATAGCGTAGGAGCAGCACCTGGACTCCGCTCTAGACTCTCACGCATGCTGGTTCTCAGGCCTGCCTGTGCAGAACTGCCTGGAATTTTCTACTTAGGGGCTGATTTCCAACCTTTTAGAGCAGGTCCTCCCTTTCACTTCACTGAAAATAAATCTAGGGTTCCCAGTGTGTCTCCTTTTACTTCTAATAAGATATGCATAGGTGATGTGGCGTCTTGTTTCAGATTCCTTTCACCTCTGAAACCCTACCATCCCAGATCAAGTGTCACCTTCTCCCTAGTGCCCTCCCTAACTCTCAGAGCTTTAAAGCCATTCTTTCTTCATTCATCAACAAATGTTTCCCAAGCACCTCTCCAGGCTGGGCTATGTGCCTCTGTCTGCCTGTGGAGAGGCCACACACACACTGCACGCTTACTCCTTCCTCCTAGATAGTTACGCCCTACCTTCTTGAGAGTGGAGTGGCTCCCTGTTCACCCCTTGTTTCCTCCCTGAGGCCCTGCTCCACCTGCAGCAGGCTGGAGCTCAAAAATCAGCATTGTGGGGGAAAAATTCAGCAGTGACAATCTGACAAATTAGCCTTCGAAGGAAAGCAAATGGGTTGGTTATTAAGCCAAGAAGTACCCATGCCTGATGGGGCAGTTATGTGGAAGGAAGCATTCAATTCCTGCAGTTCAGTTTTTTCCCAGGCGTAACACGCTGCCTGACCAGACGTCCCCACACGCACAGTCCTGCTATGTGATGGCAGCATTCCCCACACTCTTGCTGATGGACAAGGTGAGCACTCTACAAGAGGTTTATCAAGAGGGGGAGACTCTGAGGGAACTGCCGAGAGGGGCTGCTTTAAGACTCCACCTAAGCACAGCCCCGCGCCCTGAGCCGTAAGTGCACACACAGGTGCCTTGGAAAGCAGCGGGCGGCTCACTCTGAGTGAACGGGATGGGAGGTGGAGTGTGAGTGCGCGTGGGTATGAACGCCTCTGAGAACGAAGATGCACAGATGCGTACAGACGTGGGCATGTGAGTGTGCCCCTGCCAGCCGCCTCTGCAGGCGGAGCTCTCCCGGTGTTTGCTCACGGTCCCCGTCCTGTCCCTGCCGGCCAGGCCTGCCCACCTTGGCACACTTTCTTGGCATGCTGCTTCATTCATATTTGTTCTCTCCTCCATGTTCTCCCTTCCAACGTGGTTCTTTCAAATTCCAATCAGCACCCTCCTTCTGCTGTCCACCCTCTTCTTAAGAGGTAGTCCCAGGATTGTCCCAGAGGAGCCCTGACAGGCTCCTAGCCTTGCACTGCCAACAGCATCGATGACTGGATTCGGCTTTTTCTTTTTTTCCTAGCAGCCACACTGGCCTTTGATCCACATTTCCCACGAGCGTGTCACAACAACCGTATCGAATATTTGTCTGTGTCCACAGTATTAAGTCTATTGTGTTTTCTTTAACCACTAAGCCTTTTATCCAGATGCGAGGAAGAACAGCAAATTAATTTGGAACAATCTGTGTCTGGCAAATCTACATTATTTACTTTTTAAAAAATCCCTGCATTTCCTCAATAGCACGATGTGCAGGGCAGGGCGCACAGTGTTTGGCATAAAATAAGCATCTGCCAAATGACCTGGAAAGAACATCAGGTGGGAGAGACCCAAGTTCTTGCTCTGCTGTCAGACTCTTTTGGGCCATTTGACAACTCTTGAGTTTTCCTGGCCGCATTCCTAAACAGGGGCAGGGCTGGCTAATCCCTTGGCTACCTCAGCGTCCCCTCCCCCACCCAGGGCCCACTAGGCAATGATGGTGGTTTGGAGGCCTATGTGAATGTTTTGTGAAGCCCAGCGTAGACGGGCACTCATCCACAGTCAGGCCACATTCGCCAACTGCAATGTTAGGCGTCTGCATTTCTGGATGAATTAAAAGGTCAGGACCCCGTCACCCCTCCCTTGGGTCAGATTCCCCTTCACTTTCCCACCATCCCTCTGTTCTTCCTTCCTCCTGTCTTTTGCACTCAATCTACTCTCCACCTTGCAGCTAGGAAGATCCTTCTAAAATGCTAATCTGAACCTGTCACTTTTCTACTTAGAATGTCCAAAGGTTCCGAGCTGCCTCCAGAATGAGTTCCCAGCTCCTTACTGGCTGGCTCAGCTCTGCCCTTTGCCCAGCTAGCTCTTATGCGTCCTTCAGGTCTGTGCTTGGACATTACCTCCCCGCAGAAGCCTCCTCTGATCCTCTTCCCCAAACCCTGGGTGAGGTCCATCTCTTCTGTATTATAAGGCCCTGACTACTTGCTGTCACCCCAAAGTCTCAGTGCCACTCTGGCTGGGGCTGTGCCTTGTTCATCATTTTCTTGGCATCGTTCTTGTCCATTTCCTTAATCCCATACTTGGCACTTAGTATTCACTCAATAAATATTTGTGGAATGAATGTGAGCCAATCATCACAGGCAAATTCAAAACATTGATTTTTACATCTGCCTTTAATTAATAACAAGGGGGAAAATTTTGACTATTTCATTACTATATTAATTTGTTACAAACAAACTGTTTAAACCATGGTATTCGTGGTGATAGGAGAGGGGGCAGCATAAAAGAGTAGTGGGAATGTAGGGTACTGCTATTCTAAGTTCTCTTTTAGATAAAAATTCTAGAAATCTATTCATTAAAACATTTTGGCTCAGGATCAGGAAAAAATATCCACAAACTAGAAGGGCAGCACCAAAGGGGATTCTTTAGATGTGCACGTCATAAAAGAATAAAAATTTATTCAAGTTGAAAGTATCAGTTTGCCTCTGGGCTTCCTGGTGGCCAAAGCAGCCAAAAGACGAAACAGCCATTGGCATGACTGCCTCAGGCTCGCTGAAAAACTGCTCCACAACCTTGAGAATCACCTTCTCTCTTTTCTCTGTTTTTTAGGGAATGCCCCCAAATGGAACACCAAGGAGGTGCCACCTTGGCCCCCCTTGCCAATGTCACCGCGGCCCTCCATAAGTAAATCTCACTCTCATGGGGACTGAGGAGAATTTGCTGAGCCATGTGTCCCAGAGGAGGAGACAGCATGAACCATTCGCCTTGTATCAACAGGCATCTTTATGAGAGCTGGACGAATGTCATCCATTTCCCCCAGAAGTCACGCAGCTGATCTAGTCGCAAGTTAATGATTGCAAAATCATCTAGAGAAGAGCTACATGAACCATTTTATTTAGCATTATACCAGTTCTGAGTCAACCTTTATAGACACAAGGTGGTGGCAGCCAGTATTTGTTCCTTCCTGCTTGGCATAAATCAGACGCTTGTCAGGTAATTGAAAAGCTTGATTCTTAAAGGAATACTTATTAAACTAAAAGACAGCGCCAAAATTACTTTGTTTATAAATACTTGTAATACTGACCCAACACTACCAAAACGGTACATGTGAACTGTAAATTGACTGAAAGTCAAGGAAAGCTATAGTTCAAGATCTCCTATGGTCACCACCCCCGACTGTTTCTGTATGTGATATCAGACAGGGTGTACACTGGCCATCACTTTTATACCTTTTTCCCTCCACTGTTTTCCCAATTATTGGAATCACTCCTTCAGTGAGTTCTTAGCACCCAACATGGTGCTTCTTAGCATTTGTGGAACAACTACCACACTCCATTGCTTCTCAAGGCCATTGATTATAAGATATATCCCAACTTCAGAGATGCTAAAATGTGGGGAAAGTGGGCATCTTAGAACCAATAAAAACGGGTCTGTGCAACAGGGGCTGTCTCTCCTTCCTGGTGTGGCATGGCCTCTGGACCCCTAGCTGGCCCTGCAGAGGACGAGAGGAACAGGCTGGGAAAGGGGCCTTTGCTCCCTCTGTGACTGTGGGATCCTACTGAAACTTCTCTGATTTATTCTCTTCCTCATGGAAAACCAGACTTTCTAGTTCCTACCTGGAGTCATCTTCACACACCTGCTTTGGATTCAGGCTTTTTACTCTAAAGCAGTGGTTCTCAACCTTCCTAATGCCTCCTAATGCCATGACCTTAATACAGTTCCTTATATTGTCCCCCAACCATAAAAGTATTTTCGTTGCTGCTTCATAACTGTAATTTTGCTACTGTTATGAATCGTAATGTAAATATCTGATATGCAGGATGTATTTTCATTGTTACAAAGGGGTCGCAACCCCCAGGTTGAGAACCCCTGCTCTAAAGCTTTCTACTGAGTGGGTTCACAGGAAGCCTGTGGCTCCTCCTCCCCTCCTGGTACTGGGAAGGGCTTCCAGGGGCTTTGATAGGCTGGAAAAAAGGCTGTGCCTGCCTCCAGAATGCCTAGGCCTGGAGACCAACAGGAAGCAGGAGGGTCAATGTTGAACATGGGTAAATGCCAGCATCCTCCTCCTGGGCCCTCTCCTGCCAGTCAGCGGTACTCCGTTGTTCCAGGGCTCGACCTGACCCTGCCTCCAGCGGGGAGAAGCCCTGCACGAGGCCAGGCTTAATATAGCTCAGAGCACTACCAGCCTCAGGTCTCCAAGCCAAGGCCTCGGCCTCCACGGGCTGGCAGGGAAACAGAGGATATGCCTGCTCTCCGGGAGACTTCAGCTACTCTGGTTCCATGACCATGGAACCAGATAACTGGTCCTCAGATGCCAGGAGAGCACCAGAGAGATTAGATCTGACTTCTCCTTGGTCTGAAACACAAGGCTAGACAGAAACTTCTGGGCCCTGAGGCCCTTGGGACAAGAGCTTGGAGTCTGTGTTTAATCACTTTCCTTTACAAAAGGGAAATACCCTTTGTTATTCAAAATATAAAAGGAGCATTTCCTGGCTGTAAAAAGTCACAATTCAGAAAAGTGTGAAGCAGAACTTTTCCTAGCAGTAGTAGGATCTCATGTGTTTGGTGCTGTAGAGTTTAAAAGCACCCCCCCACACACACACACACACATATTAGCTAATTTAATCTGCCCTGTAGCTCTGTGAGGTAAATGGAAAGAAATGAGGATTAGCTTTGGGAGAGCCAATTACATGCCAGTCCCAAGTTAGCGTCACTCCAGGTGTCACCTTATTTGATCTGTGAAGCAGAGCAGTGGTTCTCAAACTGAAGTGCAGCAGAATCTCCTGAGGACTTGTTAAAACAGATTGCTGGGCCCACCCCCAGGAGTTCCTGATTAGTAGGTAGGCCTGGGATGGGGCTGAGAATTTGCATCTCTAACAGTCACATGTGGAGCCCCAGGTAATGCTGACGCTGCTGATCCTAGGACCAGATTTGAGAACCACTCCCACTTGGCAGGGAGGAACTGAGGCTCAGAGAGGTTAAGTAACTTTTCTGAGGCCAGCCAGCCACAGAGTGGCCCAACAGATATTTCCTCAGAGGTCTGTACACTTTCCACTTCTGCCTCCTCATTTTTCTGCCTCATTGCCCATTTTATTCCACCTGCCTTTAGAACTAACGCGAGCTGCCCAATCTTTTCCCTCAGCTGTGAACAGTAAAATGTAGGCATTTGGGCAGCTCCAGGCCAAGATCCTGGCACATACAAACCCCAATTCTGCAACTCAGGAAAGATGAGAAATAAGTATGAGTAGGCAGACCACACCCGATCCAAACAGTCTCTGGAAGTCACAACTTCAATTAGAAGTAACTGGAACGGCTCAGCGCCTATAGCTCAACCGGCTAAGGCGCCAGCCACGTACACCTAAGGTGGTGGGTTTGAATCCCCAGCCCGGACCCGCCAAACAACAATGACGGCTGCAACCAAAAAATAGCCAGGCGTTGTGGCGGGCGCCTGTGGTCCCAGCTACTTG
>NW_003852406.1:15629915-15649731 GCF_000181295.1 Otolemur garnettii
AAAAAAAAAAAAAAAAGAGTACTTTTCGCCTGCTATTCATTCTCAGGATGGCAGCTGGGAGCAGGGAGAAGTTGCTGAGGTGTGTCTGAGTTGGCCAACCCTATCCACCTTTGATGAAGACCGGAGAGCGGAGAGTTAAACCCGCTTCTTCATGCATCTGCCCCTGATGCCATTTATGTTCTCCCGTTGCTCTAACTAAAATCTGCCTTTCATACTGCAAGTCAGGGATGAGTCATACAGGGCTAAAGAACACAAAGTCCAGAGTTTGTCTCCTACCCTCCTTCCCTGTGTTCCATTTCTAGTTCTTAGTGTTTGGGAAGGCACTGCAAAAGGTGTCCAGAACCCCAGGAAAAGTTCATTATAGCAACAAAATATTCCAGCAGAACAGAAGGCGGGTGGAGGCCCAGAGGACCTGAGGGATGTGGGAATGAGGTTTGCCTAATGGAGGACCCCATCCTAATTTCCAAAGGGAATTCATTAAAAGATGGAGAGTCCATTGTCAAAGCATCAGAGCTGAGGGCTGTCCAGCCATGGCCACGTCCAGCCACCCATCACCCTGGACCAAGCCACCACCATTCCAGAGTTCCTGAACCATGGTGAAGGAGCTGATCTCATGGATGCCCTGTGGGACTGGGGCTCTGGGAGAGGTAAGGTCTGTGAACCATCCAGGAGGGGAAGGTTGTGCACTTCCAGGAGGGGGTTTGGCACCCCTTGCCATCCTATCTCCTTTAAGGTTTGTCTTGCTTGCCCCAGAGCTCGAGCACAGTGGTAGCCATCTATTTCTGAACTAGTTCCCATCAAAGGAGCAAAAAACCAACGTCTGATCTCATCGGGGAGGGAGCTCCACACCCATTCTCTGCTCACATGATGTGTTGTTGGGTCTAGTTCCAACACAGCCACTCTTTTTGGTTGTTCTGTTGTCCTGAACACACTGGAGTTATTTTAGTTTTTCTTGGGGAGGGCTAAAAAAAACCCAAAACTATCAGGGTAAGGGATGACTTTCCCAGATAGCTGGAATTTTTAACTCTTTTTTTTTTTTTTTTTGAGACAGAGTCTCACTTTATTGCCCTCAGTAGAGTACCGTGGTGTCACACAGCTCACTGCAACCTCCAAGTCCTGGGCTTAGACAATTCCCTTGCCTCAGCCTCCCAAGTAGCTGGCACTACAGGCACTGGCCACAATGCCCAGCTATTTTTTTGTTGCAGTTTGGCTGGGGCGGGATTTGAACCTGCCACCCTTGGTATATGGGGCCGGCGCCCTACCACTGAGCCACAGGCTCTGCCCTGAAGTTTTTGACTCTTTTATTGAATATCATATACATACAGAAAAGTGTATGTGCCATAAGTAGCTTGATGAATGGTCACAAACAGGCCACAGCACTTACATCAGAGACCTAAACCTGCCTGGGACCTCATCATCCTTCCTTCCAGTCACTCCTGCCTCCCCCACCCCCAGCGCACCCGTTATCCTAACTTTTAGCAGCATAGATTTTCCTTAGCAGGCTGGAGAGTCTCCTTAGCTCACATGAAGACTAGGGCTGACTTCCAGCAGGGAGGGCCCCCATCACAGCAGCCCCATCCTCTCTCTCATGATTCTAAGCACAGCAGATACCCAGCTGCTGCTTCAGCCAATTGGGAGGAGCTGCAGGGGAGGGCTGCCCCCATCTTAGCTATGAGATGGTCCTCCTCTCTCCAGGGGGCCATCCCTGAGGTCAGCCTGGTGACTCAGCGATGGAGGCAGGAGGGTCGATTCCCTTTCCTTGCACTTCTAGAAGTCCTACCGTGTGCACCAGGCAGGCAGCGGTAGGCCCCAGCAGCAGGATGACTCAGCAGTGTCTACGTGCAGAGAAGCTGACTTCTGCACCTCAGGAAAACCAGCGCGAGGCATTTGGCTGAACTTGCCCCATTTGGTGCAGTCCTTACTTTTTGGAAACCATCTCCTCCCAGCACCTGTGCCGGGCCCTCTGTTTACCCCTGTGACTCTGAACTATGTGCTGCCTGCCAGTCTGGACCTGTTTGCCCCCTTAGCTGTCCTCCCTCTGTCTTCCCCCCTTTGTCCCCTCTGAGGGCTGACTCCATATCACGTGTGCCCATTTCACTAATACAAAACCAGATTTGCCTCTGTGCTGACCCCAAACATGTCCACACACCATTAGACTCTGCCCTCTGCTTCCTCAGCAAAGAGCTGCTCTACATGTGCAGGGTGAGAGGGACAGAGGGCTAGTGGTCAGAGCTTGTGGTCAGGAAGAAATGTTTCTTGATTGGTCAGTCTGGCTGCACAGAGCATCCTCCCTCAGGGAACACCGTGTCATGACCAAGTGGCAGTTAAGATTATCCTCCCACGTCTTGACACAATGTCTTTCTGTTGCCTTGACCATCTCGTTCTCCCCAAGGAAGACTGTAACAGAGAGACAGGGAGCCCCAGAGAGACCTGATATGTGTTCCCACTACACCTGACAGGCCCGTAGACGAGTGGGCAAGTTGCCTCTGACTCTGGGGCCAGGCAGATCTTGGGAACCACATGGTCAGTGGTCCCCTAACAAGGAGTGCATAAGAATCACACTGGAGGAATGCATTAAAAATACAGGATTTTCAGGCTCCCTCCCTCTCCCAGGTATAGGCTGAGGCCCAGACCTCTGGTTTGGAAAGCGGTCCAGGTGATTCCGATGTGGGTGACCCCCACACCATAGTTTGAGGAACTCTCATCCAGACAACCCCTCCTCCAGGTTGCAGGTAGGGAATGTGAGACCAGAGGGCTCAAGGGCTTACTGAGGATTGGTCAGAGTAAAGCCCAGGACCCAAGGGCCAGTTTCTTTCCATGTCACCTCCCACACAAGGAACCTGCCCAGGGGACTTGCAGCCCTGGCTCTCATTCTTCCTTTGTCCGGTCCCTTGCCCTTCTTCCCGCTCACTGCTGTTACTATGAACTGGAAGTGAAGTCACAGAATGGGGTGTCTGCAAGGGTCGACACTTTTCTGCCTCCCTCCTATCCCCTACCACCACGTGGCTCTTCTGGAAGCCCAGATTTACTCCCTGCCCTACCCCAGAGCCCATTACTCCCCTGTAAAACCTTCTCCACAAGCTTTCTTCAAATACCACCCAGCTCTTTCTGGCCTTGACTCATGGATGCCATCTTCACCTTGGCCAACAACACCTCCTACTCCCTCTCTAAGTCCTTCCCATCTTCCAAGACCCAACTGAATGCCCTCCTCCTCCAGGAGGACTTCCCTGACCATCCAGCCCTAGCGCTCACATCCTTCTCTGAGCAAGCAGAGCGTGGAGCCATTTGTCTATTATCAGTTACTATTGCCTACTCAGTTGTGCTTTGAATTAGGAGCTGTAATCCTCAGCTACAGAGCACACCTACCCTTCTAATTACCCTCCCCCTGAGGATTGTGCCATGCACAAAAGTCTAAGTGTATAGCGGATGTTACCAGCAATGGAGCCATGCAGAGCCAGCGCTGAGAGGACCTAGACCTGTAGGTAGCTGGTTGGTCAGTTCAGCAACTTTTCTATGCCTTCAAGTCCAGTGAATATCCACAGGCCAACTATTGCAAGTGAAGGTCAGATCTCTCTCTAGACTGTGTTTCCACCAAAGTAATCAACTTCCCTGCCTGTCACCACCACACATCCCATGATGTTAACTTTGGTCACGTCCCTGACTTGCTTCAAATGCCTCCTGTGCCTGGGAAGTCAGTTCTACCCTCCTGCTTTCTGGAACAATCTATCTTATGCATCTTCTGTGACTCTCAAGACATTTGTTAACATTCCTATACTTGCCCCAGGACCCAGGTGCCTGGCTTTCCATTCTCTTTCCCGACAATGACCAAATTTCCAACTCACTGCAACTGAGCCCGTTTTGAGCTGCTTAACTTGCAGGTCACCAGGGGTGGCTGAGCATGTTCTTGACCCAGTTCTGCAGAAACCCTGTGCCTCAGGCATACTTGAAGCTCTCCATTTAGGACCATCACCCGTCTTTCCCTAAGGACTGACCATCACCTCTTCATCACTTGCTTACAAACATGGCAGCAAGAAGTTAATTCCAGACACGCTGACAGCTTAAGTTCTGGGGCCTGAGCCAAACTTGCAGAAAGGAGCCCTTTATTCTTTGTTGACTGTGGTACAAATGTCTTGAAAGGGAGAAAGGCTTTCTCCCGTCTGGGGGCCCTTGCAGCCTGGAGGTACCTGGGGCTTTGATAGAAATCCTTGCAGGAATCTGGAAGCCTTACGATTCACAGTTGGAGTGCACGGAGGGGGCCGCCTGGCTGGGGAGAGCGCAGAACGCAAAGCCAGCTCTCTGGAGCTGCCTCTGTTCCCCCGCTCAACAAGACAGGGCCTACTCCTTGGACCCCCCAAAATAACCTCCACAGAGCAGAACGTTTTGGGAGGTTTCTCATTAAATACAACTATCTCCTTTAAAAAAAGAAGTATTTGAAATCTCTACTTACCAAAATAGGTCCACTTGGATCCTGCAAAAAACAAAAGACAGTGAATAAGGACTGCTGAACAGAAGGAGTTGGGGTAAACGCTACCGATGTTATATTGAAACCGATGAGACTGAAAAGGAGGTGGATGCACAGAAACTGAAACTTTTTCCGAGTCTGTGGCAGAACCACAGCTTCTCACTCAGTGCACCCGGAGCTCATGGATCGGAGCAGGCTTCCCGTACAGACGCCTCCCAGACCCCTCAGAGAGGCCGAGCTTTAGTGCCTGAACAGGGCATGATTTCTCGGGGCTCAAAAACCAAAAGTCATCAGAGTAAACACGATGGAAGCTCATCCCCTCACCCTCTCTCCCTGCTTCCATCTCACAAGTAGTCTAGCAGCTGACGGGGAGGGAGGGAGCCCTTTCACAGTGTGACTACGCCCCCTGCTTTTATGCCACCTCCCCTTTTCCTCGTGTGAACGAATGTGGGCACGCTGGAAGAGCTCTTCTGCATCTCGCTTTTCCCACTAAGCAACATATCCTGGAGAACAGTTCACATGGGTCCATCAAGAGGAGAAAGCCAATCTCAAGAGGGCAGAAGTTTTTCTTGGAGGAAGCTGACACCCTCATCTGAGTGAGGATTCCAGGGGTGGTGGGAAAGTGTAGGGAAGGGGAAGTCCTGCCAGAAATATGTCAAAAGTCACCCACCCCTTCCCACTCCACACCCTTCATGCCTAAAGGTCCTTCGTTCCTCAATCAAAACGTTTTTCTCAAAAATCGCTGCAGAGCCGTGCTCTTGTGACCTGCCTGCCCACCTTCCTCTTTATCTCTGCATGGAGACTGAGGCCCTGAGTTAAGGCACATCCCAGTGTGTATTGGGGGACACATCTAATGTGCATCCCGTACGACTGTGCCACTGTATCCTTCCTTCCCAGTGCCTCCATGGCTCCTGGCCCCCAATGGTACAGCTATAAAAGGAAGATTCTTATATCCCCTTTCTCTCTTGGAAATTAGCTGGAAGTAAAACTTAACTGATGAGTAATCAGGTTACTTATCACAACTAGGTATTTCCGACTTAAGTCAATGGTGGCTGTAAAAGCTGAAAGTGGAGTTTGCTCTTTTTTTTTTAAAGCTGGTTTAATCTCATGTTTTTTATTGTTCCATTTCATTTCTTTGCCTTGGTGTTTTTAATTAATTTTGGTTTTGTTTTTGAATGCAATTGGTGCTTTTTATCAAATTATACTTGTACATGGTAAAGAGTCAGATGGTTCTACAAGGTTTTTTAGCAAAAATATCAGTCCCCTGACACTCCCTAATTATTTACTGCTCCCTAGGGCAACTACCATGAATCTTTTTAAGTGATTCTTTTGGTATTATTATATCTGTATCAGTATAAGACAGTGTTTTTCAATCTCTTTTGTCTCACCTTACACTTGAACCTATAGTTAAACTTTCAGGGCACACTTAAATTATGGTGATCAAAAAAAAAAGTAAAAAAAAATACTTATTTGGCTTTGAACTTCTTTAGAAAATAATTTAATAATTTTTTTCCCTTTTTTTTCTTTCTTTTTTTTGAGATAGAGTCTTACTTTGTCACCCTCAGTAGAGTGCTGTGGCATCATAGCTCATAGCAACCTCAAACTCTTGGGCTCAAGTGATTCTCTTGCCTCTGCCTCCTAAGTAGCTGAGACTACAAGTGCCCGCCACAATGCCCAGCTATTTTTAGAGACGGGTCTTGCTCTGGCTCAGGCTGGTCTCCAAGCCATGAGCTCAGGCAATCTACCTGCCTAGGCCTCCCAGAGGGTTAGGATACAGGCGTGAGCCACCGCACCTGGCTTAAATTAATGATCTTAAAAATGTTCAAGGCACACCTACGATCCTCTCACGGTGTGATATAAAACATGCTTATGTCATTCCCTCTTGGTTACTTAGGTTTAGGCATTATTTGTTGACATCCCATCCTATAAGAGAAGGATGTGGGTCTCTTTCACACACCCACGGCCCATTTCCTCCTTTTAAAGGCAAGGAAATGACAGGGAAGGTGAAGTGACCTTCACAGTATCTCAAAGTCTCTCCAGGTTGACCATTAATTTGCCATTATCTCTATGAACTTAGGGCATCGTTGAGTCTCCTTAATTTTTAGAGTAGTGAGGTGGGGGAATCCAGACCCCCTAGAGCAGCAGTTCTCAACCTGTGGGTCTCAACCGCTTTGAGGGTCGAATGACCCTTTCACAGGGGTTGCCTAAATACATCCTGCATATCAGATATTTACATTAAGATTCATGACAGTAGCAAAATTACAGTTATGAAGTAGCAACGAAAATAATTTTATGGTTGGGGGTCACCGCAACATGAGGAACTGTATTAAAGGGTCGCAGCATTAAGAAGGCTGGGAACCACTGTTCTAGTATCTGATTGGTACTATGCGCCTTTTCTCTGTAAAAATGCCCTTTAGCTTAGATACACAGTATGTCGTGTACAATTAATTTCAGAAGGTACACAGACCCCATGAAATCTGCTATGGACCCTACAGGAGTTAATAGTTCTAAGATTAACCTCCCCTGAATTAGCCATTGTGTGAAGACATTCAGAGCCATGGAGAAACTAAACTTATGTAAGTCACCTCCAAGTTTCCTACTAGCTTCTTAGCTGAAGTACTAGTGAAAAGAAATGAAGCACTGCCTTAGGAACAAGCAATAGAAGATATCAAACCTCTTTTCTGGACATTTTCTTTCAGTGTTTTGTTTTGTTTTGTTTTTTGTAATAGATTCACTATTAAAATACAAAGATGGATTCAGAGACATAAGGAGATTATTGCCACTTAGCAGGTCAGAGCACTTGGAGGTCCAGCGTATAAAATGCCACAAGTAACAGGAGGGTTCATTCTTACTTTTCCCCTAGGGAGGAACAGACTGGAATCCTGGAGGCCCTTGGCAAAGCTTCTGCTGCGTCTGAGCATTACTGCCCTGGCCAGCAGTTTTCATTACACCTGCTCCCATTCAAATCATAGCCTTCCTGCCTTACTTCCATTATCCTCTCCAAAGCTTGCTAAGGATACTTCCCCTAGGAGCAGCATCCAGAACAGCCTTTCCTGCCCTCCTTCTTCTGAGCAAGCCAGCTTGGTTCTCCAGACTTGGTGCTTTGGGTATGAATGGCAATGTCTGGAGGGGCTCAGGAGCTGGAGGTCTGAGGAGAAGCAGCATTGCAAACTGAAGATGAGGGTGGTGAGTCAAGAGGTTCATCAGGGCTCACCCTGGGGCATTGTCAGCTCAAATCTGAGCTCAGGAAGACTCTCTAAAAGAGTGTATGTGTGTGTGTGTGTGTGTGTGCTTTATTCAGGATGGCATCTCCTGGTTCCCTACCTCTGCCTATAAGAACAGAAATCTTAATAGGATTAAACTGATCCCACAAGGCAGGTGAGACAGCGGCCTCCATGGCTTCCTAAATGAAAAAGGACCTTAGTGGAGGGAAACAGTCCCCTTCCCAAATAAGGTCATCTGTTCCATCTGGGAGATGAGGGAGGCTCAGCCAGCCATCTGTTAGAACCTGCAGACCCAGTTGGCACTGGGAAGGGAGGATGCCCTGAGGAAATGGTATTCATGAAGACACAGGTCAGAATTCCCAGCCCTATCCGCTTCCTGTCCCGGGTGCTAGAACCTTCCTTGAGTAACCATCATCTGAGCAGCCCCAGACTGCCCAGCTCTCCACACCAGCTTCAGGCAAAGAAGGCTCCACAGAATTCGCTGTAACACCCCAGAATAGCCACAGCAACTAAGAGTTCAAAGGTGTTTTTCTCCAGAAGACGCTCAACTTCACCTTATTATGTGCCCTCCCTCCCCAACCCCAGACATTTTTCTTGAACATCCTCCAGGGCCAACTTCTAGAAGTGCAAATGATCCGAGTAGAAGACAGCCCACACTTTGACCTCATTATTCAGCTTAACCCCTCTCAACCCTCAACCTTGGGTTAACACTGGCATTCTACACCTCAGTGATTTTTGCTTTGACCTTGTCCCCTGAGGCAGTTAAAATGCCCAAAATATCTACATGAGAAATAACAGAATAAAAACTGTGTTCTGAGAATCTAGGAGTAGGCAGGCTGGCTACCCAGGAGGGATGAAAGTGGAGTTTTTACTATAAGCTTCCTCTATGAAACTTGGAGAATTGGGAACAGGTAAGAAAGAGAACGGAGAGGGGGTTGGGGAGGTCCTGGAGGGCTGGGAAGGACAGAGGGGGAGAAGGGAGGGAGGGAGAAGGATAGTGGACAGCAGAGGAAGGGGTAGGGTGGAGGGCGCTGTCCCGGAGTGAGGGGAGGACCCAGCTTTTGGGAAAAGGGCCAAGGAATGGCTGTTTTATCTCTTTTGCCTTGGAGTGCTTAGGACGAAAGAGATTTCCAGTGAAACTTCTGCTCAGTCGTCTTTCTTTCTGTCTCAGCATCTTTCTTGAGAGGGGAACACATGTCAGAGTTTGTAGTTTAAAAATTAATTTCCACTTTTATGTAATCCTTTCTTCTACCTACCTTCTGTTTCCCCCACCAGCTGAGAGAGATAACATCAAGCACATCATGCCAGCCAGGAGACTAGATTTAATTAAGAGCAATCCACAGCGCCTCCCAGCCTGGCTCCCTGCCCTTCCCCATGGGCACGATGACCTCCAGGAGAGAAGGAGGCTCAGAGCTGTGACTACAGAGCAGGAATGGTTTCCCACCATCACTGCCTAGCCAGGGAGAATCAATTTTCAGCCATTACTACCAGTTTTGGTCTTTCTATTAATATAAATGTTTCAACCCAACCTGGCTCCAGGAACAGTAGCACCCACGAGAATGTCTCTACCACATGGAGCAAACTCTATCAAGAGTGGCAGCCCATGATCAGTTATTCAGGCAGCCTTCACAAAAATCACCTCCCACTACTCCCCTGGAAAAGTGCTCAGCCAGCTGTGGGAGAGGCAGGCAAAAGTTTGGCACCCTTGTCTTGTTCTAAGAGATGAATTGACCAGACTTCACTTCTCACAGTAATTCATTGGCCTGACCCCATCCCACAGTTCAGGTCCCTGGCACCATCCCCTCCTGACAACCCACTCAGCATCCTCAGCCTCCTGCCCTTTGGGGTTAAGTATCCTAATTACAGTCAGAAATAAGACGTGTGTGTGTGTGTGTGTGTGTGTGTGTGTGTGTATGCACACATGTACATTCAGCATAGCAGAGAGGCCCGGAGAAAAACAGTGATTAAGTATGAGGTGCACCGTCCCTCTGACTTGGAGGTAAGACTTATTGGTAAAGAGTCTCTCCTGGGAAGAAAAGCACCTACCAAGGAGGGTTCTGCACTGGGCAACAGCACTCCCTTCCCGGTGCTTACACCGCTCAGAAGGCCACAGTCACTTCTCTGCTATTTGCACCTGGATCGATATTTTAATTTTCACCTGTGCAGTATTTTAAATCTTGGTTTTCTTTCTCCTCTCTAGTTAGCAAGTTCCCAAGCTACATCTCCAGAACTCGGGGTGCTCAGAGAACAGGCATCATAACATCCATCCCCTCTCTGAGCTAAGCTCCATTAGAAGGAAGAGACAAGAACCTTCCCGCCCCAGCCATGAAAACGAAGCATCCTTTCTAAAAGAGCTCTTCCAAAGTGCTCCTTGGCACGACGCCTTCCCTGCTCCCTCCGGTAATGACTTTATCATCAAAGAGCCTCCCAGGAAATCTTTCTGTCCAGGTGTGGCTGAGCGCTGGGAACTGCTGAGAGAGAGGCAGGCAGAAACTTTACCGTTCGGTGAGGCTGGGCTGGAGGGCTGCTCCTTTAAGATCAGCAGCAGGAGGACGGCGGCCCCGTGCAGGCTGCTCCGGGGCATCTCGGCGGTCTGGGCTCTGCTGCCTCTCGCTGTCCCGCCGCACACAGGGACCGCGTGCGCTCTGCCCCGTGCCAGTGCTGGGACAAGCACGTCCGCTCTTCGGGCTCCTGGCTCCCCCCCCCCCAACCCCGGGCAGCTTTTATGGAGCGACTCAGCCCCAAACACATGATGTCATCGTGCAGGGGGAAGAACGCCCTGCCTCCTGGAAGCCTGGAGCCCCGGTTCCTAGGTGAGCTGTAGCCCTGACCTGAGCCCCGCTCCGTGGCCCCTGGTGCTCTTCAGGGCCAGGGTGGACCTGGGAACCCTGTCTCCGTGGGAGCTGCCGGCAGGCGTGGGTGAGAGCTGCCTGCCTCCTCCGGATTGGAAGGGTGTGTCTGGAGATCCCGTCAGTGGCTGCCTTTGGCTCTTCCCTGACCCTACTCAGAACCCCCCAAGGACAATGCCGTATGGGGGAAAATCTCCTTCAGGGACCAATCGTAAGCCTGCCTGGACTAGGGTTAGTGCTGCATTCAAATTCAGAATTCAGAGAACTGCACCTGCCCTCTGATTAGATTCTTACTTTCCAAGTTTAGATGCAAAGAAATTAATTGCAAATAGGCAAACCGCTCAGTGGGGTGCATGAGAACAGTTTATTAGAATTTCCCCTAATAGTCGACAAGGATCGTGCTAGTTCATAAAGTTAATCCACCCTCACTAGGAAGCTGGGGGAGAATCTCTCTTCAGAATGGTAGCAGAAGAGAGAGACTTACTTTATTTACTGAGCACCTAACATGGATCGGGCGCTTTTTCTAGGCTCAGAATACAACATTCAAAGTACCCCTTGGTGTGCTGAGTGCCTTGAACTGAAGGACACAGGAGATGCCTGGCAGCCAAGGTCCCTCTGGCCTTCCCCCATCCTCCTATATTCTACTCCCACTTCTCTCCCTACGCCCACATAGAAACCAGAATTCCTCTTCCCCAAGGTGGGTCATAGAAACTAGAACCCCTCTCCCCCTAAGACCATAAAACCTGGCAAGGTTTCTCTCTCCCTTCTCCCTGGAAGACCCTCTTTCCAGAGGAGTCCTGCCTCATATCTGGGAAGAGGGACTGCTACACAGAGAGGCCCAGGAGAATCCGAGCAGACAGGCCTTGCTGGACCCCCATCTATTACCATTAGATAACACCCTTTTGCCCAGTGCATTTCCACATGGCTGTCCATTCTTCATGAACTAAACATAAAAACAGACTTTCCCTGGGTCTTTGGGTCTTCATTTCCGAAGGCTCCTGTATCCTATAAAACTTTAAGTAAATTCGTCATGCTTATGTCTTGTTAACCTGTCTTTTGTTATTTGAGTGTTGGCTGTGACCCTTATCATGGGTGGGGAAAGGAATCACACCCTTCCCCTGCCCTACAAGCCATACCGGGCATTGTGCATTTCCCGTGCACATTGCCATCCCCTGGTTAATGCTCACTTCTGCCCACTTGTCTCATGTATGTGCATACCCATATGTAGTTATAAATACATGTGGATCTGACCTTTCTTTTTTTTTTTTTTTTTTGAGCTTATGGGCTGTTCTTAGGTCAAACACCATATTAACCTGGTCTCCATAATATTCCCTAAATTATTCCTCTCTGTTGCTGCCACTTGTTATTCCCATTGGAAGGTCTTTGCTTGTGGCTCACTCAGGCCCTCTGAGTATCTCTGCATTGCTCCAGACCCTACCCCCTGCTGCCTGCACACATTGCTTGGACTACGTGGGGGGCTGCTGAAGGGTGCCCACCCCAGCCCTGCTACATGGCTCCTGGCATGGTGACCTGGTCCATTATGCCTTCCTCTTTTGGCCTCATTGATCTCACATCTGTGCTGACTCTTAACCTAAGAAAACTCTCAGGCTGACCTTCAGCCATGTGTCCATGGTAGGTTTGGAGGGTTTGGAGGGATGGAGCAGTTTCTCTGCTGAGATCCACCAGGAAGTCAGTGCCCCCCCCACCGTGTTTCAAGAGGTGTTACTGTTTTATCTCTATCAGCTCAGCTATTGTGTGGGTTAATAGAGGATTTTGTCTCCTTAAGGAAGTTATTGTAAAAGCAATCTTGTTACAAGCACTTCCAGACCACAGTAGGCTTAAGAATGACCTTTTCTGCCTGATAAAGAGCCTTGAGTGAGCTCTGGTGTAGTGAAAGAGTGTTTCTCTTGTTCTGACTTGTCATCTAGAGCAGTCTGTTTACAAGATGAGATGGACTAACTTGGAAATGCAAGAGCTTGGGGAAGAATCACTGCAGGTTCAAAGACACAGGGACTGAACCCATGGAGGTGAAGTCATTTGTCCCACATCTCACAACTACTAAAAGAGAGACTGGGCCATGCACACGCATTTTGTTACTCCCACTCCAGTTGTTTTCTCATTGGGTCTTGTCTAAACATTAAGTTCAATTTCATATGAAACATATACCTCTAAGTGTTCTCCCTGGATCCCTAGAGAGGGGGGAAGCAAGGTGGACTTGCTAGATTGTGAACTGGTTCCACAGAGGAAAAGAAGAGAGCTGAGATGGTTATGCCTGTCTACAGCAGAAACCTGGTTAATGAGTAAAGACTGGATAGCAATTAAAAGGGAACTGAGAATATAAGCTGAGAACCAATTGCTTTAAGTGCTACGAGTGAATTTATCATCGTCATCATCATCATCATCAATGTTAGGGAATCAGAGAGTTAAAAAAATAGAAATGGATGGCATGACCAAAAGTGTTCAAGTGGAATGGCAAAGGTCCCCCCAACATATAACACAGTCCTCAAATCTGGGAATCCTCTCCTTGCTTGCTGAGGCTTATATGGATGAACATGTGCCATTGTCAGACAGGAACTGTCTTCAGCCAATAAATAATCCCTTACTCAATGAGTTAGGGTGGAAAGTGGGTCTTCCACCCTCAAAATGTGGCAACTGGCCACCAAATGACACACGCAGGCAGAGGCTGCAGGGAACGGGGCTCCTCTGGAATATTACCATCTGGATAGACATGAGGGTGAGGCTGCTGAGTCAAAGGGCAGGAAAGAACTGGATTCGGTATCAGGAAATCTGAGCTAAAGTGCCTGCTCTACCACTTACTCACTGGATGACCTTGACAATGGTACAAGCCTCCTTCTGTAAAGTGAAAGTGAGATCCCGCGGTTGGATCACAGCAGAACTGATTAATGGCTGGGAAGAGATAAGGCAAGTGGAAATGTTTTTGTCCATTCATTCATTCCTCTTTTATGTGCCAGGCACTGTGCTAGGCTTTTGGAGAGTACACAAACTTAAAACAATTTCATGAATAACTATATAATTACCATCATAGTAAATGCAATGGAAGGTTGATATATAACCAGAAGGGGCCCATTCTTGTCCTGGGGCATTTAGAGAAGACATGATCAGTGTGAGTGTGACATTCTACAACTTCATAAAGCCTTCGAAATGCACGGCTCACACCAGGTTCTTCTTTCCCAAACCTGGTGCCATTTGGTAGTATTTGCCCTGACATAGCTAATCCTTCACCTTTCTGGCATAAAGGTTAAGGTAGAGGGAATTTGATTTCTTTTTTTTATTTATTTCTTTTTTTTTTGAAAAAAAAGTTCAACTTTTTTTGCCCCCCCCCCCGTAGAGTGCTGTGGCATCATAGCTCACAGCAACCTCAAACTCCTGGGCTGAAGCGATTCTCTTGCCTTAGTCTCCTGAGTAGCTGGGATTTATAGGCACCTGCCACAACACCCAGCTATTTTTAGAGGCGGGGTCTCACTCTAGCTCAGGCGATCTTCCCACCTCAGCCTCCCAGAATGCTGGGATTACAGGTGTGAGCCCCAGGGAATTTTATTTCTTAAGAATGGACTCTTCAAACTGTCATTCAGTTGGGAATACACCTTTATATAGATCTAAAAAAGACTAGTGGGAGAAAAACTAATGTTTATCAGCACCTTCTACTTGCCAGGCAATTGATTCTTACAACAACCTATAGGGATAGTGTTAAGCTTGCCATTTTAGAGATGAGGAATCTGAGGCATAGAGAAGTTAAATGTTTTCCTAGCCCAAGTTCACAAAGAACCCAGATGAGTCTCGAAGCCCCAGACAGACTCTTTCTATATCTGTGGTACAAATGCTTCAGATGGGGACTTTTTATGACTGGTTTCCTCTGAGATGTAGTTTTTCCAGTTTTCTAGATGCTGTGATCCTTTATTTGTTGATCACAGGCACACTGTTGCCAGTTCTGGCAATCAAATACTTCTCAGCAGAGGACATGGCTCTGTCCTCCTCTCCAAGCCCCGAGGGATGACTGAGGGACCCTGCACTCTGATCAGTACAGAGGGCATCTGGCAAAAGGAGACCTCAGAGCTTTGATTGACATAGTTCTCCAGCAAAGGAGGAGAACACTACACAGGGCCTTGCCATATTGATGAGCTCTGCTTTGACCAAGGAAAGGGTGAAGGGAGAGGAGGCAAGGAAGGAAGGCAAAGGCCAAGCCTCATCTTTGACTAGACAGTGGCTGAGGGAACCTCTAGGCTAACACTTACATGGACCCATTGATCCAGATACAAATGTCCAGTCTTTGAAAATATAGTTTTGTAATTCTATCCACATCTGCTTCTTCACCTTCACAGCAATGGCATGGAGTCATAACCTCTGTATGAACCCTAGCTACCCTGCTTAGTTTCAGGCAGGATCAGCTGGAGGACAGTGAAGCCCAGAGGAAAGAATGCCAGACTCCTGGCTCTGCCAGGAACCAGCCCTGGGACCTCACTAGCAACCCTGTGCGTGCCTCTGTTTTCTGATCTACACATTAGGATAAGAATGTCTAACTGCACACAGGGTTGGGTAAAGGATAAGGCCATATATGTGAAAGTGCTTTGGAGGGAAAAAAAGCACTTAACCTACATAAAGTATCACTACTAAGACTGTGCTTGAAACAAGAGAAGAAGTGTGTCTGATCCCAGCCTTGGTTACTAACCTAAGAAATGGGCCGGCCTAAGTGGCTTATACTTGTTATCCTAGCATTTGGGAGGCCAAGGCAGAGGATTGCTTGAGCCCAGGAATTGGAGACCAGCTTGAGACACAGCAAGACCTTGGCTCAGCGCCCATAGCTCAGTGGTTAGGGTGCCGGCCACATACATTGGGACTGGCAGGTTCGAACCTAGTCTGGACCTGCTAAACAACAATGACAACTACAAAAAAAAAAAAAAAAAAAAAAAGCCGAGTGTTGTGGCAGGAGCCTGTAGTCCCAGCTACTTGGGAGGCAGAGGCAAGAGAATTGCTTAAGCCCAAGAATTTGAGGCTGCTGTGAGCTATGAGCCATGGCGCTCTACCAAGGGTGAGAAAGTGAGACTGTGTCTCAAAAAAAAAAAAAAAGAAAGAAAGAAAGAAAAGAAACGAAAGAAAGAAATAGCAAGACCTTGTCTCTAAATAAACTTAAAAATTAACTAGTCATGGTGGTGCACACTTGTAGTCTCAGCTACTCTAGAGACTCAGGCAGTAGGATTGCTCGAGCCCAGGACTTGGGGACTGCAGTGAGCTGTGCACTCCAGCCTGCACAAGAGCCTATATATATATTGAAGTAAACCTTAGTGTAATAGTTTTACTTCTTTCTTCTTTCTTGGTAAATTACCTGGAACACCACAGTTACCTGACATCAGGACACTTAGGCAATATCATTAGACTATATTAGCTTAAGGCTCTTCACAACCATCTCTTTTCACAACCTGCTGGTTGGATCTACTCACCTCTAACCTCAGGGGTTTGGTCCATATCCTGTTCTTCTTGTTCTCAGTCTGAAGCACTGTCCTCTCTCACCCCTGTCTTTGCACTCACAGGCCACATTCCACCAAGCTCACAAGTGCCAACATCAAGTGATACCAAATCTGATAACTTCTACCCAGTCAGGTAGGCAGAATGCTATAGAGAAAGAGCTCTGGTATTGCGTGAACTTGGGTTTTAAAACTCAACTCCACCATTCATTGCCCTGTGTGACTCTGGACAAATTACTTAACCTATCAGAGTCCCAGTTTCCTCCTGGTTAAAGGGATGAGGGCCACAGAGTAAGTATGCCCCCAAAGGAACAGGCAGGAGTAAATCTAATAAGCCAGGCGGGTGAAGATCTCAGCATGGTGGCACATAACGCGCTCTGAGCAAACAGTAATTGTTTTCTGTGAAAGGTCCTGACTGGCCAAGGTGAGGAGGGAGAGCTAATCTCTTCCAAAGTTCCATCCCTGGTTTGGGCAACGCCACCAACTTCCATGAACTATCAGGGAAGAAAGAGTATAGATATTGCTTTCCCCATAAGTCCACACATTGATCTCTCACAGAATGTAACTTTGGCCATGACAAACCTAGTCTTACTACTGAAGTTGAGAAGATGCCTTCTAAGCAAGTAGGCTTAGAATCACATTGCCACAGGAAATGCCTGGTCAGTGGAATTTTGAAGGTAGGAGGTATTCTTGTGCTCAGAGATGCCACATACCATTGGAATAGGCTGGTAATTTCCTCTTGCTTAGACACTTTAGTTCTCTACAATTTCAGGAATTTATGA
The DNA here is from genome assembly GCF_000181295.1 of Otolemur garnettii. Classification (NCBI taxonomy): domain Eukaryota; kingdom Metazoa; phylum Chordata; class Mammalia; order Primates; family Galagidae; genus Otolemur; species Otolemur garnettii. The sequence continues at coordinate 15,646,713 of NW_003852406.1, forward strand.
ACTGACCCCTTCATTTTAGGTGTTTTCAAAAAAAACTGGGAAGCAACCCCCAGTTGCTTGCATTTCAGTTTGCATTGTCTCCCCTGGACAGAGGGTGCTAGGAGCCCACAGCATGACTCCCAGCTGGAGTTTGCACACTGAGCTGGGCTGTCTTGTTTAGGCTGCAGTGCCTCAGCAGGGTTGAGAACTGGAGCAGTTAACATTGCTGGCTTTGTGGTGTGGACAGGTGAAAGCCGGTGAGCTTACGATAGACCAATTGAGTTGAGTTTCCTCTCTGGCCAGCCCTGGCATGGATCCAACTTCTTTGCAGAGCCTTAGAAAGGGCTCAGGTATATCCAGTGGCCAGCAGCACAGGTGGGCAGCCAAGGCAACTCAGGAAGCAGACTCCAGGCACTTCCCCCAGGAGATGCTGCATAACAAGCTCACAAGCCTAGTAAACAAAATCTGAGCTATGGAGTTACTTCTTTCTGCCCATCCCACTTGAAATAAGGCTTGGGGCTCACTTGACAATGATTATAACTGGACTAGTTATGCAGACATCTCAGTTTTTAACGCAGATATGTAAAACTTGGTTTTGATATTGCATACCTCTATTTTTTCCACTATCCAGCATTTTGTAGGCGGTAGAAATGATGGCAAGACAGAATTAGGGTTCTTACAAAATGTTCAAAGAATCAGAAACTTTGAACCACCTAGAGACTTGGGCTCTCTGAATTCCCTTTCCCCTGGGGGTAACGGGGAAAGGGAAATGCCTCGGTCGCTCCATTTTTATGACAGGAACTGTGCCACTTAACCCCAGTGAAAATTGGTAAAATTCTTTTGAAATGTTCAGGAAGCACATGATAGTCCATCATTACAAAGTTTATCGGTGCTTAAAACTACAAAGTTGTTTGTTTCTAGTGGGGACGTAAGACCTGCCTGTGATAAGGTAAGTTCCTGGGTTCATTTCACCTCTGAGAGAAGAAAAACAAGTCAACAGAGACCCAGTCTATAGGAAAGTAATCAATTCAGAGATAGTAAATGAGAGAAATCCCATCACACTAGGTCTTCTCTACCAGGGAAATGCTAAGAACTGGGGAAGAGAGCAGAGAAAACTTATAGAAAGAGCAGTACGACCTTGTAGCTGTTGTCCAGACAAAATGGGAGGAACGCAAGAAGACTCCGTGGGCCTCCACCAGGGGAAAAGCAACACGGGGATTTTGTAAAGATCCAGTGCAGAGAGTCTGATGCTGGGCAAAGCATCCCTGGCCAAGACTGGAATAAAACTTTAAATGGTGAACTGGAATAGGGAAATATTGCGGCCAAATGATTTTTATAAACAAAGTTATTCAGAGTAAATTTTTAAAAGGAAAACAAAAAGGCCCAATAATCCATCCTACCTGACAATAACTCTTCAGTCTTGCATGTCCCATTCTTCTCGCCCATGTCAACCAAAAATTTTACCTGGTGTCTAGGGAAAAAATATTCCATATTGTTTACTACTTAAAAAAACAAAATAACATTGGGGCTCAGCGCCTGTAGCACAGTGGTTACAGCGCCAGCTATATGCCCCGAGGCTGGTGGGTTACAAACCAGCCAGGGCCAACTAAACAACAATGACAACTGCAATAACAACAACAACAAAATAGCCAGGCATTGTGGCAGGCGCCTGTAGTCCCAGCTACTTGGGAGGCTGAGGCAAGAGAATAACTTAAGCCCAAGAGTTTGAGGTTGCTGTGAGCTGTGATGCCACAGCAGTCTAGTGAGGGGGACATAGTGAGACTCTGTCTAAAAACAAACAAACAAAAAATAACAACAACAACAAAAAACAACATTGGGTTATAAACATTTCCCCTCATTACTATATAGTCTTAGTTTAACATCAACAGAATCTTTTTTTTTTTTTTTAGAGACAGAGTCTCACTTTATCACCCTCAGTAGAGTGCTGTGGCATCACAGCTCACAGCAACCTCCAACTCCTGGGCTTAGGCGATTCTCTTGCCTCAGTCTCCCGAGTAGCTGGGACTACAGGTGCCTGCCACAACACCCAGCTAATTTTTTGTTGCAGTTTGGCAGGGGCAAGGTTTGAACACCCCACCCTTGGTATATGGGGCCACTGCCCTACCCATTAAGCCACAGGCGCTGCCCAGCATCACAGAATCTTAAGAGAAGTGTCAAGAAGTCATGAAGCCTGTGAGACTCATGATTTAAAACAGGAGTCACCTTTCTCGAGTGACTGCCTCAAGATGGTCAGGGAAGTCCCAGAAGAACAGCAAAGATACATATTTTCTGAAAGTTCCAGATAAATATGACAATGGGCAGACTATTGTGAAGTCAGTCTTGATGGCTTGATCGGGACCAGAGGAAGTGAGTGCACCCATCTTGCTGGCCACATGGGGTAGTGTGGCCTCTAGAATGGGTTCAAGCTCACAGCCAAGGGCTGAGGCAGCCACACTGCATGCACGTCAACAAGTCTTAAGTCCACATGCTGAGTGGTGCTTCATCAGTAGTCTCCTTGAAGAAGCTTCTAGATCTCACAGCTCCTAACAGAGCTCAAGAGCCAGGACTAAAACAAAAGATTCTTCACTGAGGGAAAAGGTTGGGGGAAGTCATCAGACGTGGACATTGAATTCCTGTGTCCCTTCCAGGCACTGCCAACTACCCTCCTCCCTCTCACTCCTGGCTCTCCCTTCTCTCTCTTCTGCTTTATTTCATTGACTCCTCTCCCTGTAACGTCCTTTATCCTTCAGCCTAAGGATTCAGTGGGCTGTGGTCTTCCGGTTCCACGTGGTAAGTACTATTCCAGGGGGATCTAAGGCAGAAGTCAGCGGAGGAATCAAGTCAGACCTCACGGAGAGATTGGCAAGAGCATTAGGAGGCTAACAAGGAAGATAGTGTCCCAGGAGACCGGTGACATTTCCACGTGTTCCATTTCTGTATTGTTTGGATTTTCCTTTCTTTTTTCTTTCTTTCTTTCTTTTTTTTTTTTTTTTTTGAGACAGAGTCTCACTATGTTGTCTTCGGTAGAGTGCTGAGAGTT
>NW_003852406.1:15649751-15654884 GCF_000181295.1 Otolemur garnettii
CACAGCAACCTCAAACTCTTGGGCTTAAGCAATTCTCTCCCCTCAGCCTCCCAAGTAGCTGGGACTACAGGCGCCTGCCACAACACCTGGCTATTTTTAGAGTCGGGGTCTTGCTCTTGCTCAGGCTGGTCTTGAACCTGTGAGCTCAGGCAATCCACCCGCCTCGGCCTCCCAGAGCACCCAGCTTTATTTGCATATTTTTATTGACAAATATGTTGCAAATTAAAACCACACAAATTAAATTTTTAAAAAGTAAAAGAGGGGAATGTTTTCTGAGAGAAAAAAAAGAAGCTGTCAGTAGTGCCAACAGAAGCAGCAGCAAGGCCTTGGACAACAGGTTCTGCGAACCATAGAGAGAACAGGAACCAGAGGAAGCCAGGAAAAACAGCACGGAGGGGGAGAAACAGTGACCGGATAGGAAGAGTCATTTGAAAACTTTTGCAGAAGGCTGGGCACCGTGGCTCACACCTGTAGTCCTAGCACTCTGGGAGACCGAGGCCTGTGAACTGCTTGAGCTCAGGAGCTGGAGACCAGCCTGAGCCAGAGCGACACCTCATCTCTAAAAATAGCCAGGCGTTGTGGCAGGTGCCTGTAGTCTCAGCTACTCAGGAGGCTGAGGCAAGTGGATCTCTTGAGCCCAGGAGTTTGAAGTTGCTGAGCTATGACACCACTCTACTGAGGGCAACAAAAATTGTCTCAAAAAGAAAGAATAAAAAGGAAAACTTTGGCAGAGAGGGCAAGAGCAGAGTACAAGGCAGGAGAGTAAGGAGAGTGGCTGTTTCTGAAGCCAGGAGGAAGTTCTGATGGAAGAGAGCTGGCCAATAAGTGGAACGAGAGCAGTTAGGTGACACTGAAGAGTTCTAGAAACTATATGGGAAACTTCCAAGCACATAAAAAAGTAAACAATACAGTTATAATGAACCCCTACAGACCTGTCACCCCTTCCACAAATTATTATGAAACAAATTCAGATAATTCACATGATTTTGGTGGCTCTAAACTTCACCATGCAGACTGTGGAGGGATTGTTAAAACTCAAGATTGCTGGGCCCACCCCCCGGAGTCTCTGATTCTGCAAGTCTGAAGTGGGGCTGAGAATTTTCTTTTCTAGCAAGTTCCCGGGTGATGCTGATGCCGCTGGTCTGGGGGCCACACTTTGAGAACCACTGTATTATTTCATCGGCACACATTTCCCTTTCTTTTTGGCCAGGACTGGGTTTGAACCCGCCATCTCCGGTATATGGGGCTGGCACCCTACTCCTTTGAGCCACAGGAGCAGCTCACACACATTTCCCCTTTTGAAAAGGACTGTCCAAGGCCCAGGCACAGTGGCAGGTGCCTATAATCCTAGCACTCTGAGAGGCCAAGGCGGGTGGATTGCTGGAGCTCACAAGTTTGAGACCAGCCTGAGCCAGAGTGAGACTTTGTCTCTAAAAATGGCCAGGCATTGTGGCTGGCGCCTGTAGTCCCATCTACTCAGGAGGCTGAGGCAAGAGAATGGCTTGAGCCCAGGAGACTGAGGTTGCTGTGAGCTATGACACCAGGGTACCATACTAGGATGATGAAGTGAGACTCTGTCTCAAAAGAAAAAAAAAGACTATCCTATTTCAACATAATCTCGATGCTGCCACCACACACAAAAATCAATAATAATGCCTTTTATATCATGTTTTCCTAATCATCCTCTAAGTAGTTTTTTTTTGCAGTTTTTGGCCAGGGCTGAGTTTGAATCTGCATCCTCTAGTATAAGGGGCTGGTACCCTACTCCTTTGAGCCACAGGTGCCGCCCACCTCTAAGTAGTTTTGTTAACCATTTATACAAACTGGGATCCAAACAGGGTCTGTGCGTTACAATTGGTGAATATGTCTCTTTATGTTCTTTTCATCGATAGGTAGAGTTTGAATTAGCAGCGTGAGAAATAGTTGGAGCAGTGGTTTAGAGAGGTGTGCAGAAGGGTGTCACGGAAAGAGCACCAGCACTGGGTTGGGCTCCCAGCCTTACCGTTTACTAGCTGAGAGAGTTACCTAAGTACTCTGGGCCTCATTTTCCACATTTGTAAAGTGAAGATAATAAGCCCATTCATGGAATTCTTTGATAATTATATGAAAATTAGGTCTATGGGGCATAGTATCTAACATATTAGGGCTAAGGAATCAGAAGCTCTGTGACCTTGGGCAAGTACTTAACTTCTGTAAACTTCAGTTTCCTAATTAACAAAAATACAGTTGACAATAGTACCTATTCTATAGGGTTGTAAGGGAGCTAAGGAGTATACCCAGCTTAAGCACATTTTCTAACATGGGTAAAAAACACTCAAGTTTTTTATTCTTATGAAAATAGCAGTTATTACTAGGAGCACAATGAATGCCCCTTCTCTTCCTCCCGAATGAGAATGGCTTCTTAGAATCTTGATTTCCAAAACGATGGACTGAGGACATCCCAAGCCACGAACGTGAATTTGTGTGTTTCCCTTCTTACTTATTTCTCAGTTCAGTTAATGGCACCATCATCCTTCTAGATGACCAGATTAGAAAGTTGGGGGCCCAGCTGGGTTCTACCCCACATCCAGTGCACCATCCATTATAGGTATTGCCACCTCCAGGGAGCTTAAGGGAGCCATCACCAAACAGAATGAAAGAAATAACTGCACCTAGCACTTGGTGGGGCCCAAATCAGCATTGATCCTTTGTATTTCCACAGCCTCTGCTCTGTGTCTGAGCACCACCATCCTCACGTGCACTGCCCACCACCTCTTCCCTGCCTCCCTCATGCCAGGCCTGCCAGAGTGACACACGTTGTGTTCCTCCCTCCACCCACCCTCTTTACCTCTCCCTCTCTGACTTCAAGGGCAGTGAGTGGAGTGTGGCTCCCTCATCCTCCCTCTGCATGAGAAGTTGCTCTTGTTTTGTTTTATTTCCCCCTCTTCATCCTCGATACTCATCCCCCTTGCACCCACAGGCTGTCGCTCTCGTGTTCTTGATACTAATGTTCTTGGGTATGTATGTGAACATATAAAATACGTTATTTTGTGTAGTTTCTGCTTTTTCTTTATTTTTTGCAGCTTTTATGGTTTTATTTAAACACAAATAAAATGTGCACACGAGCTGTCTACTCGTTTTCTTTGCTGCTCAGTCTGGCATTGGGATTGGTGACTCTGACGGCCAGCTGGGCTGCTCTCTCCACAGTGGCTTTGCGGTTGTGAGAGGAAATGTGAGCCATCTCTACACAGGAAGATTTGTTGCACGTCAGCAGCACTTCCAGCTCCTCAAGGTCGTGGACGAGGAACTTCCGGAAACCACTGGGCTGCATATGCTTGTTTTCTGGTTGCTCCCATAACCAGTGTTGGGCATTAAGATCTGGCTCTCCGATCTTCCCTGGCCCTGTGGTCAGTACTTCTGGGTTTCCACCAGTTATGCTTAATTTTGACATATCTGTCTGACTGGTACCAGATAAATTTCTTGCCTCTTTTTGACCATCTTCGGCTTCAGAAGGGGTCTGAGAATGGCCATGATGCCAAACAAGCGATGGCTGCCACCTCCGTAGGTAGTGTTGAGGTAGTTTGTGTTTTTAAACACACATTGGGATAAGTAAACCTCATTCACTCATCCATTCGCCTAGCTGCTAGAAAGTGTCCCCAACTCTCTGCTGTCAGACACTACAGTGAGGTGTGTATCTTTGTTCATGATCCTCTGAAGCATGTGCCCAGGAGTGGGATGGCTGAGTCACCACGTCAAGCGTATTGACTTTCACCAAGTACTGCTAGGTGGTGCCTGAGATCTGCAGAGCTCTGTCCCTACAACTGCTTCCCCCTGCGCAAAGAGACTTGGCCAAACTCTAGCGTGGTTTCTAGCAGCTTAAAGCCATGTCCCTAGGATGACCCTAGACACCCTGCCCCCCTTAAAATGCCTACCAGGAAGCTCAATGCTGCTAGGAGAACTTACTGTTTGTTCTGGCCAAAACCTGGTGCTAGGCAGATAGGCCCCTGAGCTCCTTCAGAGGAGCAGTTACTTTAGAGACCTAGCCATTATAATTCTTTCTTTGACCTTTGATGTAAATTTACCACCAAGAAGAGTTTCCTCAGGGACCTAAGGGCCCTTTCCTTGAAATGCGAATATTGAATTAGCTATCTCTCGTGTCCTAGACCCTCTGGGAGGAAAAGGGGCTGCCCTGGGTGGTCTCTGCTTTAACAGAAGTATGGTTTCTTCTCCAGATAAACGGAGTTAACAGGTCCAGGTGGCCGGGTCACATGGTCTAACCCTCTTTAATACCCCCAGTGCCTTCCCCTTAGCCTTGAAATAATCTCCAGCCCTTTGTTTCTGTATTGAGCTCAGTTCACGCTGTACTCTTCTTCCCTGTTGCAATAGTGGCTGAATAAAACCTGCCCTGGCCGCCTTTACTAGGGTCTGGCTTTGTTTGTTATTGACATGCCCCAGAACAGCTCCCGGCCTTTTTGTTTCCCTATAACCTGTCAGAGTTTGGTATTATCCAATTTGTTAATTTTGCCCGTCTCAGGGGTAAAAAGAGCTATTTTGCTATTGTTTGAATTTCCATCTATCTAATAGTGAGGTTAAGCAGAACTAATGGATTTTCTTTGGTGAGTCAGATATCCTTGCCCATTTTCCTATTGTATCTTTTTTTCTGACTGATTTATGGGATTTTCCTATATTTTCTAGGTAATAAACCCTTGATGGTTTTGAAAGTCTCAAATATTTTTAATCAGGCTGTCACCTATCAGTTCATTTTGATAACAATATCCATCATTACCATTAATTTTGACATAGTCAAATCCATTTTATCCACCACAGTGGATCATGCCTATTATCCTAACACCATGGGAGGCTGAGGTGGGAGGCTTGCTCAAGTTTGAAACCAGCCTGCACAAGAAGGAGACCCCATCTCTACTAAAAACAGAAAAACTAGCCAGGTGTCATGATGTATGCCTGTAGTCCCAGCCACTCTGGCAGCTGAGGCAAGGGGATCACTTAATCCCAGGAGTTTGGGATTGTTGTAAGCTATGATGATGTCGCTGCATTCTGCCCAGGGCTACCAAGCAAGACTCTGTCTCAATAAGCAAAATCAGGCTCGGCGCCTATAGCTCAACCGGCTAAGGCGCCAGCCACATACACCTAAGG
>NW_003852406.1:15656767-15662838 GCF_000181295.1 Otolemur garnettii
TTTGGTTGCAGCCATCATTGTTGTTTGGTGGGCCCGGGCTGGATTCGAACCCGCCACCTTGGGTGTATATGGCTGGCGCCTTAGCCACTTGAGCCACAGGCGCTGAGCCCGAAATGATTTTAAGTTGGTTTTTTAGATACTTTGTAGTTTCGAAGTTTGCGAAAGTTATCATATTTTCTATTATGTTTTCTGGTTGAATATTGCTCTTCTATTAAGTCAGTGAGGTTTTCCAGGGGTCCTCAAACTTTTTACACAGGGGGCCAGTTCACTGTCCCTCAGACTGTTGGAGGGCTGGACTGTGGGCCCCAGGACAAGTCAGCTGCTAAGCAGGACAGGCAGCAGTGGCAAAATGTCCTGAGGACCACATGTGGCCTGTGGGCTGTAGTTTGAGGGTGCCTGATGTAGATAGTCAGATCACCTGTAAATAAGGACAATTTTTCTACTTCCTTTTATGTCCTTACACCTTATCCTATTGGCCAGGACCTTCAGGAGTGGCAGTTCTTAGAAGGAAGGTGGCTCTGTCTGCACTAGGATTTCCTTTCTATCCCCTGGCATTAAGCCTGCCCGATGTAACCACAGGCTCCATTTCCTGTCCATGCAGGACCAGTGATTCTGTTCTGTCTTGCAGTGGGGTTAGAGTAGACCCTAATCTGCCCATGGAAAGATTACATGAGGGAGGAAAAAAAGCAAGATAAAAGCTTTCCCACCTGTGGCGCTCTCCCTTGTCCCCTGCAGTCTGTAGTAACATAAACACATACCCTGGGACCCAACCATTTGCTGGGCCTCTAGAAGCACTCCCAGGCCTGGATTGAGACAGCTGGGAGCTCCTGTTGGGTTGTCATTTTTCAGAAGCCAGAAGCCAGAAGCCAGAATGACATTTCTAAAATAGTTACGATGATGAGAATGTTTTAATCAAAGGCTATTGAAGGCCCTTGTGGAATACAAGCCTTCAAAGCTCTTGACAAGCTGGCCTCACCTCCTTTTCTCCTTCCTGCAACATGCCCCACACTCAGCTACCCTGGGTGATCTTTTCCTGAGTGTGCTGTGCACATTACACTACTGTTTACCATACAGTTCCCTCTCCATGGAATTCTCTCTCCTCCTCCACGCGTTGAGAAACCCTACTCATTCTCTTCATGAAGTCTTCTCCAGTCCATCCCAGTGGTGTAATTCCTTCCCCAATGCTCCCGAGCACATTTATCTGTCACATTTGCCTCCTGGTTTGTCACCAGGAGAGCCAACGGCTGTGTTTCACCCGTATCTCTATCTCTAGCTCAGTTTTTAACATAGTTGATGTTCAATGAATGTTTGTTCATCAAATTAAACGACAGAGATCACAAAATGTGGGAAAAAGAAGTCACTAGTAAGGATGAAGTAATGTTAGCCAGACACTGTGGTGAGCGCCTACTATCCCAGCTACTTGGGAGGCTGAGGCAGGAGAATCGCTTGAGCCCAAGAGTTTGAGGTTGCTGTGACCTGTGATGCCACAGCACTCTACCCAGGGCAAAAGCTTGAGACTCTGTATCAAAAGAAAAAAAAAGGATGAAGTAATGCTTCTGGCTAATCTTGGCTCCAGTAGGATCGAGTGTAAATATGTGGTATTTTCTTCACTAATACTAGGCAACGTGCAAATAGGAATGAGGGTAAGGCATGTGGTGGCCCATGTTTGTCATCCCAGCACTTTGGGAGGATCACTAGAGCTTGGGAGTTTGAGACTAGCCTAGCAAGAGTGAGACTCTACCTCTATTAAAAATAGAAAAATTAACTGGGCATGGAGGCCAGCACCTATAGTCCTAGCTACTCAGGAGGCTGAGGATTGCCTGAGCCTATAAGTTTGAGGTTGCCAAGACCCTGGCCCCCAAAACAACAAAACAGTGATAGTTCATACCTATAATCCTAGCTCTGGGAGGCCGAGCTGGGGGGATAACCTGAGCTTACAGGTTCGAGACCAGCCTGAGCCCGAGAGAAACCTCATCTCTAAAAATAGCCAGGCATTGTGGCGGGCACCTGTTGTCTCAGCTACTTGGGAGGCTGAGGCAAGAGAATCACTTGAGCCCAAGAGTTTGAGGTTGCGGTGAGCTATGACATCACAGCACTCTACCAAGTGTGACAAAGTGAGACTCTGTCCCAAAAAATTAATAAATAATAATGATAAGCAAACTGCCCCCCAAAAGGAACGAGAACAGACACTCTAAACTCCTGCTCATTCTCTTTATCTGATTAGATACTTCAAGTGCTCAAACTGTGCAGTGTTTATTTGAAATAAAATGTGTCTACAAAATGTTGGGCAGTGCCTGTGTCTCAGTGGGTAGGGTGCTGGCCCCATATACCAAGGGTGGTGGGTTCAAACCCGGCCCTGGCCAAACTGCAACAAAAATAGCTGGGTGTTGTGGCAAGCCCCTGTAGCCCCAGCTTCTCAGGAGGCTGAGGCAAGAAAATCATCTAAGCCCAGGAGTTAGAGGTTGCTGTGAGCTGTGACTTCACAGCACTCTACCAAGGGTGATTAAAAAAAAAAAAAAGTATCTGCAAAATGTAACATAAAGGGGCAATTGTAAAAGTTAGCTGTGTGACAAGGCATTCCTGGGCCGCTGCTCCTGAACAGTTCTGGCTATACCTTTAGTGGGCGTCCTTACACACTGCCCATAAAAATGGACCTACTTACAGGTGAAAATTATGGAAACAAATCAAAATTTATTTTGAAACTCTTACCTTTACTTTTGATAGGAATTTCCACAGAGTGGGATTACTCATTGCCTCATGGATAGATGAGCCATGTTATGGAGGAGACATGAAAAAGGTTGATGAACAAACTGAAGAAGATGAAGCATATTTATGTTGTCCTTCTTTGAATGATATACAGTAACTTCTTCAATGTGTTTATCCTTTTTGCATCCCTAGGCAGGAGGTCAAGAAGTATTATCATTTTGGTAAAAACTGAGATAAGGAGAAATCCACTTAATTCAATAGATTTTTGTAACACTGTCCCTTAATTTCTTCTGTTGATACCTCTCTGTATCCACATCCTCGGATAACACCTTCCATGGAAAGCTTAGCCGCATACCTTGCTCTGGCCAATGGGACAAGAGTAAATGTGACAGGAGAAGCTTGCTGCACTCTTCTGCTTCTCCTTTGTACCCTGAGATCACCGTGCTGAGAACAGCATGTGAAGCCTGGGTGAGCTTGCTGGAGGATGAGCAGTCACAGGGAGCAGAAACAAGCCACCCCGGCTATGTTCTCCCCAACCAGCCAGCCTATCAATCTCTAAGTATGAAAGGGAGGCCAGCCAGCCCCAGCTGAGCCACCTACAGACCTCAGGGATCTGCCACACCAACCTAGATGGGAAGAAGTAATTCTGTCTGCCCAAATGATTCACAGAATTGTGAAAAACAGTGTTATTTTAAGTCCCTAAGTTTTGATGTAGTTTATCATACCCCCAAACCTAACTGACACTCTAGAGGCCCTGGTCCCTAGACTCAGGCTCAGGTTCAATTTCTTCAATTGCTGTTACTCCTTTTTTTTCCAGAGACAGGGTCTTGCTCTGTCACCTGGGCTGGAGAGCCATAGCTCACAGCAACCTAAATTTCTGGGCTCAAGTGATCCTCCTGCCCCATTCTAGTAGTGCTCTACCATGTCTGGCTAAATTTTTTGTTATTTTTTTTAAGACCAGGTCTTGCTATGTTGCCTGGGCTGGTCTGGAACTCCTGGCCTCAAGTAATGCTTTCCCCTCAGTCACTCAAAGTGCTGGGACCACAGGTGGGCACCCCTGGACTTGCTACCCCTTTTCTATTCAAAGGTTAGGTTTAGATAGGCAAAACTTAAGGATATTATTTTGAGTCCTAGGTGTGATTAAGCCTTTCTTTTTCTTGAGACAGAGTATCCCTCTGTTGCCCTGGGTAAAGTTGCCCTGGTGTCATCACAGCTCACAGCAACCTCAAACTTTAGAGCTCAAGAGATCCTCTTGCCTCAGCCTCCTTAGTAGCTGGGATTATTTATAGGTACCTGCCATGATACCCAACTAATTTTTCTGTTTTCAGTAGAGATGGGGGTCTCACTCTTGCTCAGGCTGGTCTCGAACTCCTGAGCCCAAGCAGTCCTCCCACCTCAGCCTCCCAGAGAGCTAGGATCAGGTGTGAGCCACCATTCCCAGCAGCCACCTCACCCAGCCTCTTCTTAAATATATCAAGGGCAAAAGCCATGACTTGATCTTTCCGGCTGGCACAGTACATTTCATTATTCATGAAGTAGGCAGGGAAGGGTATTACTTTTCTGAAAAGGAACTAAACTTTAGCTGTTCTTACAAGGACTGTTGTGGGTATAACCCTCAAAAAATATACAGGGCATTGATATTTCTAGTTACAAATAAGGTTTAAGACTAACAAATTTTCCTAAGAGATAGAACAGCAAGGTTGGAAAAGGCAGGGACCAGGTCTTTCTGATGATTTTGTCCCCATGGCCCCGACCAGAGTCTTGCAGAGGTGCTGGGCTGCACAACTCAGGAAGCATTATTCACATTGAGGTCTATGTGAACACTCCCCCATCCCGGGGTAGTGCAGAGCACAACTTACAGAGTTATGCATAGGGTCCCTGCCCAGGAGGTAAATGTATAAGAGTGAATGAGCACATGTACATGAGCACAAGTATTCATGGTACTCAGCAGAGTTTTTCTTTTTTTTAGAGACAAAGTCTTGCTCTATCACCCTCAGTAGAGGGCACTGGCGTCACAGCTCACTTCAAACTTCAACTCCTGGGCTTAGGCAATTCTCTTGCCTCAGCCTCCCAAGTGGCTGTGACTACAGGCACCCACCACAAGGCCTGGCTATTTTTATGTTGCAATTTGGCTGGGGCAGAGTTCAAACCCGCAACCCTCTATATGAGGCCGGCGCCCTACCCTCTGAGCCACAGGCACCGCCCTACTCAGCAGAGTTTTAACTGAAAAACAAACCAAATTAGAGTGAATATTCCTGTTAGGCAGGCTCCCAGAGCACAAAACCACTTTGCTTTTGGCGTGACAAAATAAGAAAATACCTAAATAAATTGTATAAGTCAACTATAGACTCAGAGAAAAAACTTTCACCACATTCTACAGGTTAAAAAGAATAAAAAAAGAATTGTAAAAACTGATTTTGGTTAATGGTGACACCTAGTGGTCTATCAACTGTGGGTTTTCCTTGGGGTAAACTCTTATTTTACACATTAATATTATTACACGTCCTTGGGGCCGTGGACCCCTGCTCCCTTCACAAGTAAGGTAGTTGATGCCCACAGGCTGGCCAGGGTCAGCAGGGATTGGCGGGTGCTCCAGAAGGAAGCCCTCGGAGTCGTCGCTGTACTGCCGAGTGATGCCAGAGGGGAGGGGACGGTCCCAGCCGCACTTAGGACCATCGTTCCTAGCTGTCTGCTTTCCCGCATGCTTCTCACTCTGTCTCCTTCTCCTTCCCTTCCTTCTTCCCTGTCCTGCTTTTACTTAACCCTCATTGATTCTCTCCCACCTTTATGTTCTCTCTTTAAGCTCACTGACGCCTCCCAAAGGCATTGCCAACCCCGGAGCCACACTATCCAGCATCGTTACCATTAATCCATCTGACTTCTTAAATTCAAATTGATTACAACAAAATGAAAGTTAAAGAAATCCAATCCCTTACTCCGGGAGGCCGGGGCATGTGGATCGCGTAAGCTCAGGAGTTCGAGACCGGCCTGAGCGAGAACTAGACCCTGTCTCTATAGGGTGACCAGACGTCCCGCTTTTGGCGGGAAAGTCCTGCTTTCTAACAATTTGTCCCGCATCCCCCGGCGTTTTAAAAAAGTCCTGATTTTTGGAAAGACTGCACGAACGGGCAGGAGAACAGGAAGGGAATATACGGTTTTCGGCTGCCATGTGGCTATTTCGCCAGGATATGAGTTTTATATTGTTTTTGTTAATTTTATAATGTTAAACTGTAATAATAACAAATAATTGTTGAGAAGTGATTATCGAGAACTACTTATCAAAGTTTGCATTGTCAGGCTCGGCGCCTGTGGCTCAAGTGGCTAAGGCGCCAGCCACATACACCTAAGATGGCGGGTTCGAATCC
>NW_003852406.1:15662930-15681282 GCF_000181295.1 Otolemur garnettii
AGGCAGGAGACTCGCTTGAGCCCAGGAGTTGGAGGTTGCTGTGAGCTGTAATGCCATGGCACTCTACCCAGGGGATAGCTTGAGGCTCTATCTCAAAAAAAAAAAACTAGTGGGGCATTGTGGCAGGCACCCGCAGTCCCAGGTACTTGGGAGGCTGAGGTGAGAGGGTTGCTCAAACCCAGGAGTTTGAGGTTGCCTCCCTACCCAGGGTGACAGAGTGAGACTCTGTCTCAAAAATTAAATAAATAAATAATTAATAAATAAAAATTCAGTCCCTCAGTCTCACTAGTCACATTTTGGTTGCTCAGTAGCACTGGTGGCTGCCTTATTGGACAGCACAGACATGGTCATTTCCATCATTGCAGAGCATCCTCCTGGAAAGCAGTGGCCTGGAGCTTTGCTTACCTACCTCTGCTCATCTCCTTCCCCTCTCAGCACCTCTTCTCTAAGTGGCAGTTCTTAAGACAGGGCCTTCTTCCCCTCCCCCTCCGTCCCTGCCCACTCTGGCTTATTGGGTGGCTTTCTGTTTTCTGTATATTATTATGTAAACTCATTAAGGTGACCTTGCCACAGTGAACACAAAAATATATAATCATATTGGACAGTTTATTCAGGACAGAAGGGCAAGGAGATGGTGTCAATGATTCACACCAGCTTGTTTTCCACGCATTGTAACACATCAAAATATTTTTAAAGTCAACACAGCAACACATCATTTAAAACAATTATACCATAGATCTTTTATTTTCTTTTTTAATCCACAGGGTTTTTTAAAAAATCTTTTTACCTTGCCTTGAGTTAAAGCTTTAAAATTAAACAGTACATCTTTTTTTTTAAATGCCTTAAAACATCTATTTTATGCATAGAATAAATGGGCTTTTTTTTTTTTTTTTTTTACTTTTTGGCCGGGGCTGGGTTTGAACCTGCCACCTCCAGTATGTGGGGCCGGTGCCGTACTCCTCTGAGCCACAGGCACTGCCCAACATTTACTTTTTGTTGAGTATCTTTTTAAAGTATTTGAATTTGCACCAGATACGTGTGAGAGTATGCATGTGTACCTATGATCTATATGTGTCTATATAAAATCATTACAATTAAATTGAATTATAAATTACTTTTGAAATTGAAAATAAATCTCACAACCCTGAAAGGACCAAACCAAAAATGTTCCAGAAAAATGAGCTCTCAGAAAGAATGTAATTTCTGAATGAGCCTGCACGGTGTGGGTATTGATGTGTCTAATGCAAGGAGATGTAGTATTGTGTTAAATTTGGGTGTCTATGCAAGGTCAATATTTTAAGAATCAGAATGCCCTGACAAGCATTGTCTCCTGACTATGGGTAGAGACCTACATTAGATAGAGAGCCTTCTCTTGAGCCTATCCCTCTGGTGCCCACTTCAAAAGAAACACTTGGGAAACACTAAAAGTTGAGTGGACCCTTCCTTCTTGGGATATACTGAGTCACCTTTTCTTCAATCAGGGCTAAGTGTAAAATGAAAGTAAGCACTTCTCTTCCTTCTCCTGGGGTCTCTCAGGCTAGTCACATTCTCTGGATCTCTCTGTATACCTCTGGATCTTCAAGATAAAAAAAGACAATAGAGCTTGAGTTCTTGCCTAACTTCAAAGCTGATTTCAGTCCAAACGCACTTAAGACCTTGGATTTGTGTAGCAGTTACAGTAAAGGCTCACGTTTCTTTAAAAAAGGATTTAGGGCCCAGGATAGCACCTCTGTTATACCTCTGTTCATCTTTTTGCTGTTTGTGCTTCCAATTTGAGAAAAAGGGAAACTGAGGCAGGGCACAGCCAATTTGGTGTGAGCTGAGATTCACAGTCGGTATGTGAGACTACATGGCATCCAAACTATATAATCATATCCCTGGACTGAACTGTAGCATCTCTGTGTGGACTCAGCTAAATAAAGCACTGCCTGGACATGCCACCCAGGGGAGTTGGTGGGTGGTTCTTTCCCACTGTGGACTTCCATGGTGCCAGCCTGGCCTCGGGCGGAACCATGGGCCTCCTAAAAGAACAAAGATTTACAGTTAGGCTCCCTGGGACATGCAGTAGTCAGTTTCTAATGAAAGGATCTCTGGTGCTCTCTGTTGGGAAGACAAATGACAGCCCATCCTTCAGTTGGTTAAGAAAAAGAAAAGACATCTATCTCCAAACTATCCCCACTTCTAAATGCAGAAGTTCAAATTCTATTTAAACCTAGACAATGTTCTTTTTTTAAATGAATGAATAAAAGAGAAAAAAAATCTACTATTTTAGGGAATAATGAAACATAGGCCTAGAAATTGAGTTCTCAGCAAGGAGCATCTGCTCCCACTTAAGGTTTAACTGTGTAAGCCCTGGACGGTGAGGCGGGGTGGGATTTTGTAGTTTGGGCCTCACTAAACACCACGTATTGTCTAAACGAATGTTTAGTTGGTGTGGAATTGTGTGTTTTAGGAAGGCATTTTGAAGGGCACCAAAATAAAGTGAAGAGGAACATAAGTGAGCAAATGGGGAGGGCAGCTATTATAGAACAGCAGAAGGAATGGTTTCTGCCTCTGCCTGAGTGTGGCTGGGTATTAATTAGATGTTATTTATTGTTACATGAGAGATCAAAAAAAATCAGTTTTGCATCAGACAAAATGCATGGAAGAAAGAGGCGTAAAGGGCCACAGCAAGAGTAAGAACATACCAAATTTTTTTAAAGTACAATTTATAAAACAGCTTTGCTTTCAATAAAAATAATGAGCATAAGTTTGGAAGAAACTGTTCTGGAACAATTGCTGTTTTAATCCCTCTTTCAGCCCATTTGTACTGCCATAACAACATACTACAGAATGGGTAATCTGTAAGAAACAGACCTTTATTTCTCACAGTTCTAGAGGCTGGGAAGTCCAAGGTCAAGACACCAAGGCAGGTTCTTTGTCTGGAGGGGGTTCAGCCTCTGCTTCCTATATGGCACCTTGGATGCTGCATCTGCTGAGGGAGAGGAACACTATTCTCACATGGTGGAAGGAGAAGGGCAAAAGGGGTGAACTCCCTCCATCAAGCCCTTTTACAAGAGCACCTAATCCCGTTCATCAAGGCAAAGCCTTCATGGTCTAATCACCTCTTAAAGACTCCATCTCTGAATACTATCGCAGTGGCAGAGCCTGAATTTTGGAGATGACATGTTTAAGCCATAGCAATCCTCAAACCTTAGAATGAGACTATACTTGGTTAAAGAAAACATATCCTAGAAATCATTAATATGAGTACATTCAGGCCCCAGGACATGTTGTGGATATAAGAGAGCACGTGATTTTCCTGAGGAGAAAAATGCTGATGGCCACAGCGGATCCAAAGAGTGTGGAATAAAATCATTGGTTCAGTGACCCAGGCTGAAAACACAAGAAAAAAAAGAGGTAAGCTTGGTGAAAATAGTCTGGGTGGCAGGCTATGGAAAAGGGTGGTATCTGTGTGTGCAAGAATGAAGGGAGAGGAAAAGGAAGCCCTGAGACTTGGGGATCCTGGAAATGCAGCCCAGTGGGCCTGCTTATGGTGAGTTGAAAGGCATGCTGGGTAGGGATGCTTAAGAGCCTCTGGTTGCTTTGGGGGTCCTGACCTGCCTTGTCAAAAAATAAAAAAAATTATCTGACCTTGAATGAGCCACATAATCTCTCTGAACTTCAAGGTTTTATCTGTAAAATGGGAGCATAAGTTGATGTACGTAGAGTGCCTGGTATGCAATAAGGGCTCAGGACTTCAAAAGAGTTCAGCTTTGGGTTCTCACTATCCTCTTTGGGAGACATAAGGTTGTGCCATGTTTCCACATTTCATGTCTCACCAGCCCTGACATTGAAGCTTGTAAAAGACAGGCCCAGGGGTGGCGCCTGTGGCTCAGTGAGTAGGGCACCAGCCCCATATACCAAGAGTGGCGGGTTTGAATCTGGCCCGGCCAAACTGCAACCAAAAAATAGCCGGGCGTTGTGGTGGGCACCTGTAGTCCCAGCTACTCGGATGGCTGAGGCAAGAGAATCACCTAAGCCCAGGAGTTGGGGGTTGCTGTGAGCTGTGACACCACAGCACTCTACCGAGGGCAATAAAGTAAGACTCTGTCTCTAAAAAAAAGACAGACCTGGACTTAGGCACAACAGTAGGAGCAATGCATAGTTGTCCTTCTGGCTGCATTCATTTGGTCCCCAGGGGCAAACCTTAGCATGGCTTCAATTTCTTTTTTTTTTTTTTTTAAGACAGAGCCTCAAGCTGTCCCCCTGGGCAGAGTGCCGTGGCATTACAGCTCACAGCAACCTCCAACTCCTGGGCTCAAGCGAGTCTCCTGCCTCCGCCTCCCAAGTAGCTGGGACCACAGGCGCCCGCCACAACGCCCGGCTATTTTTTGGTTGCAGCCGTCATTGTTGTTTGGTGGGTCCGGGCTGGGGATTCGAACCTGCCACCTTAGGTGTACATGGCTGGCGCCTTAGCCGGTTGAGCTATAGGCGCCGAGCCCGGCTTCAATTTCTAAACCTCTTGTCGCTTTAAGGGACAAAGGTAAATAAGTCCCAGGAGCCTCAGCCAATTTCCAAATGTTGCCTGCATTGCCGCATCTATGCTTTGCTCCAGATATAAAAATGCTAGTTTCTTAATATGGATTTCCTTTCCCAGGAAGCCTTTAAAGATGATTTAGGTATCTACTTATCTGAGTGCTTTTTGCCAGCAGATAAAAGAGTGGAGAGAATCTATGGAGTTTTATTTTTAAGCATATTGTAATCCTTCACAGGAATTAATTCACTTAATAAATATTTGTTGGACGTTGTCTATGTTCCGGGCAAGTACAATGTGCTTGGGCCAAAGAAAAGTATACATAGTCATTGCCTTTGAAGAGTTCATGGTCCAGTAGGAGTTGAAACTAGTACACAAGTAATTCACCCAAGGCATAATGTAATAAGGGCCACAGACCAGGTAGGAACGAGGTGAATCAGGAGTCTTCCTTGAAGGAAGAGTAGCATTTCCTCTAGAACAATGATTCTCAACTTTCCGAGTGCCATGACCCTTTAATACAGTTCCTGTGGGTCGTGACCCAGAGGTTGAGAACCGCTGCTCTAGAAGATTTTTATCACATCGACAACATTCTAGAAAAATAACACCCTAATAAGTAGCGACTTTCCTTTCTCTGTGTTACCTTCCACATCCGTAGCCACGCATTTATGGGATTTTTATAGCACAGTCATAATAAACGTTATCTTCTCCTGAGCATTGTTATAAGCATCTCCTTTTGCTAAATGGCTTTTCCTCATTATAATTTTCATCTGAGTATAATTTCCTTTAGCGTCCCCTGCTGTGGGATAGTTGGGCTATTTCTAGTCTTTTTACAGTTAAAAGTTACGCTGTAGTGTGCAGGTAGCTTTCTTCTTCTTTGCTAACATTTTCTCTAGCTCAGCTCTGCAAAGTAGGCCTAGTGGGTGTCAAAGGAAAGGGTGTGTTGCCCTTCGAGAAAACACCCAGCCTTGGCTCCCCAGATCTGCTACATGGCAGGGGTCGTTGCCGCCCCATAGGCCTTCCAGAGGATCATTTTTCTTCTAGCATTTCCCCAGCTGGAGCTGCACATGCCGCTGAGCAGAAAGTGACCGGGGGCACTTTCCCCATTTCTCAGAATGATGATATCAAGAGCCTGGTTCCAAGTTCTTATGTGCCCAGGGCTGTTTGGTCTAACCAGATCTACATTCCAGACTTCCTATTCAGATAGCTGTGGCTCAAACCACAAGTCTCCTGATGTCCACTTATGTGAGGAGCCACTGTTCCTCCAGGGCAAAGAGAGGAGAGGCAAATCCATTAGCCAGGTCTTGATGGAAAAGGCTGTGTGTACACAGGGTCCAGGAGTGGGGGCTGAGGACTGGCCAGACTTCGCTTCCCTGAAAGCATCTTCAGCATCCACACTTGTTAGGGATCTTGTGGAGGGTGGCACAGTTGATTCCCAGGGGCCACTGATGGTCTACCTACACAGTGCTCTGTCCAACCCACAAGGCCGATATCATTCTCTCCAAACCCTCTCAAAATAGGAGTTTGGGAAATGCTGAGGGTTTCGTCTCTGGGTGCCCTGTGTGGACAAGCACAGCTCTAACTCCATGGATGGTGGAAAATCATGTGGGTGGCAATCTTCTGCAAACAAGAAAGAGCTATACGAGTATAAGAGATGATAACTGTGATTTCTAGCACAAGTCACGCCCCTTATAGCTTCAAGGGCATCAGAAGCCTATCCCCGGGTAGTGTGTTTTGATATTTAGGCAGATCGCCTGGCTCCTCAGCATGGATTTTCTTTTTTCATTTATTTTTTATTTTTATTTATTTATTTTGAGACAGAGTCTCACTATGTTGCCCTCGGTAGAGTGTTGTGGCATCACAGCCCACAGCAACCTCCAACTCTTGGGCTTAAGCGATTCTCTTGCCTCAGCCTCCCCAGTAGCGGGGTGTACAGGCACATGCCACAGCGCCTGGCCATTTTTTTGTTGCAGTTGTCGTTGTTGTTTAGCTGGCCCTGGTGGGTTCAAATCCACCAGCTTGGGTGTAGGTGGCTGGCACCCTATCTTAGCATGGATTTTCACCCCTTCCTTTCTTTTCAAACAAGATTGGGATTAAATCACATCAAAGTAGATAGATGCCCTAGCAGGGGTCTGGCTTGGCCATGACAATGATGGATTCTAAGCTTGTCCTCACACTTACCTGGTACACACCCCTGAGGGGATTCTGGCAGCTCCAAAAAGGAGAAAAACAATTGCTTATGATCCTGGACTACAGTTTTCTCTTATACTGTGGGAGAGCAATTATTAACTTGTCTTAACTTGACATTTAAAAACATCTTAGCATGTGTTTTTATTAACTATATCCCCCCAGACAGTGCAAAACAAATGGAAGAAAAAGTAAAGCCTTGAACATTATTGCAGGGACTACCTGGAGGAAAATAGGAAGAGAACAGCCATATCAACACGTGATGATCGCTTCCCTCCACCAAATACTGCACACGTTTTCATTTTATCCTCATAATAACATAGGGATCTATTACCACCGCTTAAATAAATGCACCTGTTACTGTAATTATCTATTTTATCTGATTTTTCAAATTAAAAACTAAGCTTTATGTCCAGATTTATAAGAGCAATGGCTTTGAGGACTCCTCTCTCCCCATCAAAACAGGAGCTCTGGTAAATGTGTTGGTTTCCTGATTCTTGCATTTTCTCCAGGTATTTCCCATTGTCAGGCCCACCCCTAACATTTGCAGGGACTGGGGCAAGAATCTCCGCCCTTGCCCACAGTTCATGGTTCTTTTCTTACTACCGAGGGCCTTGCTTGCATGTGTGCAAACACCTCTCCCAGGCTTCACCATGTGCTTTCAGCAGCTATCCCTTGGTCACTTCTTGGGCCTGGGTGTACACATCAGATGCACTGCCTTCCTTTGGGAGAATGCATTTGGGGAAGAGTTCATCAAAGGCCCGGGAAAAAGGCTTGGAGTCATTTTAGCAGAGAATTCCAGAACCCCAGCTACCCACAGCCTGGTCTGGAAGGTGTCCCTTGTCCTTGGTGTCCACTGGCCACTTGTTCTCACTCTGTGGGGAGCACCCCAGACAGAGAAGGGCCTGAGCAGCGGGTCCTGGAAAGCAGAGTACAGGACAAGGACTCCAATTGCCATGATTTAAGGGCAATGCTGCCTTTGTATTTAGCCCTGCTTGTCAGTGCCAGCCCACCTCAGCCCCCCTGGGCCCAGAGACACTTGTTCACCCAATGAGAGACCAGCCCCAAGGTGGAATTCAGAAGAACTAGATGCCCTCTCCACCTAAAAGCTCCTCCTTTGATGCTAAAATCTGATCTGTTCTGTGTTTTTGTTTTTTAGAGAGAGAGTCTTCTCTGTCACGCAGGCTGCCCTGCAGTAGTACTTTCTCAGCTCACTGCGATCCTCCTGCCTCAGCCCCTGAGTAGTTGGGACTATGGGTGAGTGCCACCAGGCCTGGCTAATTTAAAACATTTTTTTTTTTTTTTTGGTAAAGATGGGTCTTATTATATTGCCCAGACTGATCTCCAACTCCTGGCCTCAAGTGATCTTCCCACCTTGCCTCAAAGTGCTGGGATTGCAGCCCTGAGCCACCACATCCAGCCCTGTGTGGTTTGGGGGAGGTGTTTGTTTGCTTGTTTGTTTGTTTTTTACATTTTTGTTAAAAACTGAAATGCTCTGGTTCTCACTTCACATTAACAAGGCAGCATTCAGACCGGGTGCAGTGGCTCACGCCTGTTAATCCTAGCCCTCTGGGAGGCTGAGGCAGAAGGATCTTTTGAGCTCAGGAGTTCAAGACCAGCCTGAGCAAGAGCAAGACCCCGTCTCTACTAAAAACAGAAAAAAATTAGCCAGGCATTGGGGCAGGAACGATAGTCCCAGCTACTTGGGAGGCTAAAGCAGAGGGTTCACTTGAACCCAGGAGTTTGAGGTTGCTGTAAGCTAGGCTGACACCTAACACTCTGGCCTGGCCAACAGCAGAGTGACACTCTGTCTCAGAACAACAACAATAATAACAACAACAAAAACACACAAGGAGGCATTCGGTTGGAAAATCTCAAAGCCACTGAGAGCATTTTCACAAACAGACAAATCAGGGACCAGGGGAGCTCTGAGGTCGGGGTTGTGGAGAGGGACAGGGCCTGAGGCGAGATGTCCCTGTTGCCCCCCCCTTCCTAAGAAAGGCAGAGCAGTCACTGCTGTGTGCAGGTGCGTGGCAGGCTCGGAGTCTGGGATATCTAAGGTCTGAATGAACAAACCAGATCTTGGGTGTGGAGGCTCCAGAATTTCCAAGAGAAAGTAAAGCCTTACACCTTCATGCAAACCAACGTCCAGCGATGGAGCAAGGAGCAGCCTCACCCCTCACAGCCACATAGCAGCGAGCGAAATCGTCAGTAGGAGAATGAGGATGGAGTTTTGAAAAGAGGAAGACAGCTCCCTTCAACTGGCCACAGGCAATGATGTTTGATACCAGATATGCAGATTCTGAGAGACCTGTGCCTCTGTGCTAAGTAAGAGGAAAGTATTTAACTCAGGGCTTCTCGGTGTTTTCCACTTAAGTACCTGTAATGACGGAACCCAGTGGCTTTGCATCCAGAAGCCCTGGGCCATTGCTCAAAGCAACTAGGAGAAAATGCAAAATATCTTCCAAGTTTCATGTTTTGATCTCCAAATGTATGCAATTAGGCAATTTACTTCCAGTAAAGTCTCCATTTATTTAGCAGAAGTCTCTAAGGTTGGTAAGCCCTTTGGGTCATCAGATGTGAGGCTTCTACTTTGGAAGCCAAGTCTGAAGCAGGTAGGCATCCAAATTCAAGTGTTTCTGAGCTGATGTTGTGACCAAATAATAACCTAAGAGGCTGGCTTCAGCCTGGGCACATGGGGACAGTGATGGCTGATGTCTGGTGTTAAGGTTACTGTTTTTGAGCAGTAACTCTCTTATGTGTGCCCCAAGCCTCAGCCAGGTCTTATCTGAGAAGTACTTACAATAAGAGAGAGGCCTGAGTCTACCCTTGTGAGTAAGTGGACTGGGGGTGTGACCTGGGAGAAGGAGTCCCAGGTGGCCAGTGGTGACCAGTGAAGAGGCAGAAAGCCATCACCTGACAAGCTAAACAATACCTGGGAAACAGAAACTGTCCCCAGGACCCTGAAAAGTACTGGGGAGGGAGACAACTACTTACTGGAGCCAGGTCAGAAGAGTGTGGAATATATCAAGGCCGTCCCTTGCATGTGTGACACCTTTGTGCCAACCACCATGAAGGGGCTCTTCTGAGCAATGAATTACAAAATGCACCACTTTTTCCAGGTCTGCACCTGTTGCCAGGCTGGTTTCAGTGCCTTAGGTGCCTTTGTGCATTGCACAACTTGCATTTATAGAAGAGTCTTGGTTAGAGAGAAGGTGACCCTAGAAATTAGAGACCTCGTAAACGCGTGGACTGCAAAAATCATGTTTCCCCCAAATCTTCCAGGAACACTTGTGCTTTAAATCAGGAAGATATGGCCCATGTCCTAAATCTAGCTTAGCACCTACCTTTGCAAATAAAATGTTGAAACACAGCCACTCTCAGTCACTTAGATATTATCATGGCTGCTCTTGTGCTATGACAGCAAAGTTGACTAGTTGCTGCAGAAACCATATAGCCTACAAAGTCTAAATAATGTATCTGTTTCTTTCCAGTGAAAGTTTGCCAAACACTACTGTAGAAAGAGACACTGTGTTTTTCCTGTGGCTTTTGCACCCCTGTGGGCACACTGCCACATGTAGCCCAGGTTGAAAAGCCCTGACCTTATTTCCCATGGAGGCGTAGTGTCAATAAAGGAAACACGGAATGTATTGCTGCAGTTTTACGCTCCCAAATAAAGAAGAGATGACCAGCGAAAGTAAAGAAAATGTTTGCTTTAGTGGGTTTTGCTAAAAACCATTGACTTTTGGTCATTTCTCCCTCACTCCCTGCTCCTCCCTCACACACCAGTGTCACACAGCCCTTTGCACTGTCCTCCGTGCACCCCCTTCATCCTGTTCCCATCACCAGCCAGTTTCGGGCCTCAACACAGCTCATTCCTAGACTATTTTCCTGCTTTCAGTTTTCTTCCTCTCCCCTCTCTCCCTCCCACAAGTGTACAAGTGCCCAATTAATCTTCCTAAACAGTGTTGTCACTCCCCTCCATAACTACCCACTCCCTGCCCACAGTGAGAATTTCAACCCTGCAGGGCATCAGAACGAACTGTTAAAATTCAAATGCCCAGGCCCCACTCTGCTTCACACTCCACTCCCACCCCCATAGACTCTGATTCCATGGAACTGGCTTCCACCCCCTGGCCTATATGTTTTTAAAACCTTAGATATACATGATTTTGAGGCATATTCAAGGATGAAAACTATTGGCCTACAGGACATGGCTCAAACTCATTAACCTGGCCTCAACCCATTCTTCCAAACCTACTCCCAGGACTGTTTCCAGTTAGAGATTAACCCCCACCAGGTGCGGCTAAAGCAGCTTCGGGGAGGGGGGGAGCTTCTCCCAGAGTCCCCATCAAGCATGCAGAGCCAGCAAGTGGATGACCAGAGAGAAGATGAACTCACAGACAAGACAGATGAACAGACCAAAAACTAGGTGGCTGGATCCTGCTTCTAATCCTCAGCCTATCATACCAGGTGAAAAGGCGTTCACAGGCCTAAGGTTATACAGGGGTCCTCAACCTTTTTAAACAGGGGGCCAGTTCACTGTCCCTCAGACCGTTGGAGGGCCAGACTGCGGGCCCCGGGATGAGTCGGCTGCTAAGCAGGACAGGCAGTGGCAGCAAAAACACGTGGCGGGCTGGATGAATGTCCTAGGAGGGCTGCATGTGGCCGGCGGGTCATAGTTTGAGGATGCCTGGTTTAGTAGGTGAAGGAATCGTGCAAAGGACTGAAAACCTTCCACTCAAGTCACTTTGCGACTTTGAGGCTCAGTTTCCTCCAATACAAAATGAGAATAATTACAATATCTGCTCAAGAGGGCATTGCGAAGTTACGTGGGATAATGAGAATGAAATGATATGCTGTTATATAAAGTGCTTCACAAACGGAAGGGAGCATTGTTGGGTAATTTTGAGAGTTGCTCATCACTTTTTAAAAAATAATTTTAATGAGGTGTGATTTGTAGGATATAAAATCCACCCATTTTAAGTGTACCCATTTTTTTTAATTACTAGAGTTTGATAACCTTCACCACAGTCGGTTTTAGAACATTTATACCCCACCCCCAAAGAGATACCCACTGTCTATTTGCAATTGATGCACCTGAGGCCACCACTGATTTGCTTTCTGAATCTTCAGATTCGCCCTTTCTGGATATTTCATATAAATGGAGTCACCCAGTATGAAGTCTTTTACATCCAAGTTATTTTTTCCCAA
Organism: Otolemur garnettii; assembly: GCF_000181295.1. Classification (NCBI taxonomy): domain Eukaryota; kingdom Metazoa; phylum Chordata; class Mammalia; order Primates; family Galagidae; genus Otolemur; species Otolemur garnettii. Next base: position 15,674,845 of record NW_003852406.1, read on the forward strand.
CACCTTATATGTTGTCCTTCCCTTTTCCATTCTGCAGTTCTCAACTCACCAAAAGATGTTATTCTAAAAGTTCATTTCTTGAATTAACCTTTGAATCTCAATTAGTTTCCAATAGAAACAATGTTCTAAATGATAGTTAGGTTCCCAAGCCAGACAGAGCTGAACTAGAGTGTGCACACTTCCAGCCTGAATTCTGGGTGTTAGCAGGAGTAGACCCAGGTGACCTAAGGGACAAGGTAGGAACAGAGTTTCCTTCTCCTTTCCCAAGTACAGGATGCCCCTAGAAATATTTCTGAGATGGAAAAATCCTCCTCCTGCCCTTCTCTCTAGATCAAAACGCCATCCTTGGATTACCTGCCTTAGAATTCATTCATGCATTCTTCATTCAGCAGAAATGTACTGAAAGCTGCAATGTTCTTGGCCCCTGTTCTTGGCCACATTTGGAATTGGATCTCTGAGGGTAGGCCCAGGACTATATCGTTTTTAAGAAACTCTCTAAGAGATGAGGATGCACGAGAGTGCCAGCATCCTGTGCTGTGCTGAGTTTCCCTGAATTTAGGATGCCCCTAAGCCACCCAGACTAAGGCCAAAGTTATCTACTATCAATCTCCCTTTCCACCAACAAAATTCCCCTTTCCTCGGTGTAGCTCCTCTCTGCTTGATAATAAATGGGCTATATGGTGTCCTGCGCTGCCCCTGAACTTCTCTGTATTTTCCAAATGCTCTTACTTAATATTTTAAAATTGAAAAGAGGAAAGGCCAAGCATGGTGGCTCATGCCTGTAATCCTAGCACCCCAGAAAGCCAAGGCAGGTGGATTGCTTGAGTTCAGGAGTTCGAGACCAGCCTGAGCAAGAGCACAACCCCGTCTCTACTAAAAACAGAAAAAGTAGCCGGTGTTGTTGTGGGCAAATGTAGTCCCAGCTACTTGGGAGGCTGAGGCCAGAGGGTTACTTGAGCTCAAGAGTCTGAGGTTGCTGTGAGCTATGATGAAACCATGGCACTCTACCCAGGGCAACAGTATGAGACTTTATCTCAAAAAAAAAAAAAAAATTTTTTTTTGAAAAGAGGGAAAATATAAACAGCAAAATAGGCAAATTTAGATCGATAGCTCCCAGTATTTATCTGATCAGGGCCCTATTATAACTGCATGTAACAGCTTGTTTATTGTCTCTCTCCCTTTTGCAAAACCACAAGCTCCTTGAAGGCACCTCTCTTTATCCGCAGTGTTCCCAGGGCCTTGCAGGATGACTGGCCCATGGCAAAAGATAACAGTAATCTGACTGAATCAGTACTAGGGGGTTATATTCCATATCATTGCCAATATTTGCAGGGGTAGTTAAATTTTTCAGAGACTGCCTTCAAACCCTGATAATTCTCTGCAGTTTATGACAGAGATGTTAAGAGAAGGCAAGAGCATAAACCATTCGAAGGAAGGCTTGATTTGGGACCTAGAGGCCATTGCAAGGCAGGCTGGCCCCAGGAACAACCGCTCAACAGGCTCCTGGTTGACCCTGCCCCTTCCTGGTTCTGTGTCTGAGCCCTGGATCTGGGTCCACTGAGGCTCTGGCACTGACTGATGCTTTCTGACCCCATGAAGTGCTTTGCCATGGGGCGTGGGACCCGGCCTCCCTGCTGCCTGTCCAGAGGAGGCAGGAACACCATCTAAAAATATGGTTGAATTAAAGCCCCATGGGTGAACTTTGACCAATGAGAGATAGAAGATGATAAAGATTCTGCAAATAAATTTTTTTTTCTTGAATCCCAAAAGACCTATTCTGAGTCACAGTGGTTCCATGCGGCCTCTCTGGAAATATCCCATGTGACCCAGAAATGATTTGTGTTTCTTGTGAATCTTTAGTCAGCTTAGTAACATTAACATGAAATTACTTTCCTGACTGTAAGTATTGAATTGTGCCCCAAAAAACATATGTTAAAGTCCTAAAGTTCAATACCTTAGAATGTGACCTAATTTGCAAATAGGATCATTGCAAATGTAATTAAAGATGATGTTATCCTGGAGTACGGTGGGCTCTTAATTCAGTATGATTTATGTCTTTGTAAGAACAGGGGCTGGGCTCGGTGCCTGTAGCTCAGTAGTTAGGGCACTGGCCGTATACACTGTAGCTGGTGGGTTTGAACCCGGCCCAGGCCAGCTAAACAATGACAACTACAACAAAAAAGTAGCCAGGTGTTGTGGCAGGTACCTGGAGTCCCGGCTACTTGGGAGGCTAAAGCAAGAGAATTGCTTAAGTCCAAGAGTTTGAGGTTGCAGTGAGCTGTGATGCCATGGCACTCTAGTGAGGGTGACATAGTGAGACTCTGTCTCAAAAAAATAAAGAAAGAGAGAAGAGGGGCTGGGCGAGGTGACTGACTATGATCCCAGCACTTTGGGAGGATAGGTTGAAGCCAGAAGTTTGAGACAGCAGTGAGCCATGATAGGACCACTGCACTCTGGCCTGAGTGACAGAACAAGACTGTCTCTAAATAAGTAAATAACTAAGGAAGACAAGGAAAAGAGAAGAGAAGGGAAGTCCTGAATAGGACTAAGAGTCAGGGAGTCACAAATTAAGTGTCCTCACCAAGGTGTTAATGATAATTTATTAAATGAATGAGTAATGATAGATGATGATGAATATTGGATGAATGGATAAATAGAGGGATCATGAATGGATAATGGGTAAACAGATGGATCATCTCCTCAGGAGCTGGGTTCATTCTTTTTTTTTTTTTTTAGAGACAGAGTCTCACTTTGTCACCCTCGGTAAAGTGCCATGGCATCACAGCTCACAGCAACCTCCAACTCTTGGGCTTAGGCGATTCTCTTGCCTCAGCCTCCTTAGTAGCTGGGACTACAGGCGCCCACCACAACACCTGGCTATTTTTTGGTTGCAGTCTGGCCAGGGCTGGGTTTGAAACTGCCACCCTTGGTATATGGGGCGGGCGCCCTATTCACTGAGCCACAGGCGCCAGGCAGCTGTGCTCATTTTTCACTATCCCCTACTTCTGTGCTTCCCAACCCCCAGGCTCTGGCCATAGCCATGGCCTGTTGGGAACCTGGCCACACAGCAGGAGGTGAGCAGCAGGCAGGCACAGCCTCCTCTATGTTTACAGCCGCTCCCCATCACTCGCATCACCACCTGAGCTCCACCTCTTGTCAGATAAACGGCATTAGATTCTCATAGGAGCACAAACCCTACTAGAAACCACGCATGGGGTTCTTATGAGAATCTAATGCCTGATGATCTGCCATGGAAATGGGAATGCTCTTAAGTTATCCCCAAAACATCCCCAGAACCCTGGTCCATGGAAAAATTATCTTCCATGAAACTTGTCAAAAGGTCGGCACCACAGCTCTAATTTATCGTGGCTTATGTCCTTTCCTCATGGCTCAGCCTTCTATGCTTGGAGTTACTCAGAAAAGCAACCAGAACTGGACTTAAAAGAAAGTCTCCTCTCTGTCATAGACTGTTCTCTCCACTTGCCTTTGTAAAATTCAGAGGATTCTGGGCCAGACCAGTTCTATGTGATTAAAGAGCAACAATACTCCTGTGGCATAAACTTGTATGTTGTTTATACAAAAATAAAAAGGATAACTGAAACTGTGGGTATTGGAAATCATTTGATCTGATTATGGTTCTTAATAGGAGAGCTTCATGTTTACTAAACATTTCTTTTCCTTGGCCTCCAGAGGTATCTATCTTCTCTGTTGTTCATGTTTCAGCCTTTTATATGGCCCTTCAGAATAGTTAAATCGTCTTCTTTAGATCTTTTTCTGCACTTTCCATTCCAGTTGAAATAAACCACTTGGTCTCATTTTCTTTCTTTGTGTTCTTGTCTTTTCTTTGAGACAGAGTCTCACTATGTCTTCCTCCATAGAGTGCCCTGGCATCACAGCCCACAGCAACCTCAAAATCTTGGGCTTAAGCAATTCTCTTGCCTCAGCCTCCCATGTAGCTGGGACTTACAGGCACCCACCACAACACCCAGCTATTTTTTGTTATTATTGTTGTCATTGTTGTTTAGCAGGCCTGGACCAGGTTCAAACCCACCAGCCCTAGTGCATGTGGCCGGTGCCCTAACCCCTGAGCGATGGGCACCGAGCCTATCTTTGTGTTCTATTGGTTAATGGGAGAGAGGTTTTTAAATCTCAATAACTGGCTTGGCTCCCGTAGCACAATGGTTACAGCACCAGCCACATATACCAAGGGTGGCAGGTTTGAACCTGGCCCTGACCTGCCAAACAACAATGACAACTGCAACAAAAAATAGCTTGGCATTGTAGCAGGTGCCTGTAGTCCCAGCTACTTGGGAGGCTGAGGCAAGAGAATCACTTCAGCTCAAGAGTTTGAGGTTGCTGTGAGATGTGACGCCATGGCACTCTACTGAGGGTAACATAATGAGACTCTGTCTCAAAAAAATAAAAACAAAAACAAAAACAAATAAAATCTCAATAACTGTGGATTGGTCTGTAACTTCTGGCAGTTCTATGAGGTTTTGCTTCATGTATTTTGAGGCTGTCCTATGAGGTGTATAAGTGATTAGGATTATTGTGTCATCTTGATGAGTTGACCCCTTGGTCATTATGAAATTATCCTCCTTATCTCTAGTGATAGTCTTTGCTCTGAAGTCTACTTGGCCTGGCATGACTATAACCACTTCAGTTTTGACTAATGTTAGCATGGCATAGCTCTTACACCCTTTCACTTTTAACCTATTTGTGTTTTTATATTTAGAGTGGGTTTTTTATAGAAAAGTATAATTGGGTATTGCTTTGTTTTCAAAATCCAGTAAGACAATCGCTGCTTTAATTTGGATATCTCAAAGTAATAAGAGATAATTACATTTACTGTGATTATTAAAATAGTTAATCTACCATCTTGCTGTATGTTTCTATTTTTTCCCATCTCTCTCTCTCTTTTTTTTAATTTCAGGTTAATGTGAGGTACAAACAACTAAGTGACAGTATTTGCATTTGTTAGGTAGAGTCCCTCTTGTAGTTGTGTCCCCTACTAAAAAGTGTGCCACGCACCCTCATATGGAGCCCACTAAGAGGGAGCACACCCATCCCCTCCCCTCCTCCTCTCCCTCCTCTCTTGTTCCCCCTCCCCCCAACTTGAATTGAATTGAATTTTTCTCTTATGTGGGCATGTATTAGATCATCTACTGCCTTCATATGAGTATTGAGATACTTTCCATTCTTGTGATACTTTCCTAAGGAGAATGTGTTTCACCCCCATCCAAGTTAATACAAAAGATGTAAAGTCTCTATCCTTTTTATGGCTAAATGGTATTCCATGGTATACACACACTACAGTTGGTTAATCCATTCCTGGGTTGATGGGCATTTAAGTTGTTTCCATATCTTGTCAATTGTAAACTGAGCTGCGATAAATAATCTAGTGCAAATGTCTTTTTGATAGAATGTCTTTTTCGTTTGAGTAGATGCCTGGTAGTGGGATTGCAGGATCAAATGGAAGGTCTGATTTGAGCTCTTTGAGGATTCTCCACACTTCTTCCCACAGAGGCTGTATGAGTTTGCAGTCCCACCAGCAGTGTAACAGTGTTCCCCACTCTCCACATCCACGCCAGCATCTGCAACTTTGGGACTTTGCCCATCTATTTTTTTATTCATTTTTCCCTCTTGTTCTAACATTTAAAAAAATTAATCAGGTATTTTTTATGATTCCATTTTTACCTCCTTTGTTGACTTATGAGCAAGAACTATTTGTTGTGCTATGTTAGTGGTTGCTTTAAGGTTTAAAGTTTGCATCTTTAATATTATTATTATTGTTATTATTCTTTTTTGCAGTTTTTGGCCTGGACTGGGTTTGAACCCACCACCTCTGGCATATGGGGCCAGCGTCCTACTCCTTTGAGCCACAGGCACTGCCCCAGCATCTTTAATTTATATTGTTTACCTTCAAGTGACATTATAATACTTCAAATATAAGACTTTTTATTTTTTTGTACTTTTATTTTAGTGATTCTCTTGCCTCAACTTCCCAAGTAGCTGGGACTACAGGCACCTACCCCAACACCCAGGTATTTTTCTGTTGCAGTTGTCATTGTGTTTTAGCTGGCCCAGGCCGGGTTCAAACTTGCCAGCCTCGATGTATGTGGCCAGTGCCCTACCAACTGTGCTACGGGGCACTGAACCAAGACTCTTTTTTTTTTGAGACAGAGTCTCACTTTATCGCCCTCAGTAAAATGCTGTGGGATCACAGCTCACGGCAACCTCAAACTCTTGGGCTTAAGTGATTCTCTTGCCTCAGCCTTCCAAGTAGCTGGGACTACAGGCTAATAAAAAGTAGCCAGGCATTGTGGTGGGCACCTATATTCCCAGCTACTTGGGAGGCTGAGGCAAGAGAATCACTTATGCCCAGGAGTTTGAGGTTGCTGAGAGCTGTGACACCATAGCATTCTACCATGGGGTAAG
>NW_003852406.1:15682480-15692184 GCF_000181295.1 Otolemur garnettii
CCAGGCGTTGTGGCGGGCACTTGTAGTCTCAGCTGGTTGGGAGGTGGAAGCAGGAGAATTGCTTGAGCTCAGTAGTTGGAGGTTGCTGTGAGCTGTGATGTCATAGCACTCTACCCAGGGTGACAACTTGAGGCTCTGTCTCAAAAAAAAAAAAATTTAAAAAAAAGCACCTGTAATTGCACAAGCCTAACACCACTATTTTCATTTTCATTAATTTCTTTCCAGGCCTTGCTTACATGTGCACACACACTTTGCTTACTTGCAATTATATCACACGTGTATATACCCTGCTTTTTACATTTACATGATATGTCCATAAATATTTCTCCTTTTTTTATTTTGAAGACAAGAATCTCACTTTCTTGCCCAGGTTAGAGTGCAGTGGCATCATCATAGCTCATTACAACCTCAGACTCCTGGGCCCAAGCAATCTCCCTGCCTCAGCCTCTGGAATAACTGGAACTATAGGTGCCCATCATCACACCAGCTAGTTTTTCTGTTTTTAGAAGAGACAGGGTCTCATTCTTTCTCAGGCTGGTCTTGAATCCTGAGTTCAAGCAATCCTCCTGCCTTGGCCTTGCACGGTGCTATGATTATAGGCGTGAGCCACTGTGTCTAGTCTGTTTCTCCATTTTTATATAATCTAAATAATCTCCATTTTAATGGCTACATAATGTTCTGTCTTGGTGCATAGTAATTCACCAACAATTGCCTTATTGGGGACATTTATGTTGCTTCTAAATTTTAGATATTGAAATAACTTTATGACAAATGTACTTGTGGGGGGTTGTGTTTATGTTAAATATAGCTTTAGCAGAAATCCCAGGGGTGCAATTACTAAGTCAGAGGGTGTGACCATCCATGTGGCCTTTGTCATGTAACACATAGAGCTTTCCCTTTGATGATGGCTGTTTACTGAAGGCCTCCCAGGGCCTCCCAAATGCCTGGGAATCTTCATTTTAGAAATATCCTATTTTGGGCTTGTTTTTGTTTTACTAGGTTGTCAGGAGAGCAAAGAAGACCTCTGAGAGCAGATGGGCAAATCCGAGTTTGCCCAAAGAAATGCCTATTTTCTAAGAGGCAGGAAGAATTTAGGGGCAAGGCAGACCTGATATCTATCTAATCCTGGCTTCGCTATATGTGAGTTGTGTGGCCTAAGGACAGTGACTGGCCCTCCCATACGACCCAATTTGCTCACCTTTGTCATGAAGCTGTCAACTCTGTCTACTCCCAGGCTTGCTCCCAGAACAGAGAGAAATGCACGCAAAGTCCCAGCTGCTGCAGTCGGGGCACAGTAAGCGCTCGGGGAATTTGAGCTGACCCCGGATCAGCAAAGGGCTCTGCCCACAGATGTGTGTGTACATGGAGGGTGAGGCTCAGCCCTGCTGAGGAAAAGGTTAAGAAAGCTAAACCCATGTGGCTTCCAGAAGATTCCAGAGTCCTGGATGAAAGGCTCAGGGTGTTGCCTTCCAGCTAACATTTCATAATGGCTTTCACGCTGTTGGGAATTAAATAACTGAAGGAAGAGGAAGAAGAGAAAGAATGAAAAGAACCTTCGCTGGAACAGCCAGCCTGTATTATCTGTTTTAGCGTAAAAGTGACAAAAAACTGATGATTACTGGTGCTTCACATGCATGTTCTCTCCAGGCCACCCTGCAGGGGTGACAAGGGACTGCAAACATACAGGAGAGGGATTTTGAAGTCGTCCAGCTCTCCTGTGTCTAAATGCAGGCCCTGCCACCTGCTAGCTGGAGAACTGCACTCAGCTTCCTTCCGTGTATGTAAAACGGGGAACAATTACTATGCTGGGAAGTATTATAGACAGTGCCAGGCACAAAGGAGGCACTGGTGGTAGCTATAATTGATAACTTGCCCCAGGTCACCCTGGAAGTGGCAGCCCTGAGACTGGACCCAGGCCTTCTGCCTTCACAGCCCATATTCTTTCCACTACATCAGGTTACACCTCATGCACATGGCCCTGGTCTGTGTGACATAAAATACATGAGAAACACTCTCAGGGTGATTCACATAAAGGATTCTTGGGCTTTTTGTATTATGTTCCAAGTGTTCTATAATCAAGAAATTCATTCCTCCAGTCACTTCTGAAAGTTTCTGCTAGTTTTCAGGACCTTACAAAGTAAGATGCCCCCAAATATAGAAAGATTTACCCTAGATTACAGCAGGGAGCCGGGAACAGAAACCCCGATGCCCTCCCCTGAAACTCTCTCCCTCCTTCTCGGATGGCAATGAACTTCTCAGAATTGTAGGCCATCTGCACAAGATGAAGCAAGTTTAACAGAAAAGTGAAACCTAATGGTAGCGCCTCAGGGATGTTCACGACACTTCATCAGACCTGTTTGGTTAACAGATCAGGAAACTGAGGCTCCATCAGTCACACTGGTCATGACTGCTCCCGACATTCATGTCTGAGACAAAATTACTAACTGCCCTTGTGTTTCTGGTAAACAGTGTTTGAGGCTTAGCGTCAGTATGAGCGATCGTATATGAGCACGTCTCCGGCGGTGTGGAGTAATGAGCACCTTTCCAGAGCAATCTCTGCCTGAAATGTGTTGTGGTTGGAGAAGCTCGGCTTCAGCGTTGAATGTGAAATAATCACAGGCTCGGCAGGCGCACAAAGGACTGAAAGAAGAGAATACTGTTCCATGTGTCAGCGTGGAAGGAAATGTCATGTATTTCTCCTTTCTGGTGCCAGACTTGACACAGGGCCTGCCTCTGTCAAATAATTCCTCTTCGCAGTGGTCCTTCTACGAGGGCTTAACCCACCACCCCAGGTTATTCTCAGCCTGGTAAAACAGAGTAGGAACACTGGTAAAGCAAGACCAGACTATAGAACTGTATCTGCCCACAGTGGGTAATTTACTTTGTTGTTTTAAGCCTCAGTTTCCTTGTCCAGAAAATGGGTACAGCAATATTTACTGCATCCAGTCCTACAGCTTTAAATACAATCTAGGGATGGATGCTTCCCGAATGTGAATCTCATCCCAACCCCTCTCCTGAGCTCTAGATTCATATATACAACTATCCACTGGACATCCCCTGTTGAGACCTAGCCCCAGTCTGAGAGCTGCCACTGCTGCCTCCTGTGTCACTTTGGGGCAAGTTTCTATATATAGCTACCACTGGTGCCTACCATGGCCAGGCATGTTATAGAAATGATTTCTTTGTAGCACAAGAATCATTCCCCATTTTACAATAAACAGCATGCCCCCAATGGACCTTTCTATTTATTTCCCCTCTAAGCCTGCTCCTCCCCTCCTCTGCCCTTTCTCTGTAACACCATCAGTTTTCTTTCTTTCTTTCTTTCTTTTTTTTGAGAAAGAGTCTCACTCTGTTCCCTGCGGCAGTGTGCCCACGGCATCACAGCTCACAGCAACCTCAAACTCTTGGGCTCAAGAGATCCTCTTGCCTCAGCTCCTAAGTAGCTGGGACTACAGGCCCCCATCACACTGCCCAGCTATTTTTAGAAAAAAAGCCTCCAACAACTCCGCCTCGCTCTTGCTCAGGCTGGTCTCAGATTCAGTGAGCTCAGGCAATCCACAGAGTGGTAGGATTACAGGCGTGAGCCACTGCGCCCAGCCAGCACCATCAATTTTTATCTATCTGCTCAAGCACAGACTCAGTTCCTAATTCCTCTTCTCTCCTGCTCCACTCTTTTAGTTCCTAAGCCAGTCCTGCAGCATTACCTACAAAATACATCTGCAACCTGACCATTTCTCACCACATACACTATTTCCACATAATTCCTGGCACATTTTTTGCCAGGAACCTCTAGAGCCCTTTATCAGAATAATGTTTTTAAATACATAAAATAAAATGCAGAGGATTACAAAGGAAACCAATCATATTGAAATATGTATAGTCATTAAAATATTTTAAGGAATAGATTTATGAATTATTAATGTATGTGCTTTATTGTTACCACCTTAGAAAAAAGATCTGGGGGCAAGTCTGAAAACTATTATAATTCTAAAGGAATGAGGAACACAAACAATATTTCCAGATATCTGCAGGGACTGGATGTAATGTGATATAAAAAAATCTGTGATTTCTAGTGGTGACAGAGTCCCAGGCACTGCTCATATCATTGTTGTTTGTTGCCTGCATTTATCACTGAAGGGAATGTTAACATCTAGTTAGGGGTTAGTGAAAATAAAGACACACACATGCACATTCCCCCCTCTTTAGAAAAGTGTATGGACATACACACACCTTTCCCCACTTAGAAGTGCAAAGACACACAAATATGATTAAATGTCTGCTTAGACATGGACAAACTCCCTAAATTCTGGTTGAGAACAATCGACCGAGTCACACTGTGGCCGTCCTGGGCCTAGGTTTGGTGGCAGCCTCCTGACTCACCTCCAGGCATCCACCCTGGCCCCTCGGTCCATTCTCTTTGCTACAGTCCCAATGACTTCTGCCCCGTGTACGTCATACTATATTGCTGCCCTGCTTCAAAGCCTCCAACAGCTCCTCATGGCCATAATTAAGATCCAAAGTCCTCACCACAGCCGATGAAGAGTAGTGTGATCTGGGCCCTGGCAACCCCACCCCATCCCCATTCTCCCATCTTCTCCTCACACACCCTACTCCCGTCCGCCTGGTGACGTTCCTCTCACAGTATCCACATGGGTCCTTCACTTCCTTGGGGACTTTGTTGAAATGTCACCTGCTAGTAGAGGCCTTCTGTCATCCCTCCACCCCATCTAAGACAGCCCCCGCCACATTCTCTGCCTCAGGCCCTGCTTTATGTCCTACTGAAATGTGCTGTGTATGTATCTGAGTTTCTCTTGTATCTATCCCACTAGACAGCAAGGCCTTATCCACCAGTGCTGGAGCACAAGATAGAGGGGCCTACCATGCAGAGGGGCTCAGTACCCGTCTGTAGACTGAACAGGTGGAGAAATGTATGGTCCAGCGTGGCTGGCCATGAGACTGGGGCAAGGTCAGTCAGGATAGCTGCTCAGGAGGTTGGACTGTGAGCCGCGGAAGTTTGTCCTCTGCTTCCCAGCCTCTCTGCCTGTAACCCAGAACCCTTGTCACTTGTGTTGCCACCAGACATCCCATGTCAGAACCTGCAGTGAGTCCAGAGGAGGACAGGGCACCAAGCTAAGGAGTCCTGCAGAGAGTGAGCCCACCACTCAGAAGGCATTGCATGAACTCCACTGCCATTACCAATATGCCTCTGGCCATCACGCTCCTGCTCCGGACCGAGGTCTCGCTCCTGCTCCGGACCGAGGTCTCCTTCCAACTCCTCAGGTGCTCTCTGTAAGAGGGGTGTTGAGAAACACACTTCTAGGGAGTGCTGCTGTTCCTTATAGACCAGAGCCCAGCTGTCCCTCCTGGACCTGACCGTATGGCTTTGCAGCCCAACTCATGCTCTTGGGCTCTGCTCTCTCCTTGTCTGACCCATCCGATCTCTCCATTTCTGCAGAACTCCAGCTTCCCTCCCCTCCATGCAACCAGCATACTGCCCACCTCCGACCTCCTGGGGAGCTGCCTGAAGAGGCAGCCTGCCAGTCACAGAAGAAAGCTGCCCTCCCCTTCATGGCCTCCCACCTCTTGAAACAAACAAATAAAACAAAAGCCTGATTCACCAGGACTGGTTCCCAATTTTTGAAATCCCTTTCCCATGGCTTTCAAGAACCAGAGGTCACGTGGCAGGTCGGGGAGGGGGCTGGTGCAACAAGTCGGGATCTGGGGTAAAGATGAGGGTTCCAGTGGGGCTGAGCTGAGAGGCAGATGCCAGGCCAGAGCAGTAGGCCTGCTTCAGCTTGGCCTCCTCAGCATATGCAGGACCAGAGTATAAACAGAGGCCACAGACCCCATGCCTTGGTATTCACAAGTTATAAATCAAGCTAATGCAGTATGAAATAAAATATGTTCTATGCTCCTACTGTTACAAATATGCCTTCATAACAAGACGGAATGCCGGCTTCAGATTGACAATTTTCATACTCTTCAAAGTTCCAAGTCTGAACACAGCAGCTGGGGAGAGCCTTCAACCTGGAGGTCTCCCCTCCCCCATTTCCCTTTCATTCCCAGCTCTGCCTTATGAATGCCCCTGGACACCTCAGCCCCTCAATCCTCCCATGCACAACTCCACACAAACAGCTGCATTGCCCTCTTAGGTCAAGGGTAAGCACAGTAGCAACACCGGCTGGACAGATGGAAGGAAAGGTCACACAGGCCCTGAAATGGACTTGGGGACCCTTGGGCAGGAGATTTTGGAGTTTCCAGGACCCCAAGGATGGTCTAGTGGGGAGGCACAGCCACTTGGCTCCATGAATGAGGAGAATTAGTGGGAAGGGTAGGGCCAGAGCAGGCCCTATAGAAAGGAAGGCCCAGCAAGGACTCTTGTCACTGGGTAATACCTCCTCAGACCCCGCCCCTGAGCAGGCAGATTTAGGAGGGTAGTGGAGCATGGAGATGGGGAGCTTGCCCAAGGCACTGGGACAGGGACATAGAAACCTTTTTAGAAGGTGCTAAGCATAGCTGTTAATGCCTCAGAGACAGATACAACTTATTTTTGTCTATTTCTAAAAATCTTCCCTCAAAAAAAGATCTTGCTCTTGTTAAAGATCTGAAGAAGTATTATTGCAAGTAGTGTCAAAACATTCTGATGTAGGCTGGGCACCTGTAGCTTAGAGGTTAGAGCACCAGCCACATACACTGAAGCTGGGGGTTCGAACCCAGCCCGGGCTTGCCCAACAACAACGACAACTACAATCAAAAAAATAGCCAAGCGTTGTGGTGGGCATCTGTAGTCCCAGGTACTTGGGAGGCTGAAGCAAGAGAATCACTTAAGCTCAAGAGTTTGAGGTTGCTGTGAGCTGTGACGCCATAGCACTCTACTGAGGGTGACACAGTGAGTGAGACTCTGTCTCAAAAACAAAAACAAAAAATTCTGATGTAAAAACTCAAGTATGAGTCAGGCAGGCTGGCTCATGCCTATAAATCTAGCACTCTGGGAAGCCAAGGTAGGTGGATTGCTTGAGCTCAGTAGTTCAAGACCAGCCTGAGCAAGAGCAAGAAATATTGCTTCTTGCTGGACACTGCCAAAATGATGTTCAGGCATTTCATAGAGGTTGGCCAAAGAGAGAAGCCAGAGAAAAGAAAGCTAAGATGACAAGTTTTGATCATTTTAAAAATATGAAGGCAAAGAAAATGAGGAACAGAATAATCAAGAATGAAGTTAAGAAACTTCAAAAGGCAACTCTTCTAAAAGTTTCTCCCCCCCAAAAAAAAACACCTGCTAAAGTTCCACCAAAAAAGATGACCACTGCAGGCAAGAAGGCTCCAGCCCAGAAGGTTTCTGCTCAGACAACCACAGGCCAGAAGGCAAAATCTCCTCCAAAAGCTCAGAAGGGCCAAAAAGCTCCAGCCCTGATAGCACCTGCTCCCAGGGTATCTGGCAAGAAAGTGTAAGAGGCTATAATGAGCGTAATGTAATAAAATTTCTTTATGACATGTGGGAAAAAAAAAAAAGAAAGAAAGAAAGAAAAATTATCCAGGCCTTGTGGTAAGCCCCTGTAGTCCCAGCTACTTGGGAGGCTGAGGCAGGAGAGGCAGGAGGATCACCAGAGCCCAGGAGTCTGAGGTTGCTGTGAGCTAGGCTGAGGCCATGGCACTCTAGCCTGGGCAACAGAATGCGACTCTGTCTCAAAAAAATAAGAATAAAAACTCTAGTGTGTTGGTCAAAAATAGGTTTTGTTGCTTGATGGTTTCACCGTTTATTAAATATTCTACCCATCAATTTAAGAACAGATATTTAAAACTCTTTCAATAAACACAAATAAGAACGAGGCTGGCTCCATGCCCGTAGCACAGTGGTTACAGCGCCGGCCACATACACTGAAGTTGGTGGGTTCGAATTCAGCCCAGGCCTGCCAGACAACAATGACAATGTTTGTTTGAAAAAAGAAAAAATAAAAGAATAACAAGGCTTGAAGTGTTGTTGTTGTTGTTGTTTTAACCTTGTTTTTGAATTATGACTTGGTTATAGGAGAGGTATCAAGAGAAATGAGAGGCTCAGTGCTGGTAGCTCAGCATCTAGGGCACAAGTCACATGTACCAGGGCTGGTGGGTTCTAATCCAGCCCAGGCCTGCCAAACAACAATGACAACTACAACCAAAAAGTAGCTGGGCATTGTGGTGAGCACCTGTAGTCCCAGCTAGTTGGAAGGCTGAGGCAAGAGAATCGCTTAAGCCCAAGAGTTTGAGGTTGCTATTAGCGGTGATGCCACAGCACTCTACTCAGAGCAACAGCTTGAGACTCTGTCTCAAAAAAAAAGAGAGAGAAATGAGAATGAAACAACAAAGTGATTCAAAACCAAATGAAGTGGTATAGATTCAGGGACAAACAGTGATGCATGCACGAAGAGATGAAGAATCATAAAAAGACCTACCTACCTACACAGATGAACATTCTCACACTGGTGCCTTTTAAGACACTGTCACTAAAGATTTTGAGACCATGTTCCCTTTTTACAACCATAGGCACCAACAGCCATACCATCTTCAAGTCCTTGAGCTGTGAGTTGTATGAACTTGGAATGTGATAGACCCCCAGTTTCCCAACCTTTTCTAGGACTAGCTGGCATCAACCTCCAGCCTCAGATCATAGTTCCTCTTATTTGAAGTCACATAAAAGCAGTATGCAAGTGGTTGCCATCAGGTATCTGAATCACCAGGACTCCTTTCTTTTTTCCCTATATCAACCTGTTGATGATAATAAACTAATTTTTAGATAGGACTGGAATCTCTTAAAATGTGACATTCAGATTGTCTCTCTAAGGGTCCTTTCTATAGCCCTCTAGCTAAGAGCATCCCCAGATACAGGTAAGGAAAGCGAGGAAGAGAAAGGTGATGCTGCTTGCCTGGGGTCTGAGTGCAAATTAGTTACTGTCAGAGTCAGAATAAAGAAGCAGGGAGCAGCCAGTTCTCCTGCCTCCCGGTGCTGTGTGAGTCCTACTTGCTCTCCTTCCCTGTCCTCCCCCACCTGCTGTCCCTAGTGAAGAGCAGGGTGTCTGTGCTCCTGGCCACCTCCTAACACAACGACCAACAGGGAGTCATTCTGCCCTTTTGATGAGGGGCATGGGTGTAGCCAGCCATGTGTGACAGGGGAGGGTCCAAAAGGGCAGTTCTGGGAAGGACTGTTTCTGAGAAACAGAGAAAAAACAGGGTCCAATGGTGCCGTGAAATTAAACACATGGCATCCAGGTAGGCTGAATATGGAAACAAAATAATAGCCGTGCTTTGGGAAATCACCATCCTCACCATGTCTGAGGACACTGGCCCAGATGAAAGGAGAAGGAGGGAGGGAAGGGGCAAACCAAAGAGGCCTGGCTGCTGCCATCAGCCAGGTTCTCCCTGAAGACAGGCACCAGCGCCTTTCCCTGCTGCGGCTAACCGGGATGGCCAGTTGAGCCGCAAGACTCTCACCAGGGTGGCCGTGAGAGTCAGGCCCTTAGTAAATACATGTTGGGTAAGAGAAGGGCTGCACGGATGGGCAGGTGGATGGTTGGAAGAAATAAATGAAGCAATCAGTGCCTGTTTCCACAGGCAGAAGGTTCTGGTTATGGTCGCATTTCTGTACTTCTGGAACTGTTTTTCGGTTGGGAATATTGGATTCTGTCATTAACCAAATTATTGTTCTTTCTTTCTTTTTTTTTTTTTTTTTT
>NW_003852406.1:15693877-15699762 GCF_000181295.1 Otolemur garnettii
CAGAGTCACACTATATTGCCCTTGGTAGAGTGCAGTGATGTCACAGCTCACAGCAACCTCAAACTCTTGGGCTTAAGAGATTCTCTTCCCTCAGCCTACCAAGTAGCTGGGACTACAGGTGCCCACCACAACGCCCGGCTATTTTTTGGTTACAGTTCAGCCGGGGCCAGGTCTGAACCTGCTATCCTCAGTATATGAAGCCGGCACCCTATTCACTGAGCCACAGGGCTCCCCCCCCCCATTATTGCTTGTATTTGTCTGAAGCCCTTGATAGAAATTTTTCTATGAACTGAGGTTGTCACAGGAAAGGAAAACTGAGGTTCAAAAAGGTTAAATGCCTTAGACCAACATCATCCAGCCAGGAAGCGGCATGAGCAGGACTTGAACCCAAGTCCCCAGAATTCATACTTCTGCCTCCTACCCAGGCCACCGCTCCTTGTCTGCACATCTACTCAGCTGCTGTGCCCAGGAAACTTGAATGCTGAGACTAAGTGGGGAACACATTTTTCTTCTGCAATCGTTTAAAGAGACAGGTAAAGCAAGGCAAAGAGATCATTTTGGAGCCTGGAGTACTGTCTGAGAAAGAAGACACAGACAGGACTCCACAGTGGGGCCAAGGGTGGGGCAGTGCAGTGGTCAGAGGACAGCACAGGACACCAGAGAAGCCACCTCACCAGCCAGGTCAGGGGAAGGGGTTTGAAATGAACATGTGGACCACACCCATGGTCCTGCCACATGGCTTTTTTGTTCAAGGGAGCTCATCCCAGGTGCATGCAGTGTGTGTGGTTCCCCAGTGGGTTCTGGTCTCCGGGCTCACCCTGCTATGTCTGCAAGTATCATACCCTCTGCTTTGGAAGGCTAGCAACACACGTCTCTTTGAATGGGCAAGCCCACCCTGCATTGTGCTATTTAGAAAGAAGAGTGGGTAAAAATGGCCAGCTGGACTCACAAATCCCAGTGTTTTTCATCTTGGGCCAAAAAACCAAGGGGGTAATTTCAAAAGTCCTTTCAGTTGCCCAAACATGGGGTCCACTCACGCTACCTAAAGACGTTTTCCAGAATAGCCCCAGACAGGAGCCCAGAGCATTTTGAGCAACTTGGGAGCTCAACTGAGTCACAGCTTTCCTTTTTTTAGGTCAAGACTACTCATCTAAATAAGGCACAAGAGAAGCTGGTGTTTTTAAGCCGTTGTGACAAGATGAAAATAGCTCCCCGCCTCCCTCCTCCCCATTTTTCAACCTCCAACACCAAGGATCTGTAATTCAAACAGTGGTTAAGGGAATACCCACCAAGGAGGCTCTCCTGTTAGCTTTGGACCAACAAGGGAGGACAGGCATCCGGCCACTGGGCATTGGCTTGGCCCTGCAGACCCCAAGTGTCTGAGACATGAAAGATGACACGTATAGGGCCCAGATCACCAGCTGAACAAACTGAAAGAGATGCTGTAAGGTATGGCCTAGGAGAAGCCCTGCCTTGGCTGAGATCCCAGCAGAGATTCCCATCAGAGGCTCACTGCTAAGGCCAGATTCAAAAGAACAAGTTCCCCAGACAGAAACCCACACTGGAGACTGAGTGAGACTTAAGTTCCACCAGGGCGGGGGTTCTGTGAGGGGAAGAGCCAGTGTGTCTTATCCACTGTGCTTCCTCCCTTCTAAAAAAAAGACTGACTCACAGGGGGTGCTCCATGACTATTTAGTGACTAAGCGGATTCAGTTTCTCTCTCCTGTGGCTATCGAAATCAGTAAGCTGACTTGGAAATAACAGATGTTTCAGTCCTAATTCCGTGGAGTAACTTGAGTCCTCGGTTTCTTTATCTGTAAAGTGGGCACCAAGCCCTCCTACCCTTCTCCAAGGTTACTGCAATGAATACAGGAAATACTTTCAAAACCGAAAGCATCGATAAGGATGATGACTCTCGATGATGGGAAGCCTCTCCCTCTCAGCTCTGCTGTGCCCAGTTTGGAAGCAGTTAGAACCCGCACACTTGTAGATTTTGGTCACGAAAATGGTATCTTGGGGGCGGCGCCTGTGGCTCAAAGGAGTAAGGCACCTGGCCCCATATGCCAGAGGTGGAGGGTTCAAAACCAGCCCCAGCCAAAAACTGCAAAAAGAAACATGGTATCTTGACATTGGAAGGATTTTCTCATCACCTGCTTTCGGTTATGGCACTGAAATTCGGCCACACCTGTGGTGTGATGTCAGGTCAACATCCACGGGAGGGACTTTAACTCTCAATATTCAATCTCAGCAGTTAACACTGAAGAAGCAGAAATGCTTCACCTCTCTTGTGCACATTAAAATCAAACTGATCGTTACAGGATCCTCTTTAAAAAATAAACTCTTTAAGTCTTTTGAATTATAGTGAAAGGCCTGGCAAGTCAGTGAGTACAACTTTGGCTGCTATTCAATGACAGCCTCTCCCGTGCGCAGGCACTGGGCCAGGTGTTTGAGCGACATCATTTTATTTGCTCCTTTCTTCATCGCTGTGAGGTCAAAGGAATTCCCATTTTACAGATGAAAAAACTGAAGTCCAGAGGCGCTAAGTAACTTACCCAAGATCACCAACAGACACCTGGATTTCTTTAGCAGCAAAAATGAAGAGGCAAAAAGAGTTATCCTGGGGCCTAACCAGTAGAATGACAGAAGACTGTGTGTTGTTACAGTTTCTTCCTCCCTTACCACCTTCCTGCATAGCATGCCCTCTGGGAAGTTACCATCCAGAACTGCAAACCTGGGAGACAGAGTCTGCCTGCACCTGAATCAAATCAATGAAAGAGACCCAGGCGTGCCCCACCCTGGGGGGTAAATTAGAATGACAACAAGGTAGTTAAATGGATTGTTTTGAGCAATCACAGAGGAGCCTAGCTCTCCAAACTATTGCTGTCCTTTTCAAAATAGTCACCCTGGGAGACTCATTTATTCTATCATGGGCTTCAGTCTCTGGGAAATTGAAATCACCTGGGGAGCTTTAAAATACTGATATCCAGTCCTAACTCCCAAAGCTAGAGCATGAGGATTGTTTTAAATCCCTGGAGGTGATTCTAACGCGAAGAAGGTTGGGAATCACTGCTTCAAGCCTTTTGGGAACTCTCCTTGTAAAAATCCCCTCAATGTCTGGCACTTTCCCTTGAATCTTTTCAATGATAAGAAATCTTTTTTTTTTTTTTTTTTTTTTTTTTAGAGACAGAGTCTCACTGTGTCACCCTCTGTAGAGTTCTGTGGTGTCACAGCTCATAGCAACCTCCTGCTCTTGGGCTTAGGAGATTCTCTTGCCTCAGCCTCCCAAGTAGCTGGGACTACAGGCCCTCGCCACAACACCTGGCTATTTTTTGTTGCAGTTTGGCAGGGGCTGGGTTCGAACCCTCCACCCTCAGTATATGGAGCCGGCACCTTACTCACTGAGCCACAGGCACTGAAGAAATCTTTTTTTAAAGATCAGATGGATTTTTGAAAAGCAGCTAAAGGGCATTCAGAACTGAATCTACTGATTAAGAGTGAGATACCTCGCAACAAGGAGAGATGCCTGAAAACCTGGGCTCTGGGGGGTTTCAACCAGAGTCATTCTCTGAGAACCTGCTGTGCTCCAGGGGTTGTACTGGGGCTGGAATCTCTAGAAGCTCACAGCCAGTTCCCAGGGTGAGTGGGGACCAAGACTCAGGCCTCCTTGAATTCCCTGTTGCTGGGGCTGACTCTGGCTGGCATCCATTTGAGGGACTTTGCCAAATGCCCTGTGCCTCTGTTGTCGCACGGACTCATGGCCTCAGGACTGTCCTATTTCTGAGACTGTCTTTGGCCAGCATCTCACCAGGCTACGTTTGCTCCCAAGCTCCAGCCTAGGGTTGAGAGTGAGTAGCCACCCATCCCCTCTTCCATGCTCTCTGCAGAGACCACAGGTCCTGCCTACCCTGCTTCATCTCTTGATGAAGCGGGTCCCAGGATTAGGTTAGAGAAAGAATCAAGGTGTTCTTCTTAGAGAAGAATGAACTTCTGGAACAGACAAGAGAAAGGGAGCCTGTGAGTAAGCTTTTCTCAGGAATACTGTGCTCTAACACCTCTTGGTGTAACCTTAGCAGGTGTCTGAACAGCTCTAGACCCCCGTTTCCCTGATTGTAAATAAAGGAGATTAACATGAGTTGAGCTTCGAGGTCCTGCCTAGCTTTATAATACTGTGATTATAAAATGCTAGAGACCTAAGTGTTTGTTCATAAGACCAGCAGGCTATTTTACTTTTATTAATGAAAAGTTACATAATAGTTTCAACAAATGACAGAGTTCTTTTTTGATAAATCTTTTAATATTTATAGAAATGTAAAAGAGTTACCATGCTAGAGTCCATTTTGGAAACTGACGATTTCTATTATTTGACAGCAATCAGTTCTGTATTATTTCAGATCAGTTACACTAATGGCTATGTAAGTTATATTCATGATTATTCACACTCATTAACAACAGGTATAGACCTGAATTTTAAAAATCAAGGCTAGATTTATTTATTTTTCTTTTTGCAATTTTTGGCTGGGGCCAGGTTTGAATCTGCCACCTCCGGCATATGGGGCCAGCGCCCTACTCCTTTGAGCCACAAGCGCAGCCCCATGGCTAGATGTTAAGATAAAGTCATACGACTCTGGCTGCTGTTGCCCAGGGGTGAACAGCAATCGATGGGCACAAAAGCAGAGCGGCCACATTGAGTGTAAAAGCCAGAGACAGGTCCTTATCGTCTGTGCTGTGTTCTAGATGAGTCCATATGAGACCTTTCCAGGAAAAGCAGGGGACAGTCCTATGATGCCAGAGGGAGAGAAACGCTCTTCCTTGGTGCCTATTCTGGAATGACTGTCATGTCTGGGTGGTGGTTTGTGGTTATGGAGGTAAGAGGAAATCATTGTGGGAGTACAGCAGGACTTTTGCAGCCATTACCTCTCAGCTTGATTGTTCCAAGACTCACTCATGAATCTTCAGATTTCTGTAGAACAGAGGCGGCCACGGAACTGATAACTTGGACCTCGTGAGACAGTATAGCTTGGTGTTGAACATGAAGTCCATCAATCAGCCCTGAGTTGCAGTCTTGGTCCTGCCACTTACTAGCTGTATAAGTTTACTCAAATATTCCACTTCTCTGAGCCTTTATTTTATCCCTGAAAAGTAAGTGGGGATAATATCCACCTTGCAGAGTGTCGGGCAGGTTAGATATAAAACACTTAACACACATGGGATATAGTAGGTGATCGACACGCCAGTGGCTGAAAAAGCACCACAACCACCACATAGACAATTTAAGAATCATCTGCATTATTTATTGCAGTATCCATCCAGCATGCCTCACTGCAGGTGGAACCAGGCCTTTACCTGGGAAAGGAAAGCTCTCCAGAAAGCAGAGAGACAATTGCCCTAGGAAGGAGAGAGGGTTCTTAGGAGCCTAGACTCCTGGGTCTAGCTCCTGCTTTTCCTGCTACCCTTTTGACAAAGCAGGAGGACTAAATTATAGCCCCTCCGAAAACCTGCAAGCAAGAACATAGAATAGACACAAAGCTTCCTTGTAATTCCCAAGCCCAAATTATTCAAACGTGGACTAGGAAATAGCCCAGAGAGGAAGGGCCAGGCTGGAGGGTGTTCACGTGTTCTCCTGGAAGCCTCTGGCTGACAGCGCAGCATGTCGGCAGGAGGTCAATTCTCTGTCTAACCCCAGGCTAAATGCATAACGTGCTTATTATACATTTAAGTATATTGTTGATGTTTTGAACTGGCAGCTTCAACAACATTTCAGTATATAGCTATCATTAAGGAGAGTTTTTAAATTAAGATCTTTTGTACTTGGCTCGGCCCCTGTGGCTCAAGCGGCTAAGGCGCCAGCCACATACACCTAAGGTTGCGGGTTGGAATCCCCAGCC
>NW_003852406.1:15700983-15713697 GCF_000181295.1 Otolemur garnettii
CCAGCCATATGCAACGAGGCTAGCAGGTTTGAATCTGGGCTAGGCCTGCTGAACAACAATGACATCTGCAACAAAAAAAATAGTGGGGCGTTGTGGCAGGCACCTGTGGTCCCAGCTACTTGGGAGGCTGAGGCAAGAGAATTGCTTAAGCCTAAAAGTTTGAGGTTGCTGTGAGCTGTGACGCCACAGAACTCTACCCAGGGCAACAGCTTGAGACTCTGTCTCAAAAAAAAAAAAAGAAAAGAAAAGAAACTAAGGTCCAGAGAGATTAAATGATTTTGTCCAAATTCACAGAAATAATTAATGGCAGACTCGATCTCTCTGATTTCCAAATGGTTCCCAGTTCATCAGGCCGCCTTGAGAACTTGAACCTATTAACTCATCAGAGGACTTGGTTTATGGTAATAATCCCCTTATGTTTTCTTGGAGGTACTGGGGTTTATAATGCATTTTTATACACATTAATTTATTTAATGATATTAAGGACTATTCTTCCACTTTAAAGAAGTAAAAACAGGCTGGGTGCCATGGCTCACACCTATAATCCTAGCACTCTGGTAGGTTGAGGCAGGTAGATGGCCTGAGCTCAGGAGTTTGAGACCAGTCTGAGCAAAACAAGACCCTGTCTCTATAAAAAAGAGAAAAACTAGCTGGTCATTGTGATGGGCACCTATAGTCCCCGCTACTTGGAGGCTGAGACAAGATTACTTGAACTCAAGAGTTTGAGGTTACTTTGAGCTGGCGCTCAACCCCAGGGCAACTGAGCGAGATTCTGTCTCCAAAAAAAAAAAAAAAAAAGTGAAAACTGAAGCCCAGAAATATTAACTTTCTCGTGGTCACACAGGTAGTGGAACCAGAGTTTGAGCTCAAATTTACTTCTAATTCTAAAGAATGGAGCACAGTGAAAAACCAAGAGGATGAGAGAGGGAGTAAATTTGGGGGATTTAAGAAAGGTTGGGAAGTTTGAGAGTAGGAGATACTCTCAGATCCACCGAAGGTGGGAAACCAAGGGATTTCAACACCCAAGAGGCACAGAGAGAGAGAGAGAAAATGTGGTAAGATGTTAATATCTGATGAATCTCATTGACGGGGATACAGGTGTTTGTTGTGTTTTGTGTTTTGAGACAGAGTCTTACTATGTCACCCTCGGTAGAGTGCTGTGGCATCACAGCTCACAGCAACCTCCAACTCTTGGGCTTAAGCATTCTCTTGCCTCAGTCTCCCAAGTGGCTGGGACTACAGGCATCTGCCACACCGCCCAGCTATTTTTTGCTGCAGTTGTCATTGTTGTCTAGCTGGCCCAGGCCAGGTTCGAGCCTGCCAGCCTCGGTGTATGTGGCTGGCGCCATAACCACTGTGTTACAGGCGCTGAGCCTGTTCGTTGTATTATCTTTGCAACCTTTCTTTATATTTTACGTTTTTTGTTTAATTAAAGAAAAGAAAAAAGAGAAAGAAGTACAAGTAGTTTTAGAAACAGCCAAGTAATATGTGAGGTGAGTTGTAAAGAACCAGAGATAACACTTTTATTCTGAAACTTAGCTATTGTTTCTAAAAGCCCAAAAGTTATTGAATTATTTATTGTGTTACTGCAGAAAACTGGGAAAAATGCTGTATGCCATGTAAAGCACAGGTTCATGTCAGCAGTCATCGGGTGAAGCTACTCAAAGAAAAATCATTCTTTTAATTGAAAATGCAAATATAAAACAGTAACTTGTGTTGTCGGCAACATTCTTCCAAAGACTTAGCAGATTTACTCACGCTTCACAATTACTTTGTAGACCTTATAATTTAATAGACATGAAAATATACGTACATATCAAATTACTATATTAAAATAGCTATACATAGAGTGTATCTCCTTTTCATAGCTATATAAAATACCATGGAAATTTTTGTTCTGGGATGTTGTTGCACACCCTATAATTTTAAAAACAAATGTTAGAAATGGGAAACTTTTAAACTACAAGTCATCATAATCGTCTTTATCACAAAAAGATAAGACACAAAAAAGTTAAAATAAAACACAACCTATTACGTCACTCTCCTCCTTAAAGGCTCTCAGAGCGCCCTATTAAGTCAGCTGAAACCCATGCTCCTTCCATGGACACTCAGCTCTCGTGACAGGCTTGACCCACCTGCCAGAATCGTTTCCCTCCCCGACCCCAGCACTGTACAGGCAGCCAGGCCAGAACTCCTGACTCTTCCCTGAACAGGCCCTGTCCTCTCACGCCAAGATCTTTGCAGCCAACTTCCACCTTTAAGTCCCAGCCCAAACTCAGCCCCACGCCCACCCATGCATAAGTGGTCCCGGGCCTTTCTTGTTGATGAATGTTCCTCCTGTAGCACCTGCCTCCTTTTATTTTAAGGACATGACACGATAGTGGGATTTTCCTCTTCCAGAATTGCCTGAGAGAGGCCACGACTGGAAATGTTACCATGCTTAGAGCACCTCCAGCTGTGGGGCCAGCAAGCCCTGTGCAAACTCTAGGAAAGGCATAGCATCATTCCCGCAGAACAGGCACCTCATTTTTCTCACTGGACCCCATCACTCCACCTCCAATCTCTGCAAGATGTCTTGGTGTGGGGTTGATGACTGACCTTGCAGAGAGTATGGTTTATGTGAAGTAAGGCCATTCTTTGCTACCTTCTCCCATGGGGGTAGGGGAAGGTGTCACTTGATTGGTCCCATATCTGAAAGCCAACAGTACAACTGACAAAATACACCAAGACAATCTTTCACAGAGCCACAGAGATGCTCTTCTGACCAGGCCAGGGGGCAAGTGGAGGAAAGGCTTAAGCGTTAGGTTAAGACAAAAGGAAGAGGCCCAGGCGCCCCCTCTGGTTCCAGTTCTTGAAAGGTTTAGTTGGGGACTTCAGCCCTGGGGCCTAGAAGGAAGAGAGACTGAGATAGCATGATGTGTGGGAGGGGGGCGAAAGGGGCAGCTGAAACGGGGTCTGATCCCACATGCACGGGCCAAGGGGAGTTGTTTAAGCTTGAGTCCCACCTACCTGCACAGCATCTCTTGACAATGAGGTAGTTCAGAGGTGACAGTTCCCTGGCCACGTGAGAGATCAGAAAACAGAGCAGCCAAGAGGACTTGCCACCTACCACACAGTCAGAAGAGAAAACCTCTCACTTCTCCAAGCCCTGAAGAGCAAGAGCAGGGAAGAGAAGAGAACATGGAAAAACCATCCCCTGGGAATATCCTGCAGGTGTAGGACATTTTTAATGTAGGGCAAGCATGATCTCTGTATGTGGGGCAAAGTAGATAGAAGCAACGTGCCTGTGGGGAAGAGTAGGAGGTGGGGCCGACTCAGATCCGTGACCTCAGTCCAGCACTTTGCAACCCTGGCTATACATTAGAATGCTTGGGAAGGTTTTAAAAGTCCCAGGCCCTGGCCAGGCATGATGGCTCACGCCTGTAATCCTAGCCCTCTGGGAGGCTGAGGTGGGTGGATTGCTTGAGCTCAGGAGTTCGAGATCAGCCTAAGCAAGAGTGAGACCCTGTCTCTACTAAAAATAGAAAAACGGAAAAAGAGGATCACTTGAGCCCAGGAGTTTAGGTTGCTGTGAGCTTTGATGACACCATGGCATCCTACCTAGGGCAGCACTCTACCCAGGGCAACATAGTGAAACTCTGTTTCAAAAAAAAGGTCCCACAACCCACTTAAGATATCTGGGGGTAGGAACCAGACATGGATATTTTTAGACCTCCTCAGATTGAAATCTCCAAGGCTGAAAATCATGACACTCGTGAGTGCCTAACTCAATTAGCAGACATGAACTCCAGCTCTGGAGAGAGAGTTTGTTTCCGCCTTCCCACCCTCTCCAGCTTTTAGGGACCCAAATCAACTAGGCCATGGTATACAGTTGAGAAGAAGGGCCGGGGACCTTTAGCCTTCCTGCTTTCTTGTAAACAGGAATGACAAGGAGATAGCAACATGGGTGTTTGGATACCAAACATGCTTATTTTAGTGCAGGCAAGACTGACATTTTTTAATCCTGAATTGTGAGGTGTGGCCCAGGAAAAGAAAAGTAGAAAGACTACTAACTCTATTATTTTGCATATCTGAGGATACCCTCCTCTAGAGGTTCTCTCTCCTGCCTCCTTTTCCTCGGAGTCACCTTGTTTGTACACCCAGGAACAGAGGAAAGAGCTGGTGTTGCCCAGAAGCCTTTAGAACATCATGACAAGAGAGGTGGGCACAGGATGCAAGGACAGTGAGCCCATCTGCCCGGGCTCAGCCAGGGACGATCCAGGTGGTCTTAACAGATCACTTAAGCTACCTGATCCTCAATTTTTTCATCGACAAAACGAGGATGATCATTCCTACTCTGCCTACCTCCTAGACTTAGTCTAAGCAGTTAAAGGAGATACTAGGTACAAGTTATGCTTGGAAAATGTGACACTTCATACAGGCATATACATTGCTATTAATTTTTATGATTCAAATCAGAATTTTATATGTTAGCTTCGGATCCTCACAGAAGGCTATAGCTATTTTTATGCATAGCTCAAAGGACTTTAGAAAGTCTTTGATATTATTTTAGATGCTATCCCTGTAAAGCATTTTAGTTATGAAACCCATGTTAATTGATCACTATCTACCTGACATAGTATCAAAAATTCGCTACTTGAGGCAAGTTCTAAAAATCATTCCAGCTTAATATTGCCAGTGACTTAGAACCATGTTATTCAGGTGTTTCCAAGGACAAGAAATAACAGCATCACCTGGAACATTTTTAGAAACACAGAACTTCAGGCTTCACCCCAGTCCTCTCAATCAGAATCTGCACTTTTAAAAGATCCCTAAGTGATTTTACACACTTTTTTTGTTTGAGAAGCCTTGTACTAATCACTAAACCTATAGAGTTTGAGAAAAGCTAAGGAGGAAGGAATAATTCCTATGCATGTCATAATTAAGAGGCACTCACTTAGAATTTTCTAGGCCCTGTTTGGGAACGGAAGCACCCCCAGTATTATATGGTGACTCCTGAGATTAGGGAAGAGATGAGCAGGGAGAGCCAAAGGCAACTAAATGTTGAATGCAAGACACTGGACTTTCCCTTACCTGTAAGAGAGACTTTATTGTCCCTCTTTATGAATGAAGAAACCGAGGTTGATAAAAGGTAAGTAACTTGACCCACACCATGCATCTGGTTAGTAAAGCAACTAGGATTTTTTTTTTTTTTTGAGACAGAGTCGTATTACGTCACCCTCTCTGTAGAGTCCTGTGGAGTCACAGCTCACAGCAACCTCCAATTCTTGGGCGTAAGCAATTCTCTTGCCTCAGCCTCCCAAGTAGCTGGGAGTACAGGAACCTGCCACAAGGCCTGGCTATTGTTTTTTGGTTGTTGCCGTTGTCATTGTTGCTTAGCTGGCCCTTACCTGCCAGCCTGGTGTATATGGCTGGCACCCTACCCACTGAGCTACAGGTGCCGCCCAGGAACTAGGATTCTAATTAGCATCTGAGTGGCTACTTTATGAGGCGGAAACCATTTCTACTTCTCAGAGTGGAAACCCCACTTAATAAACGCTCTTTGAGGCTCAAGAGTCTAGCTGAAGAATAAGTCTTCATATTGTAACATTTTTCTCATTGTGCCTTTCCTTCAATTTCATTTTTCTTGTGTTTTAATCAGAAATCACCTCTTTAAAGATATAATTTACATAACCATAAAATTCACCCTTTTATTTTATAGTGTACAATTCAGTGGGGTTTTAGCACATTCCCGGAGTTATACAGTGATCACCACTCTCAAATTTTTATCACCCAATAAAGAAAATCCACATCCATTAGCAGTCAGTTCCCGTTCCCCTGTCCCCAAAGCCTCTGGAAACCACAAATCTTTCTGTCTCTATGGAGTTGACAATTCTGGGCATTTCATATAAGTGGAATCACATGATAGGTGGTCTTTGGTGACTGGCTTCTTTCACTTGGTGTAATGTTTTCAAGGTTCATCCAAGTTGTAACATGTGTCAGTACCTCATTCCTTTTTATTGCCAAATAATATCCTGTTATATGGATACAGCACATTTTGTTTATCCATTCATCAGTTGATGGACATTTAGAGTGTATTTGAGTAGAAGTTTTGGGGTGGACATATGTTTTCAATTCTTTGGGCATATGCCTAGGAGTTGAATTGCTGGGTCATATGGTAACTCTCTGTTTTACATTTTGAGGAACTGCCAGACAGTTTTCAGAGAATATTTTCACAGACATATTGCGACCACATTGGATTTATACAAGAACAGGAATTAGTCAAAGAGACCCAGGGAGCCAGGCAACTAAACAGACAAGAACTAGACATGATTCAGTGAACTTTAACCCAAACTACATCTGACCATATAGATGCTGAAAAGTGAATTTGACCAGAGCTCAGGAAAGCAATTGTCCAAAGGTCTGTGACCAGTGAGGACATAGCATAGGACCCTGGAGACCTGGGGTCCAGTCCCCACTTACCACAAACTCACTGAGTGACCATTTTCTGGGCCTCAGGTTTCTCATCTATAAAATCAGAAGTTACATGTCTTGATATGTTCTCACTGCCTTTAGTTCTACAGTCAACCCTTGGAAGACTCACACCTCTGTGGCTCACGCTCACGGGTAGCTGTGTGCTTTTCTGTATAGACATTCAATCTGAGCGTGGCTGAAATTACAGGTCCACCGAAACACCTTTCTGGGCTGGTGACAAGTGAGAGTTTTCCAGTGTCTGCTCAGTAGCAGGCAAGTCTGATATCCCGGGGACAGGAGGGATAGTGCTCAATCACTGTGGACTAAACACTTGGGCACCCAGTTCCTGGACACCGCCAAAAAAGAGTATGAGATTCACCTTCAGAGAAAGAATAAAACAGTAGCAAGGGCAATCACCATACTAAACTCCACATGTTTTGCTCTAGAGGAATAACATTTATTATATTTTATTCATTATAAACATGTATGTATTCATTATAGAAAAAGTTAAAGCATAAACCTATTGATGAACTGTCAATAATACTGCCATCTAGAAATAACCTCTAATTATATATATTTCAAACAACATGTAGTACATGATAAATGTATACAATTGTTATTTGTCAAAGTAAGAAATTAATCTGAGCCAGGTAATGGTGGCTCACACCTGTATTTCTAGCACTCTGGAAGGCTGAGATGGGTGAATTGCTTGAGGTCAGGAGTTCAAGATCAGCCTGAGCAAGACCAAGACCCTGTCTCTCCTGAAAATAGAAAAATTAGCCAGGCGTTATGGTGGGCACCTATAGTCTCAGCTGCTCGGGAGGCTGAGGCAGGAGGATTGCTTGAACCCAGGAGTTTGAGGTTACTGTGAATTAAGCTGACACCATGGCACTCTAGTTTGGGGCAGCAGAGTAAGACTCTGTCTCAAATAAATAAATTAATAATACATTAATTTTAAAGATAACCACTATTGGCTCGGTGACTGTAGCACAGTGATTATAGTGCCAGCCATATACACCAAGGCTGGCAGGTTCGAACCTGGCCTGGGGCTGCTAAACAACAATGACAATTGCAACAAAAAGTAGCCAGCTGTTGTTGTGGATGCCTGTAGTCCTAGCTACTTGGGAGGGAAAGAGAATCGCTTAAGCCCAAGAGTCTGAGGTTGCTGTGAGCTGTGACACCATGGCACTCTACCAAGGGTGACTTAGTGAGACTCTGTCTCAAAAAAGAATAAAATAAAATAGGCTCAGCGCCTGTAGCTCAGTAGCTAGGGCATCAGCCACATACACTGAAGCTGGTGGGTTCAAATCTAGCCCAGGCCTGCCAAACAACAATGACAACTGCAACCAAAAAAGAGCCACGAGTTGTGGTGGGCACCTGTCGTCCCAGCTACTTGGGAGGCTGAGGCAAGAGAATCACTTAAGCCTAAGAGTTTGAGGTTGCTGTGAGCTGTGACACCATGGCACTCTACCAAGGGCGATAAAGTGAGACTCTGTCTCAAAAAAATAAATAAATAAAATAAAATAAAAAAGAAAACCACTATAAACAATTTGATGTTTGTTCTTCTCGTCTTAATGTTTTTATGTTTTTTAATTATTAAATTGGTATCATACTCTATAGTAATCTGTATTTTTCACTTATGATTCCATATTGTTAAAAGTCTTCAGAAACTTAGTTTTAAGAATTACAGAATATTCCATCACATAATATTTATATTTAACCATTCATTTATTATACTATTGGATAATTACTGGGGAGGGAGGTGGCTCTAAGTTTTGTCTCTGAGAATAAATGATGTCCCATCTCTGTTTTGGAAATCCCAAAGCCTTTAACAATGTAATTCCAACCTGGCTTTCCATTCTCAGGGCAAGCAGTCAGCCTATCTACACTGATGCAGCCATTCTGGTTGTTAAAATACTAAAATTGCTAGGAAGCTTCCCTGGCTGTTGTCCAGAGCCCTCCTCCCCCACCTCCGTGTCCTCCCTTCACCCTAGGCCCTCCATAGGGATCTCCCCAAATCCAGCAGCTGAGAGGTTCTCGTCTGGCCAGCAAGCATTAGGACTGCTTGGTGCCTGTGTCTTACCAGTGCCAACTCTTTGGACTTTCATGCCTTCTCCAGTGTGACTGTTGGTTTAAGCTACTTCCTCTACCAGGAGACTGGTTCTCTTTCCTCTTCCTGTGGCTAAATCTTGCCAATCCTATAAAACCTAACCATGTCCACCTTCTTCATAAAGCTTTATCCATCTCCTCTGGTCCAGTCTGAATGCTTGGTCCTGTGAACTCGTACAATCTTTTGTTCGTTACTTTTTAGTTATTGCTATTTTCAGAATAGTGTCGGCATTGCATTTGCAATTGTGTTTCCTTATTCAACTTTTCTTTTGTGTCTGTCTTTCTCCCTAGCTAGATCCTAAGGTTCTCTGAAACAGGGGCCATGTCTTAATTTCTCTTTGCTCTGTGGTAGAGACAATGCTATTTTACTGTGCTGTTCCTGCTTCCTAGACAAACAGGAAAACTGCTTTTCCTCAATTCGTTTGCCAAAAGATTGAGTTTGAATTCAAATTCTAAGAAAATGTAAGCAGAAAGGATATGGTCCTTAAAAGATCTCGTGCAAGTCTTCAATTCTCTCTTCTTTCATAGTCACTGGGAGGGCACAGACTGTGGCCTCAGAAGACAAAGGCAGCCCTGGTCCCTGAGTCACCACATAAAGGAGAACTGCTCAGGACAGTCACTCACCGGCATGGGACAATGATGTGAGCAAGAATAAATTTTTTTTTTTTTGAGACAGAGTCTCAAGCTGTTGCCCAGAGTAGAGTGCCGTAGAGTCACAGCTCACAGCAACCTCAAACTCTTGGGCATAAGGGATTCTCTTGCCTCAGCCTCCCAAGTAGCTGGGACTATAGGCACCCACCACAATGCCTGGCTAATTTTTGGTTGTAGTTGATTGTTGTTTGGCAGGCCCAGGCTGGATTCAAACCCACCAGCTCCAGTGTATGTGGCTGGTGCCCTAGCCACTTGAACTACAGGCGCCAAGCCCAGAATAAACTTCTAACATTTTAAGCCACTTAGACTAGGATTTTGATAGGGTGGCATAGTCTAACCCATAGGTCCGCAATGAGCTTTTGTATAGCCTGCAAGCTAAGAATAGTTTTTTCATTTTTAAAAGAATATAAACAAAGATGTGCATATAGAGAGGCCAATGTGGCCTGCAAAGGCTAAAATACTATCTGGCCCTTTATAGAACATTTCTGGGCTCCCTGGACTAACTTATCCTGACTAATATAACTTTCCAGAGGATCCAACACAGTACAACACCCCACCCCTCTGAAACACAGTATTTGCTTAGTACATGAAACCACAGACCCCAAGCATGCTTCATTCCTCTCTGTACCCATTCAGGTATTCGGAGAATGTCTGTGTGCCCTTTGTTAGATGTCCTAGAAGCAGAGCTCACATAAACAAGAGAAATGTGAAAGGTGGACCCGAGCCAGTGTATACCTTCCCATAATCTATTTGGTCCATCTGCCTTCCCCCAAAACCTGCTTCTGAGCCAGAGTGGTCCTAACGGTGGCTCACACTGTTCTGAGGTCATAGGGCCCTGGCAGCCACCACCATCACCCCATCTGCTAATGCCACTGGATACCTGGTTTTACACATGGACAATCACCAGAGCATGTCAATGACTTCCACCCCTCCCACTGTAGCATGAGCAGCCCAGGCACCCAGACCTGAGCCAGCCCTACCCACACAGGCCTTGGTTTCCCCAGAGGTCTCCAGAGCCAACTGACTGAGAGAAAAAAAAAGCAGGCAGAAAAGCAATGCGGCTGAAGCCGCTCCTCGGGGGGTTCCATGTCCCCTCTGTGGAGAAACCTCTCACCGGGGTGAGGACCAGCTCACCAGCCAGGATTGGCTCTTCCTTCCTCCCTGCCTCATTTCCTTTTCCCTTCACTCTTGCTTTGGTGAGCTGAGGCCAGCTGAAGAAGCATTTGGGCTTAAGCCTGGCCTCAGGCCCTATTTCCTGGGATCTCCAGTTAAGACAAAGAAAAACTCAAGTTTGTGGGTCCCTACGATGTGCCGGGCAGTGCTGTGAACTTTACCTACCTTATCTCATTTCATCCTTACAAAAGCTGCAAGCCAGTGGCTATTAACTCAGCCTTACAGATAAGCCAGCTAGTAAGGGGGGAGCTGAAAAGGTAAGGCGACATCCGATATTCAGACGGGCGAAGTGCCTTCCCTGCGCACCTTTCAGGGTTCTCTGGAGTTTGGGTCCTGCGGGGAGGCCGTGGCTACATCAGTCACACACCTGCCGCAGTGGTTTGGGGTAAGGAAATCTTAGCAGCCTTTGACTCATAAAAGAATGTTGCCAACAGGGCCTCCAAAAGTAGGGTGACTAGATTTTAACACTGGTAAAGGGGACAACATGGCCGAGGGGCGGGGCGGGGGCGGGGCGGGGGCGGGGCGGAGAACGGGGCGGGGCAGGGCCTGACAATGCAAACTTTGATAAGCAGTTCTCGATAATCACTTCTCAACAATTATTTGTTATTATTACAGCTTAACATTATAAAATTAACAAAAATAATATAAAACTCATATCCTGGCGAAATAGACACATGGCAGCCGAAAACCGTATATTCCCTTCCTGTTCTCCCGCCCGTTGGTGCATTCTTTCCAAAAATCGGGACTTTTTTAAAACGCTGCGGGCCGCGGGACAAATTGTTAGAAAGCGGGACGTCTGGTCACCCTATCCAAAAGACAAGAGGAGATCCGGAGGATTCCGAGAAAGGAAGACAGTGGCGCGGATGCACAGATGCTGCCACTGCAGCCTGGGGCAGGTGGGACGTCCCGGGCTGGAGCTGGGCGAGGAGCGGTCCCGGGAGGCCGCCGGCGGGAGCGCAGGTCCGGGACGCAGGCGCCTCCTAGGGGCCGCGGGCTCGGAGAGCGATGAATGGAGTCTTTCTCCTGGTGCCTGGCAGAACTCAAAGACCTCTGAGCCAGGAGGAGGCCCCCAGAACAGAAATAACCTCAGGCTTCTAGAATCATTTGTGTGGAAAGACTCCGGCGCTCAGCGGACAGAACAGTTCTAAGGAAGGTATTTGGAATGTTTAAAGTTTCAGAAGAAAATCCAGATTACCTTTAGGACCTAAGATCAAAAAGCATTTCTTAAACAAGACGCTAAAAGTGAAAGGAAAAGATGACGGTCGACTACACTAAAAGCAAGAACTTTTATTCATCAGAAAACATTACACAGAGAAAGACCTGCTAGAGATTGGGAGAAAAATAATTGTAACACATACAGTGGACAAAGAATTAGCATCCAGATTCTATAAAGAGCTTCCACAAATCAAGACAAGAATGGACACCTTAATTTTTTAAATGGGAACAAGACTTGAACAAGCATTTCAGAGATGAAGAAATACAAACGGGCTTGAGCACAGGAGCTCGAGACCAGCCTGAGCAAAAGTGTCCCTGTCTTCAATTTCATCAGACAAGGCCAGACTATTTCAAGTGGTTTTACCAATCACCAATTGGAAAATCAGCTGGGTGTTGTGTCAGGCCCTTGTAATCCCAGCTACTCAAGAGGCTGAGGCAGGAGGATCATCTGAATCCAGGAGTTTGAGGTTGCTGTGAGCGAGGCTGAGATCATGGCACTCTAGCCTGGGCAACAGAACAAGACTCTGCCCCCCCCCCAAAAAAAAAGAACACAAACGTGAAAAGATGCTCTCAACCTCCTTAGTAATAAGAGAAATGCAGAATAAAACCAAAATGAGGTACAATTCCACAGGAGAAATTTAAAACACAGACAACATACACACTAAGGGGGGGGGGAGAGAGTAGAATAGCAAGAATTCCCATTCACCCATGGTGGGAGTGGTGACTGGTACAACCATGTGAAATAGTTTGGCCTTATCTAATGAAATTAAAGACATGCATAACTTGTGGCCCAGCAATTCCACTTCTAGATAAATATTAACTCTTACACATATGCAATAGGCATAGTTTAAAATACTGCCAATCTGGAAACAACCCCAATGTCCATTCACTGTGGGATAGATAAGTAAACTGTAGTAAATTCCCACAGTGAAATGCTACATGAACAGACTGCAGCTGTACCCTTCATCACAAGGAGATCACAATTTTTTTTTTTTTGAGACAGAGCCTCAAGCTATCCAGAGTGCCATGGCATCACAGCTCACAGCAACCTGCAACTCCTGGGCTCAAGCAAGTCTCCTGCCTCAGTATCCCAAGTAGCTGGGACCATAGGCA
>NW_003852406.1:15716712-15739170 GCF_000181295.1 Otolemur garnettii
GGCGCCTTAGCCGGTTGAGCTATAGGCGCCGAGCCTCAAATCTATTTCTTTACAGGTGTTTTTGAAAACATTAAATGAGGTCATGCCAACTACATAGTATGTGTTACCCAAATATTAATTCTTTTCTTCTAATCATCCCAGAAAACAGTAGCAAGGTAGTAGTTCAAAAACCTTAGGGACAGAGTCAAAATCTCCCACCCTCACACAGACCCAGTCTTCTTACAGGAGAAGGACTTGTGCCCTGGCAAAATATTTTAGCTACTGGGCGGTGCCTGTGGCTCAAAGGAGTAGGGTGCCAGCCCCATATGCCAGAGGTGGCAGGTTCAAACCCAGCCCCAGCCAAAAACTACAAACAAACAAACAAACAAACAAAATATTTTAGCTACTACACAGAACACTATGTACTGTACTTTGAGTTCCCAGAGAGGAAAGGCCCAGAAGTCCTGTTGGAGGACACGTAAGAAAAGGAAACCGACTCCCAAACACAGTACACCTTCCTGTAGGAGGAAGTGAGGAGAAGAAGCCCAGAAGGGACAGACTCACAGGTTCATTAGGAGCCACACTCAGGACAGATGCAAGGGGAATCGGGACCCTTATAGCTTGCGGTGTGAGCTTCAGGAAGTCACTTCACTTCTCTGTTTGAACCATATCAGAAAGGCCCTTCCACCAGAGGCAGTCCAGGACATTCTGTATTCTTCAGAATCACTAGGAAATAAAAAAAAAAACTGTCCGATCACATAATTCTCATTTGCATTAATGTAACCTAGGCTGGTCTTCAACTCTTTTCCATGAACAGTGAGAAATGTCATTTCCACTATTGAATCAAAAACACCAAGGGTGTCATAGAATCACTTTTCTCACTGTCTAGTTCTGGCCTGCGGAAGAAGAATGGCACTCTAGACCCTGAACAGCTGAGCTTTCTTGGGAAGATTCCAGAAGGAGTTATTAACTCAATGACTAACACAGTAAGTACCATTCTGACCCTCTGGGCTACCACAATGCTTTTCTCTCTTTTAGAAAAGATAAGGGGCTCATCCAAATTTTTAGCCACAAAAGAAACAGACATTTCGCACAAGAGCAATTGTAAATAGGCAAAAGAAGACTTGCCTGCTGGCAACCAAGGAAATGCAGAATAAACCAAATTTGGGGCTCCATATAAAAGTATTCTCAAAAGTGCATTGAAGCAACAGTATTCAATGGACCGATGTTGCAGTAAAATTGACTCACGGATATAATATTGGTGGCATTATAAATTAGTAATAGCTCTTTGGAGAAGCAATGTGGCAACACACAGGAAGAAACATTTATGATTTTCCGAAGTAATGCAATAAAATCTGCATAAAGAAATTAACATCAGCAATATCTAGTATAGCAAAAAAAGAGAGAGAGAGAGAGAGAGAGAAAAGCTATCTGTCTAAACCTAAGGAAATTGCTGCACAGATTTAGATAAAACCACACATTTGCCCCCTATACAGCAATAAGAATAATTATAAAGATTAAGCAGCAAGACAGAGAAATGTTTATTGTGAGTAAAATATTACAAACTTCAAGATAACATACACATGATTATAGGTCTATAAAAATGTGTACACACGGATGGTGCCTGTGGCTCAAAGGAATAGGGCACCAGCCCCATATACCAGAGGCGGCAAGTTCAAACCCTGCCCTGGCCAAAAACTGCAAAAACAAATGTGTATACACATGTACAAGGACTGGAAGAGATTGAAATAAAAATGGTTATAGTGTTTGGGAAGCAAAACATTGTGTTTAAATTATTCAAAAATTTTTTATTTAGATGCCATTTTGTTTCAATTAAAGAAATAAAAGAAAGTATATCAGTTAAAAAAAAGAATTGATCTTATCACCAAACTTCTCCACTCAACAGTGAGAGCAGGAACCTGCCTGTCTTGTTCAATGGTGTTTGCCAAAGCTTGTGTCTGGCACATGGTAGCTACTGTATAAATATCTGTGGACTGACTGACCACTGCTGTTAGCCTCTCCGAATGGGTTTAATAAACCAGTAATAAAGACCTCTTGCTTTTGAAAAAATACCTGTCCTCCATAAGTCTCCAAAATCAAAAGCGGCTTTTCAAAAATCTCCCTCTCTTCCAGAATTTCACTGTCAGAAATAGGGTATCACCTCAAAGCTACCAGACGCTAGGGCCAGCCTAGGTTGGGAGAACCTCCCTGTCCAGCTTCACCCCTGGTGCACATCCTCACAAAGACACCAGGGGGAGTAGCTTGATCCCCAAATCATCTGAACACTAACTCTTTACACCAGAAGATGGCAGTCCGCATACCTCCTTACCGTGCAGAGCCAGCGCGTTCTGTGACACCGCTAGTTAATTATTCAAGTCCTGTTATTCTGCCCACCTTCTGCAGAGGTGGGCCAGCTTGAGGGTGTGGCAAGTGTGGCCAGGGCCTCAGACCAAGATTAAGAACAGATGTAGGCAGTTGACAGCTGCTGTGACAGATGGCATCGCCCCCAGTTTACAGTTGGGGAAACCAAACTTCACAGCGGCTAAGGGATTGCCAAGTCTCCAATTCCTAGTAAAGTAACCCTACCCAGGCCCAAACCCAGCTCTCCTTTTCTTGTTTTTTTTATGTAGTCTTGTTCCATCACCCAGGCTAAAAGGCATTAAAGTGCAGTGGCATCCTCATAGCTCACTGCAATCTGAAACTCCCAGCCTCAAGCAATTCCCCTGCCTTTGCCTTCCGTGTAGTTGATACTATAGGTGTGAGCCACAGTGCCTGGCCTGTTCCAGCTTTCCTTACCGCCATGTTCACCTTCCTTCCACTGAATCATGCTGCCTCCTAGCTCCCTGACAATAGAGCTCTGTGAAAAAGTGGGCAAGGATGTTTCCGAATCCATGGTTAAATGATTTTTATTTTTATTTAATTGTTTCTCGAGACAGAGTCTCACTGTGTCACCATCAGTAGAGTGCTGTGGTGTCACAGCTCATAGCAACCGCTAACTCTTGGACTTAAGCAATTCTCTTGCCTCAGCCTCCCAGGTAGCTGGGACTACAGGTGCCTGCCACAATGCCCAGCTATTTTTTTCTTTTTTTGAGACAGAGTCTCACCATGTAGCCCTCAGTAGAGTTCCATGGTGTCACAGCTCACAGCAACCTCAAATTATTAGGCTTAAGTGATTATCTTGCCTTAGCCTCCCAAGTAGCTGGGACTACAGGTGCCCACCGCAATGCCTGGCTATTTTTTGGTTGTAGCTATCATTTTTGTTTGGCAGGCCCAGGCCAGGCTCAAACCTGCCAGCTCTAGTGTATGTGGCTGGCGCCCTAGCTGCTGAGCTACAGGCACCGAGCCCCAGCTATTTTATTTTATTGTTGTTTAGCAGGCCCGGGCCAGGTTCAAATCTGCCCACCTTGGTGTATGTGGCCAGTGCTCTAACCACTGAGCTACAGGTGTCACACTGTTAAATGATTTTTAAATCACCATGTCAAATTATAAAATTGATCATATCCTTTGAACTTTGAATACCATTTTGGGGGATGTAGTCCAAGAAAAGAAAAAAATGAAAAGATGAAGCATATTTTTTAAAGTCTATTTATAAAATATAAAAATGAAACACAGGTGCATACAGAGATACTTACAACTGAGCTGGATATTGCCATTAAAACTGGCAGCAGCCAAAGTGTGTCGACTATGGGGCAAAAGTTGGGAAGAGTGTGCTGTGGTCACTATACTGACGCTGGGAATGGTGACGAAAATCAGAACTGATGTCCAGTCTTATCACATGGGGACCGTTACACTGGTTGTTAAATACTTCCATACCAATTGGTATGAAATAACCCCCAGCTTCCCTGGCTCCTCTAGAATCTCCCTCAATCCAGCAACTAAATGGCAGATGCCTGGGCCAGTAGCCTCCAGGACCCTACCCAGTCAACAAAACATCCTAGCCCCAGTTATTAAATATTTGTTAAACCTCCCCTGGCTAAGATTCTGTATACTCATGGAAAGGTGACCTCATTTTTGAATGAGACAAGAGATAGAAGGATAGATAGTGTTGTCACATGACTTAACAGTAATTTAAAAGAAGCAGAACTTGGTATAATATATATAAGGAATGTCAATGAGGCAAATTTATAGTTGTATATACAAGAGTTTCTAAGAAGCCACATAGTCTAAATATTTGGTAAATTCGTACGTAGGAGATTTGGTAAATACTGTCAGTTACCTACTTAACAATCTTTTCCCTTCTTTCCGTCTTAAAAGAAAGTTGCAAGTTTGTTCATTCTCTTACTTCTCTGACGACCAGATGCTTTGGGGAAGGTTGAGCCTGTAGGCAGTCTTGGTGGTTCGGGTGTAGGTATCTAATATCTAAGCCAGGCACGGTGGCCCAGTCTTCCTGCCAAGTGGTGGATTTAGGCATGGACTGGTGACATTGTTCCAGCCAAGGAGGTGGAAGGAAAGTCAGCTTAGAGGATTCTAGCAAGACTTTCTTTGCTCATATAAAGGGACAATGACAGGAATGTCCCCTTTGTTTCCTTTGAGGCCATCTTGCTTAAAACTAAAGCAAACATCTTACAGCCCCAAGGAGAGAGTGGAGAGAATCTCAGCGAACCCAAACCTTAACCAGGACACTTTTGAGCCAATAAAATTAACCAATCTTGGAGCTGTTCTACCACCCGCCTTCATGTTATTTTTTAAGCTACTTTAGTTGGATTTTCTGGTATTTGCAGAGTCCCACTAGAATGTAAGCTGTTTGTTCACTTCTATATCCCTATTATCTATAACACCAGTGCGCCCACTATAAATATTTGCTGAAGGGATAAACAAATAGAAAGCATCCTTACTGAAATACAGGGTGGTGAGGTTTTGGTAGGCTTACATTTTTCTGTTTAATTTTTTTTTTTTTAAACATCCATTCAAAGCTACAATGTTGTTGACTAGGTCTGTTGGCTCCAGGGTGTTAGAGTTATGGGAAGTGGCAGACAGCACTGGATCCGCTCCTGACCAGACAAGTGCCCTTGGCTAAATTATTCATCGTCACTGAGCACACCTGTAAAATGAGCTTAACAACCACAAAATTATAGGGTTGCTGTGAGTCTTAAATGAGAAGCCACCACAAAGCCAGAACATGGGAGGGTCCAGTAGATATTTGTTCCTCATCTCCCTGCATCCCAATGCCAAGATGAATCAGGCTGAGTCCCTCTTTGACCTTGAGAAGGCCCTGATGGACCAGGTGAGGACTTGCACATATCAACATATTAATCAATTGACTAATGTAAACATCATCAGAAATGGAACCAATTGACAACACATACCTCCTGATAAGACTCATCAAAATGAACATAGCATCTCTCCTGGGATATCCCTGCTGAGTTGGTCCAACATGAATTCATCACAAGGAAACATAAAACCCCAAATGAAGAATGTTCTACTGATAACTGGCCCAGACTCTTCACAAATGTCAATTATCACAACAAGCAAAACAAAAAAGGACCAAGTAACTGATCAAGACTAAAGGATAGTAACTAGACCTGGCAACTAAATGTGATACCTGATCTGGCACTGTATTTTGCTTTGAAGAACTTTGTTGGGACAATTTGTAAAATCCGAATAACATCTATAGATTAGATAATAGTTGTTATCAACATTAATTTCCTAATTTTGATAATTATCTACAATTACATAAGAAAATGTCCCTGGTTTTAGAAAACCATACACACTGAAGGAATGGGGGAATAATGTCTATAAATAGTCCGGGCACGGTGGCTCATGCCTATAATCCTAGCACTCTGAGAAGCCAAGGTGGGTGGATTGCCTGACCTCACAGGTTCGAGACCAGCCTGAGCCAGAGTGAGATCCTGTCTCTGAAAAAAAAAAAAACATAGCCAGGTGTTGTGGCAGGCACCTGTAGTTCCAGCTACTTGGGAGGCTGAGGCAAGAGAATCATGTAAGCCCAAGAGTCTGAGCTTGCTGTGAGCTATTATGCCATGGTACTCTACCAAGGGTGACAAAGTAAGACTCTGTCTCTAAAAAAAAAAAAAAGTCTGTAAATAACTCAAAAGCAGTTCAGGAAGACATAAAATTATCTAGGCACAGTACATAGATAGGTGGAAGGTCAAGGCACATGTGAGAAAATGTTAATATTTAGGAACTCTGGATGAAAGAGTCAGGTTTGTGAAAGAATTCTTTGTACTATTCTTGTAACTCTCTTGTAATTCTGAAATTAGGTCAAAAATCATTTCTTTTTAAATTTAAAAGCAACGGTAGAGCCGTGTCTTGAAGGAGACTGGGAATGTGTGGGTGAGAAGGAAAAGGGAATTAATTGCAAGCTGAGTAAAGACTCCAGAAACCATTCAGCTGGCACACACCTGAAGCCCCAGCTACTTGGGAGGCTGAGGCTGGAGGATCACTCGAGGCCAGGAATTCAAGGATATGATCAGGCCTGTGAGGAGCCCCTGCTCTCCACAATACTGGTGTGCCCATTTCACAGAGCTGCACCTCTGGAAAGAGGTGTTAGAGTCCTCCAGACAACAGGGGAAAGGAGCTTTTAGGCAGTGGCTGGGCAGTATGAATGAGAAGGACACTTACAGGCAGGAGTCAGGTGTGGCTGGGGCACTGGCTATGAGCACTGGACACAGGTTGAGGCTAAATTGCAAAGGAGCCTAAATATCCTGCCAAGGGGTTGAGGCTTTATCCTGTAAGCAGAGGTGGAGGCAATGACGTGATACTATATTATAGATGGTGAGGAGGATGAATGGAGAAGAGCAGGATGGGAGTTTGGGCCACCCATAAGGTGACTGTTGTGGCATCTGAGGGTGAAAGAAGATGCTGAGGGCTTGAATTAATGAATGCCCTTAGGCCAAAACTAGAAGGCAAGTATTTGTGCGTGCACTGCCCCGAGGCAAACTGGCAAAGCTTTTGGGGTGCTCTGCACCAAAGAGGCCTGGGACACCTGGCTGCTCAGCATGGGCAAGCCCCCAGCTGATCTACAAGGTGAAGCAGAGGTGGGCAGGGACATGTGTACAGCCAGGGATTGAGGGCCCACCAGGCATTTTATTGTAAATTCAGAAAACCACCTGTATTACCTGTCCTGGCCAACTTAACCTCATACAGTCCCCTCAGTGTCTGATCCCCAAGACTTTAATGTGTTGCCCATGTCGGTGCTGGAGCCAGTCCTATCCCATTTCTACCTCAGTAGGCTAAAGGCTTGTTCACAGACCTGGTTCTTTGTATTGCACAACAGCAGGGCATTTTAAA
The DNA here is from genome assembly GCF_000181295.1 of Otolemur garnettii. Taxonomy (NCBI): domain Eukaryota; kingdom Metazoa; phylum Chordata; class Mammalia; order Primates; family Galagidae; genus Otolemur; species Otolemur garnettii. The sequence continues at coordinate 15,723,940 of NW_003852406.1, forward strand.
GTCAAATGGAGCCAATCCACTCATTCCACACTCAACAAATATTTGCCCGGTGCTACTGTGTGCTTAAGAGACTTATCTAAAAGGAAGATGGGGAGGGTGGAGGGTGGGAAAACATCGTGGTTTATATTGAGAGTGGTTTCTCCCATTGGGGTTTCCTTTGGTATACCCAAATTAGATAGGGATTTGCTGCTCATCAAATTTGAAAAGGAAATGTTATCCTTAAGTCTTCCTAGCTTAGTAAGGAGGTAGCCAGGTGATAAGTAGCATAGAGGAGCATCTGAACAGTGTGTGAAACACTTGCAAAGCCAGGTGAGCCTTGTGTGGCTGGGTGATTTTCCCCGAAGGCCTCTAAGGCTTCTACAGTTCTCTCGCTTGTGGGGAGTGGGGGGTGGGACGCTGCTTCTCCATAGGTATGGTAGTTATGATGATCGCGAGGGTGCCAGGCACCTCCTTTGTGCCAGGGATTCTGCAAAACACTCTCTTACGTTCTCTAAACCCAACCACAGCCTGGTGAGGAAATCAAGGTTCAGAGAGGTTGATGGATTTCTCCAAGGCTACACTGCTACACAGAGGGAGACCAGGCTCTGAACTCAGATCTTCTTGTCCACAGAGGCTTTGACAATTCCAGTAGCATGGCATCTCCGACCACCTCAAAATGGGAGGAAAGTTTCAGGTAAACGAACAAAAGCCTCCACCAAGTCAGTGGACCAAACTTCAGTGTGCATTTGAATCAGACAGAGGGCATATTAGACCACGTATTGCTGGGTCCCAGCCCAGAGTTTGACTCATTAGACCTGCTCATCTGCATTTTTACAGCCCAGGTTTGCTGCTGTTGCTGCTGGTGCCCTTGCTCTGAGGTCCCTGCTGTCAGGGCTAACAGCAGGACAACCCTACCAACTCCCCTCCTCTCTGCATTCAGTTTGGCACCTCCCAAATCGACCCATTCATCTCCATGCCCTCAGTGCTGCCCCTCTGTTTCCGTGGGAGGCTCCACCGTGGCCAAGCAGAGGAATCCTGGCTGAGCGTGTGCTCCCTGTTTATAGACTCACCCACTCTCAGGTTACTGCTGTCCCTCTGAGCCACAGGGGCCAACCCCAGGGCTCTCTGGCCTTCCATTCACTCGCAGCTTCTCTGTAGACTGAATCTGCCTTCATCTCCTTCGTCAACCCTGATTGCCTATGACATCCCCTCCTTATCTGTCGGACTTTGGACTGTGAATGAGGAATCCTTTCCAGGGTAATGTGGGACACAGAGGCTGTCTCTATTGCCTAGGATCCTTGTTGCTTTTAGAAAGATAAACTTTCTAGCAGCTTGGCAACCTTTGCAAGTTCTAGTTTGACAAGGGAACATGTGTTTCCAAGGCTTACGGACTTTTAGACTTGGAAGAGGTCTTTGTGGAAAAGAGGAAGGGAAGGAAACTAACACTTACTGAGAACTTGCCATGTGTCAAGCCCAAGAGGACCAGAGGCTTCATATATGTCACAGTATTTACTGTTTACAGCAACTCAATGAGATAGAGTTATTTTTTTTTTTTTTAAATCTCCATATACAGATGAGAAAACTGAGATTCAAAGTTCAGCACTGGCTATGGTCACACGGCTAGTTAGCAGCTAAGCTGGATTCGACCCCAGGTCTACACTTTCTTCTACCACTAGCCCATCAGTTCACAGCCCAGCAGTGATGTTCTCCCTAAATCTGACACCGACTGACTGAGCTTTAGACACACGGTAGGCCCAAAGCATGGCATCATAGGACAATATGGGTCAGTTATGCAGTGGTTAGCGCTGGGGAAGCAATGACTGGTCTAGTTGGAGAAGCTGATAGTGGGTGGTAGGAGGAACTGAGGGAAACAGGTCATGGCCCAGTGCTGGGTAAACAAGTGGGAAGAGGGGCCAGTAATCTGTCAAGTTGAGTAGCAGGTGAGGAAGTCCCCTAGGAAAGATGTAGCAGCCATCCAGGACCTCAATGCAGCAAAGCCAGCTGTGGGGCTGCTCCAAAGAGCTAGTGGCCAGCCTTCCTGCTCAGCAGCCTGTGTGAAGAGAGTCCCCCTGCCCTCCATGTCCATCAGTGCCTACTTTGTGCTAGGTATTGACTCTCCTCCTCCTCCTCCTTCTTTCCTCTTCTTCCTTTTCTTCTTCTTTTAAGTAAAGCATCTGTATTTTCCTTTTTGAGACAGAGCCTCAAGCTGTCCCCCTGGGTAGAGTGCCGTGTCATCACTGCTCACAGCAACCTCCAACTCCTGGGCTCAAGCGAGTCTCCTGCCTCAGCCTCCCAAGTAGCTGGGACCACAGATGCCCACCACAATGCCCGGCTATTTTTTTTTTTGGTTGCAGCCGTCATTGTTGTTTGGTGGGCCTGGGCTGGATTCGAACCTGCCACCTTAGGTGTATGTGGCTGGGGCCTTAGCCGTTTGAGCCACAGGCGCCAAGCCAAGCATCTGTATTTTCAAAGAGCTCACACCTCAGGTCCAAGGCCAAGCAACTGAACATAGCCAGATAGGCATTATTTTATTTTCATTTTACTTTATTTTTAATTTCAGGTTAATGTGAGGGTACAAACAACTAGATTACAATATGTTAGGTAGAGTCCCTCTTGTGTCTCCCACCCCAAAGTTGTGCCATATACCCTTACATTGTGCCCATTAAGTGGGAGCACACCAATCCCCCTCCTCTTCTCCCCCCCGCCCCCATTCCCCCTCTCTCCAACTTGAATTGAATCGACTTTTTCTCTTATGTGGGCATGTATTAGTCTACTAGCTTCGTATTAGTGTTGAGTACATTGGATATTTGCTTTTCCATTCTTGTGCTACTTTACTAGGAAGAATGTGTTTCAACTCCAGCCAGGTTAATACAAAAGATGTAAAAAAAAAAAAAAATACAGAATTTTTCACGAATTTGCCTGGCATCCTTGCACAGGGGCATGCTAGTCTTCTCTGTAGTGTTCCAATTTTAGCATGTGTGCTGCCGAAGTGACCACAAACATTTTTAATAGTGCTTTGTAGCTTCGAGTGCCAATTCAGACACACGCACACAATGTCCAGTGACACTCCTGCAGGGGAGAGGCAGGATGCACTGTCCTGAGCATTCACCCTTCACACCTGACAGCTTGTGGACCCTTCCCACAGCCTCTTCAGGAGCACACAGCAGGGAGTCCTAACTTCTCCTTGGGGTGGGGGAGATGGGCAAAGCTTCCTGGAGGTATAATAGAAGCTCTTCATGAAAGAAAGGAGGGCAGGTCACTGCAGGTGAAGGGGACACTGCCATTTCTTAAACTGTGATTTCACCATCATAGACATTTTGAGCTCTGGCTGGAGCAGGGCAAGGGGCTTGAAACTGGCCTCTCTTAGCCTTTTCTTTTTCTAATCCCAGTCCAAAAAGCCCTAACTTTTTTACGTCTGTCTTCCTAGGACAGCTTCTTCTAGAAAAGCCAGAATGTCTGAAGTGTGGGCAAACACCTCGGGGGCCGGTGGATGTGTTTCAGTTGACAAGGTCTGGCTTGGGGACAAAAGTTAAGAAGACCTCCTTTTCCTCTCTCTCTGCCATCCATTTTTCCTCTAGGACTGTCTTTGTGGAAGCCCATCAAGTAATGAAAATGACAGACCAGGGACAAATGAGGGAAGAGCCATTAACCACAGAAGTCATCTCTCCTTACTGAGTCAGTGAAAGAAAATGATAGCCTGGAATCAATGAAAAATTGAGCATGAAAAGAGGGGGGAGGATTTCAATGTGTCTGTCACCTAGTGGCTAGCTGCCAAGCTTCACCCTGAGAAGCAGGGGACCAGGCATCGGAAGGACATGGGAAAGAACCCTTAAAAGAAAGCACAGACATTAGCTGGGTCTTGGGGACAGGGAGGCAAGAACCTTCAAGCTGCCTGGTGGTCACTCATCTGAGCTAGCATCAAGTGGAGCTCTGAAGGGACAGCCAGTCCACACCGACACCAGCACAGAGGTGGGCCCCGCTGGTGCCTTCCATAGCAGAGGCCAAGTTGAGTGCTGCCCTAGCACCCACGTGGACATTATCGTTTCAGGGAACCCCTGAGCTGGTCCTCCTCTCTCCAGCAGCACCAGCATGAGGCTGTGGCCATGAGCCAGACGGTGATGACACATGAAGGGGAAGCCCCAGGAAAGTGACTGTGAGCCAGTAATGCAGTCTCCCTGTCATTTGTCTCTCCCAGCCCTGCGCCCTCCTCACATGCACCCCACGCAGCCAGGCACAGGCCCACCCTGCAGAGACACAGCAGGACTGAGAGCAGGAAGAATATTGAAATTTAAAACTATACAGTGATTGAATTTTAATAATCAGGTCAAACTACAAGCCTAGAAAACCTTAAAGGACCCAACTAAGTTATTTGCTCTAAGCCAAAGGAAGGATCCAAGCCAAGGAGGGTTAATGCAATGATGGGAATAAAGTTAGTTTCACATTTGCCCACAGAAGAGTGACTAGTCAAGCAAACACATCAGACTCATTTAATCTTTATAACAACTTTGGGTTTATTCTGTTTTTTAACTGAGGTTAAATTTGCATAACATATAATTAACCATTTGAAAATATAAAATTCAGTGGCATTTAGCCTGTTCACAGTGCTGCACAACCAAGTACAAAGTCTCTACCAAGTTTCACAGCATTTTCATTACCCCTCGGGGTTGTTTTTAAGTCCACGTTACTGATGAACTACTAAGACTGAGGAAAGTGATATGACTGATTCACATCTATGTGACTATATCCTCTAACTCCGGTGGAGGAAAGGAACATTTGTCTTTGGACTTTGATAACAGCCCAGAACTGATTTCCTGGCCTCATGTCTCCCCTCCCTTCAGCTGTCTTACTCACAATGAGATTCGTCTCCTACAGTGAGGCTCTGACAACACCGTTCCCTCAGCCTCCCAATGGGTCCTCATTAGCTTCAGAATAAAGTCTGGGCTCCCTTACCTGTGGCAACGTTTATGTTGATGTCATCACCCAGCAGCCAGTTTCTCTGAGAGTAAGGTCCACGGGAGATGATCAAGCATCTGATCTGTACTGAGGCTGCTCTCAGTACAGCCTTCCTCCTCTTTCTCTCATCCCTCAGCTGCCAGCCAGCCTGCATTTGTCCTCCAGCGGGATCTGACACCAGTGCCGGCTCTGCAAACTGCAGTGAGTGTTGCCATTGGGACGCCTTCATTTGACTTGAGGGGAAGGAAAGCAACCTCCCCATCTCTCTACCTTGGCTGGTTCAATTATTTAAAGGTCAAATAATGGAAGCAATGCAAATATTAAATATGTTGATGCCAATGTGTGTGTATGTATATATATATATATAATATATATATATATATATATATATGGACTAGTTGCAAAGATACTTCTGGTGTATTGCTAAGTGCCAAAAGGTAAAATATTATATGTGGTATAATTCTGTTTCAGAAAAAAAAGTATATGCAGAGAGAGCATATATGTCTTTTCTAACACAAGCATAATAAAAATGTGAAAAGATCTACTTTTTTTTTTTTTTAGACAGAGTCTGACTCTGTCACCCTGGGTAGAGTACCATGGCTTCACACCTCACAGCAACCTCAAACTCTTGGACTTGGGTGATCCTCTTGCCTCTGCTTCCTGAGTAGCTGGGTCTACAGGCATCTGCCACAACACCTGGCTATTTTTTAGAGACCTGTCTCTCTTGCTCAGGCTGGTCTTGAACTCCTGAGCTTCAGCAATCCACCCGCCTTGGCCTCCCAGAAGGCTAGGATTACAGGCATCAGCCACCACGCTCAGCCTGAAAAGATCTACATTTAATGATATATATGTATTTTTTATCTTAGAGCATAGAAGCATTTTTTAAGTCATTTTTCTGAAATCATCCAAACCTCCTAAGCGCTTTTCAGGATAGCTCATTTTAATGTTACTATTAACAGGCTTCTCTCTGACCAGTATGATTCAGAATGACTTTAGTTTTTTCCTTTTGCTTATTTCACATTTGCTAAGTTTCTTTCTATAAAAACATGACCTATATCAGAAAAAAAATAATGAAGAAAAGAGGTCCTGTGTTTATTCGTCAACTCAGCCTATATCACAGCTAATTGTCCTCACCTTGAGGACCTGGATCTCGTCTTAATTCATTTTGCCATCTCCATGACAGGCTCAGGAATTAATTAGCCAGCTATGGAGTGGACTCCAGGTTCAGTTCCCTCAAACCCCTCCTGGGTGCAAGTGTCTGACGCCAGGACTCTCAGGCAGGCCTCCAGGAGATTAAGCTCTTGTGACTTTGCAGTCCCAGGTAATAGAGGTTTTCTACCACACTTGTGTCACTGAGTGAAACAGAGGCCACTGCAGGCAGACACTACCACCAAAAGCAAGCCTACCGGCCCAGAAACTCTCTTTTGCTTGCGGGTTTCTCCTCAAAATGATTTCATTACTGTAAGGCAGATGTTTCATTGCCAGGGTAACCAGGAGGGGACTATGCACAGAGCAGCCTCCTCTTTGAACTTAACTCTATTTTGTTAAACCCCCACTGGGTTCTGAGCTCACTTCACATTTGTGGTTACAAGAATGTAAACATTCTTCAGTTCTGTTGGTTTTGTTTTTTTTTTTTTTAATCTTGTTTTGTCTCTCTTTATAAAGTCTGGCCGACCTGTATCGTTTCTCCTGCGATTTCCTAGTGTAATGGGTTTTATTTTCGCCAGCTCACCTTGATAGTTTCCCCTCCTCCCGACTGTGGTGTGCTCAGAATGGCTCACGCAGAAGAGATGAATATATTTTTCGATGTATTAAAAACTAACTGGAATGTCAAAATTGGAAATTTCCAGTTGAGAGAATGCTGAAGGGGACAGCTTTAACTAGGTTTGTTTCCCCCCCCCCCACGATTTGCTTTTCTCCTGTTGGCGTTCCTGTCCCAGCTCCACAGCAGCACAAACACCGGTTTCTGGACTACACCAGGGGAGCAGCTAGCTCCCTGTGGCCTCGGCCTGTTTGATGTGAAATGTGAATTCTCCCTCTCCCTGGTGAAGCTTGGAGGCCTCAGACTGAGGGGTAGTGAACTTGAGTCCTCACTAATAACCAGACTCACAGAGCCTGCAGTTCCCTCTCCTCCCATCCCCGTTCTCAGTTAAAATACCTGTTAGACTCCATTTCTGGAATTGTCACTAAAAAGTTCTCAGGTCAGGAGAGGTAACTCATACCTGTAATCTTAGCACTCTGGGAGGCCAAGATGGGTGGATTGCTTGAGCTCAGGAGTTCAAAACCAACCTGAGCAACAGCAAGACCCCATCTCTACTAAAAATAGAAAAACTAGCTGGGCATTATGGCAGGAGCCTGTTGTCTCAGCTACTTGGGAGGCTGAGGCAAGAGGATCACTTGAACCCAGGAGTTTAAGGTTGCTGTGAGCTCTAATGATGCCACAGCACTCAACCGCAGGATGATGAAATGAGATTCTGTCTCAAAAAAAAAAGGCTTGTGCCCATAACACGGTGGTTATGGCACCAGCCACATACACCCAGGCTGGTGGGTTTGAACGCAGCCTGGGCCTGCTAAACAACAATGATGACTGCAACAATAACAAAAAAATAGCTGGGCATTGTGGCAGGCACCTGTAGTCCTAGCTACTTGGGAGGCTGAGGCAAAAGAATTGCTTAAACCCAAAGAGTTGGAGGTTCCTGTGAGCTGTGACACCATGGCACTTTACTGAGGGTGACATAATGAGACTGTCTCAAAAAGAAAAAAAAATGAGAGGAAAACCCAGTCTGACCCAGACATATAATTGGAAAAGTAGGAGACTGTTTACAGTTTTTTAAGAAAGAGTCTTACTCTGTTGCCTAGGCTATCATCATAGCTCACAGCAACCTCAAACGTCTGGGTTCAAGTGATCCTCTTGCTTCAGCCTCCGTGGTAGCTGGGACTACAGGTGCTCACCACAATGTCCAGCTATTTTTCTACTTTTAGGAGAGACAGGTTCTGCTCTTACTCAGACTGGTCGCAAACTCCTGAGCTCAAGCAACTTCCTGCCTCAGCCTCCCAGAGTGCTAGGATTACAGGCATGAGCCACTGCACCTGGCCAGTCGGTCGAGGTAGGAATATGTTATTAATCTCTTCAGATAATTGTGGATGTGTCATGCTGCCTCTGGAAAACTTCCCTGTGTACCCTTAACAGAATGAGAGTGAAATTTTTTATGAAAATAGTTTTGATCTTGCAAACCTAGTGAAAGGACCTTAGGAACACACTTCATGAAGTGTTGCCTTAGTGAAACTCTTGCACATGTGTGCCAGAGGGGTGCGCAAGATTATTCATTGTAGCATTTAGCAATGCTGCAGTTTTTTGTAATAGAAAAAAATGGAAATGACCTAAATGTGGTCTATCATCAGGATAAGGAATAAATGAATCGTGATTCATTCACACGAGGGAATATTTTACAGCAGTGAAAATAATGCTTCTCCCCATCTTTGCACATGAGAAATCTATGTATTAACAGAGTCCCTGGGGTAGTGCTCATAGCTCAGTGGGTAGGGTACTGGCTACATACACTGAGGCTGATGGGTTCAAACCCAGCCTGCATGAGCTAAACAACAATGACGACTGCAAAAAAAAAAAAAAAAAAAATACCGAGTGTTGTGGCGGGCACCTGTAGTCCTAGCTACTAGGGATGCTGAGGCAAGAGAATTACTGAAGCCCAAGAGTTTGAGGTTGCTGTGAGCTGTGATGCCATAGCACTCTACTGAGGACGACAGAATGAGACTGTCTCCAAAAAAAAAAAAAACAGAATCCCTGCACTTTGAGTAGCTCATTTGATTGGTGTACACTAGAGTGTTAAATGAGACCATGTACCAAGTAAGTATCTGAGCCATAGGCAAATGAATGAACATGCCCAAAAGCTGTGAATGGAGACAAACCCTGAGTCACCTCATTTCCTGTTGTGACTTTTGTCATGTTAAATTCTCCTCTGCCTGAAACCTTTTTATTTCCTGAAGCCCTTGATTTGAGACTAATGATTAAAAACTAACTTCCTGTTTTAAAATGATATTTATACGGCTGCAAAATACTTTGCAAAGAGTAGGACTTAATAAACACAAGGCCATGGAGAATTCAGCAAGTTTATAAAAAGACCTCCCCTTCAGAAGTGTGGGAGCAGAGAGCTAAAACAAGCAGGTTTTGTGTTTAAAACTGAGCCTTCTTGCCCAAGGAAAAACATTTCAAGGCAAAATCTTTCCATACCTCTGGTCCTTGGTTAGAAGGGAAGAAGGAACAATGGAGAGCTTTATAGAGGCCCACCAGGCCAATGAAATGATCCTCATCAGCACATAATCCTGTAGGTTATTGGGAAATGGACCTGTGATTACTGTGAATGAATTGCTTCCCAAAGGGTCCGTCCTCCACCATCAGCCCATCTCCCCTCATGTACACACATAAGACACGCACACACACACACACACACACACACACAGTTATATTGAGTGTACTCTTTCAGTGTGTGGAAATCAAGAGACAACCACTGAGACAGTGAGTTCTGGTCCTCTCTCAGGGAGACAGTGAGTTCTTTCCTCCTCTCTCAGGGAACCCCAGGGGTGCTCCCACATACGTACAGAACCAGTGAGGGGCACTCCAAAATAAATCCTCATGGATACTGGGAATTCTGTACTACACAGAGGGGACTGCCCAGATGAAGGTCAGTCTCTAACCTCACTACTTTTCTTTTTCAGAATTTACCAAATATTATAACAGATTATAAAACTATGGTAATTAAAACAGCATGGTACTGGTGTGGGAAAAGACGAATAGACCAACAGGGTAGAAATAAAAGCCCAGAAGTAACCCTGAACATATGGTAATTTAATATATGATAGTCACCGCATTTCAGTGTGGTAGGGAAAATTGATTATTCAACAAATGGAAAAAATTAAGCTTTTCTCCATGTATCAGCAAAAATAAATTTTAAGTGGATCAAATAAGTGCAAAATGTGAAACTATAAAAGTAGGAAAAGAAAATATGGGATTAATTTTTAGTACTTTGGAGTAGGGAATTATGTTAAAATACCCAGAGAACCTAGAAACCATAAATTAAAATATTAACAAATTCAGCTACATAAAATTATAAACATATGCATGGGAAAATAATATAAAGTCAAAAGACAATTAGGGAAAATACTTGGAATTCATATCTTAGAGCTAATAATTTATAAAAAATACCTCCAAATTAAAAACAAAAAGGCCGACTTGGTGCCTGTGGCTCAAGTGTAAGGCGCCAGCCACATACACCTGAGCTGGAAGGTTCAAATCCAACCTGGGCCCGCCAAACAACAATGATAGCTGCAACAAAAAATAGCTGGGCGCCTGAAGTCCCAGCTACTTGTGAGGCAGAGGCAGGAGAATTGCTTGAGCCCAGGAGTTGGAGATTGCTGTGAGCTGTGATGCCCAGAGCAACAGCTTGAGGCTCTGTCTCAAAACAAAAAAAAAAAAAAAAGGTCAACAACTGCACATAAAAATGGGGAAAGTATATTAAGAGAAAATTCGGGCTCGGCGCCTATAGCTCAACTGGCTAAGGCGCCAGCCACGTACACCTAAGGTGGCGGGTTCGAATCCCCAGCCTGGACCCGCCAAACAACAATGACGGTTGCAACCAAAAAATAGCCGGGCGTTGTGGCGGGCGCCTGTGGTCCCAGCTACTTGGGAGGCGGAGGCAGGAAACTCGCTTGAGCCCAGGAGTTGGAGGTTGCTGTGAACTGTAATGCCACGGCACTCTGCCCAGGGTGACAGCTTGAGGCTCTGTCTCAATAAAAAAAAAAAAAAAAAAAGAGAAAATTCGCAGAGTTTCGCGCCAATCTTGGTGGAGCTTGCCATAGGTGTGAGCTTGGTCGTTGGTGGTTGCTACTGCAGTCATGGTTCATCGGCTAAACTGCATCATCGCTGTGTCCCAGAACAGGGGCATCGGCAAGAATGGGGATCTGCCCTGGCCCCCACTCAGGAATGAATTCAACTATTTTCAAAGAATGACCACAACCTCTTCAGTAGAAGGTAAACAGAATCTGGTGATTATGGGTAGGAAGACCTGGTTCTCCATTCCTGAGAAGAATCGACCTTTAAAGGACAGAATAAATATAGTTCTCAGTAGAGAACTCAAGGAATCTTCACAAGGAGCTCATTTTCTTGCTAAAAGTCTGGATGATGCCTTAAAACATATTGAGGAACCAGAATTAGCAAATAAAGTAGACATGGTTTGGATAGTAGGGGGCAGTTCTGTTTATAAGGAAGCCATGAATCAACCAGGCCATGTTAAACTGTTTGTGACAAGGATCATGCAGGACTTTGAATGTGACACATTTTTTCCTGAAATTGATTTGAAGAAATATAAACTTCTCTCAGAATACCCAGGTGTTCTTTCTGACGTCCAGGAAGAGAAAGGCATTAAGTACAGATTTGAAGTGTATGAAAAGAATGATTAATTTCAAGTCATTCCTCTTCCCTCCAAAAAATTATATATTTTTATGTTAGAAAAAAAAGCTGTGTTAACTTTAGATCTATAGATATTTCCAACCATGATTTTATTCCCTGTTGATCTTAATTAGACAATATCAAATACAAAAAAAAGAGAAAATTCACAGATAAAATACAAATGGCTCTTAAAAACACGAAAAGATACTCTTCTCATTCAAAAGAATATAAATAGGGTGGCACCTGTGGCTCAAGGAGTAGGGCACTGGCCCCATATACTGGAGGTGGTGGGTTCAAACCCAGCCCTGACCAAAAAAACTACAAAAAAAAAAAAAAAGAATATAAATAAAAAACTATAATTAAATATTAATTTTGCTTATTTTGGAAAAAAAAATTTGTTTTTTGAGACAGGGTCTCACTTTGTCACCCTGGGTAGAGTGCTGTGGTATTACAGCGCACAGCAACCTCGAACTCCTGGGCTCAAGTGATCCTCTTGCTTTAGCCTCCTGAGTAGCTGGGACTACAGGCACCTACCATAATGCCCGGCTATTTTTTAGAGACAGGGTCTCACTCTTGCTCAGGCTGGTCTCGAACCTGTGAGCTCAGGCAATCTACCCGCCTCAGCCTCCCAGAGTGCTAGGATTCCAGGTGTGAGCCATCACGGCCTATTTTGGAAAAATTGAAAGCCATTGAAAAGAATGAATGCTGATTTGAGATAATCCAAAATATTTTGTTAAGCAAGTTGCAGAATGATGTGACTGGGTCCAAGAAAAGAGAGGAGAGAATATACACACAATAATAAAACTAGGAAGAGACAAATACAGTGTTTGATAATCACAAGTTGGCAACCCTGAAAAATGGGCATTGAATCAAAAAGTGGTCTCACAGGACCTAAAAGAAACTGAGGTGCAGGGAGTAAATACATAATACAATTTTAAACTATGACTCATAGAACCAGTAGATCTTCAGGCTACAATAGCTCCCCATTACTAAATGTTTAAGCAACACATTCCTGATGAGCATGGAAGGGCTGTGAGAATGTTTTCTTTTTTTATTTTTTTTTTTGAGACGGAGCCTCAAGCTATCCCCCTGGGTAGAGTGCCATGGCATCGCGCTCACAGCAACCTCCAACTCCTGGGCTCAAGCAAGTCTCCTGCCTCAGCCTCCCAAGCAGCTGGGACTACAGGCGCCCGCCACAACGCCTGGCCATTTTTTGGTTGCAGCCATCATTGTTGTTTGGCGGGCCCGGGCTGGGGATTCAAACCCGCCACCTTAGGTGTATGTGGCTGGCGCCTTAGCCGCTTGAGCCACAGGCGCCGAGCCGAGAATGTTTTCTAGATCCATGTAGAAAACGTAAAGCAGTGGTAAAAGTTGGCTTTGAACTTGTGATTATGTGGACTAAGTGACAATTGGGTGGACTCTCACCAGGAGCCCTGGCTCCTGCAGCACCACCACTGTCCTCTAGGGGGTAAGCTGGGGAGGGATTTGAGTCCCCACTGGAGCTCTGCTTGGGTGGCCAGGGAGAATTGGTCCAGCAGAGCCTTTATGAAGACAAGCAGAAGAAACACAGTGACAAAGAAGCCAGCGCTGGAAGGACATTTGGGAAACATATTTCTTAAGTACTTTATTTTGATAAAGAAGGAGACTAAGAACCAGAGTACCTGCTGATGGTCACGAAGGCTGTAAGCATGAAGTCTGGAACGCCACGTGGGGAGAGAGGCCTTCTAAGCCTGTTGGAGCTGAGTTTGGATGCCTCCTGCCTTTCTCTTCAGCTGCCCTCCCCATTTCCACCACTTACCGGTACCTTAACCTTTCTCATTATCTGTATAAGGGGTGTAGTAACATTTACATAAGCTGATACAAATGATATCCTGTGTATGTATATACATATATGTATATATATGGCTTCCTTTGGACTTGGCACCTATCTCAATAAATAGTTGTGTAGTTGCCTGAAGCCTTCTCAAAGGCAACGCTTCTCCTGCCCAGGTAAATCTTTACTGATGACACTTTAGGCATCCTTATGAGCGTTCTCATATCTAGAAGGCTGATTCTGGGTGGGGAAGGAAAGATGAGCTTGGGGTGTCAGCACCACTCCTGTCGAAGTGAAAAGCTCCTTTGTGAAGCCTGAGCAGCCCGGCTGACTGCTGTGCCACCACCACTTAGAAGCTTTCACATCTGTCAGCCAGAGGTCCTCAGAGCTCCCAGGTCCTGACATTCTCTGCCAGTAAAGCAATGTCCCTGGATTATGGATCCAAAAGTTTTCCCAGGCCAGCAGAGCCACATCTTCACCCCCCACCCCCATCTAGTCCCGGCCTCCCCTCTGCCAGTGTTCTGACAAAGGCCAGTCTGGCTGTTTCAAGTAATACTAAAAGTATTTTTTGACAGGGAGGTGTGGTGGCTCATACCTGTTATCCTAGCACTCTGGGAGGCTGAGGCAGGAGAAAAGTTTGAACTCAGGGGTTTCAAACAAGCCTGAGCAAGGATGAGACCCCACTGCTACTAAAAATAGAAAAAAATGGCCAGGCATAGTGGTATGCCCCCATAGTCCCAGCTACTCAGGAGGCTGAGGCAAGATCACTTAAGCCCAGGACTTTAAACTCTAAAGTACTCTTTTAACTGTACAGTATTTAAGAGGCTGCAGTGGGCTGTAGTGATGCCACTGCACTCTATTTGGTGACAGAGGGAGATGCAATCTCAAAAAAGAGGAAAGAAAGAAAGGAAGGAAGGAAGGAAGGAAGGAAGGAAGGAAGGAAGGAAGGAAGGAAGGAGAGAGAGAGAAAGAAGAAAAAAATCCAAGTGTCTTATGAGAACTGCTGATTATGCCCAGCTATGCAATCCTCACACATCATCAAACACATCGGAGTAATGCAGTGGTAAATTTTATTTCATTTGCATTATGAAATTCAGGTCAGGTTTTCTTAGTCTTCATAATTTACACTTTAAGTGGCATAAGACTTTTAAAGATTAGGTTGTAAGTTGCAATTATCACAATTTCTTTTTTTAGGAGGAAGCAGGGTGGGGATGGAACTAAAATATATATTTATAATTATAAAAAATGTTGGGTGGCACCTGTGGCTCAGCAAGTAGGGCGCTGGCTCCATATACCGAGAGTGGCAGGTTCAAACCCGGCCCTGACCAAATGCAACAACAACAACAAAAAAAAACAGCCAGGCATTATGGCCAGTGCCTGTAGTCCCAGCTACTTGGGAGGTTGAGGCAAGAGAATCACCTAAGCCCAGGAGTTGGAGGTTGCTGTGAGCTGTGACGCCATAGCACTCTACCGAGGGCAACATGATGAGACTCTGTCTCTACAAAAAATAAAAATAAAAATGTTGCTACAGTCTGGGCTCCCATAGCTCAGGGGTTAGGGTGCCGGCCACATGCTCTGGGGCGATGGGTTTGAACCTAGCCCAAGCCTGCTAAAAAAAAAAAAAAAGAAATTGTCAGGCATTATGGTGGGTGCCTATAGTGTCAACTACTAGGAAGGCTGAGGCAAGAGAATTGCTGAAGCCCAAGAGTTTGAGGTTGCTGTGAACTATTGACGCCACAGCACTCTACCGAGGGTGACAAAGTGAAACTCTGTCTCAATTAAAAAAAAAATGTTGTTGCAGGACACAAAATGGGAAAAACAGAGAAAAGAAAGAAACATCTCCCATAATTCCATCATTCAACAACTGTTAGTGCTTCTTAGTAGATTTTTTAAAAATTTAAATTTCTGGCTCGGCGCCTGTGGCTCAAGCGGCTAAGGCGCCAGCCACGTACACCTAAGGTGGCGGGTTCGAATCCCCAGCCCGGACCCGCCAAACAACAATGACGGCTGCAACCAAAAAATA
>NW_003852406.1:15739682-15759348 GCF_000181295.1 Otolemur garnettii
AGGCCTCCTCAGTACCTAACAATGATATTCATTCATTTGTCAAAAACTTTCTCAATGCTTATATGCCTAGCAAAGACAAATTAGAATCCTGTCACATTTCAGCTTGTTTATGCATTGGCTAAATGGTTGCTATGATTTGAATATTTGTCCCCTCTAAAACTGACGTTGAAACTTAATCCCTATTGTGACAGTATTGAGAGATGGAGAGTTTATGAGGTGACTGCCTCATGAGGGCTCATGGATTAAATTGGTTAATGGATTCATGGGTTAGTGTGGGAGTGACAGGTGGTTTTCTATGAAGAGGAGGAGAGAACTGAGTCAGCACACTGAGCCTTCTCCCCACGGGATACTCTGTACTGCCTGGGGACTCTGGACAGAGCTCCTGCCACCAAGAAGGCCCTCATGAGAGGTGCCCCTTCGACTTTACAGCCTCCAGAACTATCAGAAATGCATTTTTTTCTTTTATAAATTACCCAGTCTGTGGTATTTTCTAATAGCAATAAACACCAGACTAAAGACAAGACTAAGAGTGGTGGGGGAAGCCCTTAAAAGTAGGGGACTCTGACCTGATAGATGTAAGGCAGGGCAGTGGAGCATGCCTGGTGAGGGCAAAGAACAGCCAAGAGCCTGGAGTGGCTAGAGGCACAAGTAGAGCTCAGCCAAGGCTTGCTGAGTGAATGCATTACCCAGCATGCAGTGCAGACACTTTGGTTTGGAGCCTAGAGTGCCAAGGCAGCTCTCAGGTTGCATCTTCCTGTGCCCCCTTTCTCCCAATTTTTAAAAAATGTCATCTGTGCAGGCTGGGCATGGTGGCTCATGCCAGTAGTCCTAGCACATTGCAAGGCTGAGGAAGGAGAATTGCTTGAGGCCATGAGTTTGAGACCAGCGTGGGCAACATAGTGAGAACCCATTTCCACAAAAACAAACAAAACTATAAATAAAAATGTCATCTATGCAGATGTCATCTTTTAACTT
Source organism: Otolemur garnettii (assembly GCF_000181295.1). NCBI lineage: Eukaryota > Metazoa > Chordata > Mammalia > Primates > Galagidae > Otolemur > Otolemur garnettii. Next base: position 15,740,658 of record NW_003852406.1, read on the forward strand.
TACTTATCATTAAACTGAGAATCTGTCCATGACTTGGAGTTTTCGTCTTCATGGGTCACTCACACAGATCTCTACACCCTTCTTGGTCTGATAGAGTGCCTAGAATTGTACCTGGTACAGACTAAATGTTCACTTAAAGAGCTCTTGGTTGAGTGAATGAATTTCTTCTGGAATTTCATCATTCCTTTTCACATCTCCCTTCCTTTACCCTTTCCGTTGATCAAACCCATGCCAACTTTATTAACTGCTTTTTTTTTTTTTGAACTCACCTGAGTTACTTTCAGTTTTTCACTCAGTCTGTTCCTTTTCCAAGAGCAGGTGCTGGGTGCTACTTCCCAATGGTATCCTCCTTTGGTCCTGAAGAGGCTTGACATCTTTTAGGGAGGGAGGAAGAGATTGCCTGCCTACCTGCCCAGCACTCAAAAGAGCAGGTTGATGGAGTCCAAACCCTCACACCTTAGACCTTCTCCAACTCCAGCCCAAGATTCTATCAGAGCACAAATCTAGACACCGTGTGCCGTTCTCCCTCTACCCATGACCCTTCCCCAGAGGAATGAGAAGCTACAAGTCAGGCAGGGAGTGAGTTGGGGCTCCAATTTGAGATTAGAGGAAATAGGATTCACACTTCCTAGTCAAATCCAGATTTATCCTTCTCAATCATGTGGCAATGTCTGCATCATACTACAACAAAATATCTCTCTGGGACTGTCATTGAGAAACAAGATAGAAACTTTGGACTAAAGGTGAGGAGACTTGGGCTCTACTCCTGGTCCAGGCTTCTTAGGTCTGTTTCCTCAGCTGAAAAAGGGAAGGTTGGAGTAGATGGTCTCCAAAAGTCATTCAAATGCTAAGAGCCTAGTCTAAGATCCTATCTCCAAGGGAAAGGCCACCACTTGGCATTCAAATTTCCACAGTGATCATTCTTTCCCCACTATGAATACCTCCCCCAATCCTATAACACTGTCCCATCACAGGGACCTAGATTTTGGACAGGCCAGTGGAGATGGTATTCAGAAGTAAGCAGATCTACTTATTCAGGGGAGCTTGTCCTGGAGAAAAGCTGGGAATGTACCAAAATACCCATTTAATAACGTCCACTGAGAAACACAGTGGCCAAACAGAGGATATAGCTCTGCTCCCACTCTGCCCCTCCACTCTGCTCCACACTATACCTCCTCAGCCCCACCTCCTTTCAGGATGGCTACTTGGGGGAAACCAAGGTAAAAACACAGAAGGTTGTTTGGCAGGAGTGCATATCTCAATGATAAGGGGATCCCTGACCCTCTAGAGTCCTGCTCCCTGGCCTCTGCTACCCTCACCCCTAGGGCCAGAGACACACTGGCTAAGCTTCTTTGAAAATTCCCTTTCTCCAGGATCCAAATTGCTTTTCCTGTTTTCTAATTATTCAGGCTCACATTAAAGTATGAAGATGGCTTCAGGGAGGGTCTCTGGTAGGTGTTCATCTTTAGCATAAAGGAGATTGGTGGTGCCGATTTCCTGGGTATTGGCTGATCTCTTTAGTTGAGAAGGGGGTGGCCCCACCTCCCATGGGGCCTGGGGCTGCCAGCTTTGTGCAGGCCTCCCCACCCCCTCCGCCTCCAACTTTCTTCAGAATCTCTAGTCTTTGCCACTCCTCTGTAACCAGGCCCAGGTTGCATAGAGGTCATCTTTGTCTGCCAGTGTATATATTCTAGAGGCCTTTTCCCCAAATACCCACTCCAGGAGATCCAGGGCAAAAGTAAATCTCCAAAAATGTGTGTAGGATGAAGTTGGTGACTCATATTTGTAAGGAACCTACTTTATAAACAGCCAGTGTTACATTTCCTGTTCTACACGTTATCTCAGTCATTCCTCACCACCTATAGGGTAGGCACTATTATAACTCTGTTTTTATAGGTTTTAGACCTAAGATGTTCAGAGAAGGACAGGCCAAGATCCCCCATTAGGAGGTTGGGGGCACTCAAACTCACTGCTGTCCATCAAGTCACTGTACTCAAGTGCCAAACATTTATTGAGAACCTACTCCAGGTACAAAACTCTGGGGCCAGCGCTAAGATATGTATGCAGGGGAATGAGCAATGGGTAGCTCTTGAATTCCAGAAGCACAGTTTCTTTTTTTTTGAGACAGAGCCTTAAGCTGTCGACCTGGGTAGAGTGCTATGGCACCACAGCTCACAGCAACCTCTGATTCCTGGGCTTAAGCAATTCTTTTGCCTCTGCCTCCCAAGTAGCTGGGACTACAGGTGCCCACCACAATGCCCAGCTATTTTTTGGTTGTAGTTGTCATTGTTGTTTGGCCCAGGCTGGATTCAAACCTGCCAGCTCTGGTGTATGTGGCTGGCGCTTTAGCTGCTTGAGCTACAGGCGCCCAGCCCAGAAGCACAGTTTTTAACCTGGGAGGTGGTAGTGTGAACACGAAGAGCTCTATTCTAAAGAAGCCCCAAATAAGCACTATCACAGAGGTACAAGCAGAGTCCCATGGGACTGTGGCTGAAGGAAGGAGATGAATCCATGGGGTGGGGAGAAACGGAGACAGAAAGAGAGAAAGAGAATGAAGGGAGGAACAGAAAAGGGAAGGAGGGAGTGAAAGAGAAGAGAGAGCATGCATGAGATGAGTGCTGGGAAGAATTCTTCCAGAACATGGGCTTTATGCTAGGCCTTAGTAGTGAGGCAACTTAAAGGCAGAGGGAACAGCTTGAATAAGAAGCCAGGGTGAGAGCACAGAGCATCTGCTCTGTCGTCAGGCCCATGTAGGGGTCTGGAGAGGGGCAAGGCTGGCAGGGCCATCAGGATGCTGGGGAGGGGTCTGGGCTTGCTTCTGGGAGCAGTGAGCAGCTGCTGAAAGCTTCTGATAGAGCACAGCAGGCAGGAAGAGGAGATGCACACTTGCAGAGAAAACTCACAGTGGGAGTCAGAGACTCAGCTTTCATGTGGTTCCTCCCTTCTTTGGCCAGGGCCCATTGCCAGGCTGAACACTTGGGACACTTCAAGAAGAGGGCTGGTCTCAGCACCAGGAGCTCCTTAACTGACCACAGGATGAACATAAGCCCATTCAAGGACTGTGCCCGGTTATCAGGAAGGGAAGTGGCAGAGGTGGAGAAGACCTACAGGAAACACTGGGGTCCTGGGTGACAGACATACACAGGGGAAGTGGAGAGGAAATGCATCATCCTGAAGGAGTCTTCAATTCAGCCAAAGGAAAAGAGGTGTCCTCACCTCTTACAAATTCAGGCTTCTTTCTTACTTTGAAACTCTTTTTTAATGATACTCAGAGGAAATTTTTTCCCCCCAAGTATAGTAAAAACTTGATGAAACTGAGAAATCAATTACCTGGGACATTCAATTCACTGGATTTTTTTTTTTTTTGAGACAGAGTCACACTCAATAGCCCTTAGTAGAGTGCTATACCATCACCGCTCACAGCAACCTCAAACTCTTGGGCTCAATCTGTTCTCTTGCCTCAGTCTCCCCAGTAGCTAGCTAGGACTACAGGCGCCTGCCACAATGCCCAGCTATTTTTAGAGACAGGTCTTGCTCTGGCTCAGGCTGGTCACAAACTTCTGAGCTCAGGGATCCACCCACCTTGGCCTCCCAGAGTCCTAGGATTATAGGTGTAAGCCACTGTGCTCCGCCTAATTCACTGGAATTTTAAAAATTGTTATTCAGTCACAAGTAAAATAGGTAAATGACCACAGACAAGTTAATATCAGGATATCAACCACAAGAAGACTATGGACGACAGCTGAAATCAGTAATGTATGCAGAAAGTGACAACCTAGGACCCGTATGAGGGAGGTGGGGGGAGCAACGCTGCCTAAAAGTTTGCTTTTAGGCTCAGCGCCTATAGCTCAACCGGCTAAGGCGCCAGCCACGTACACCTAAGGTGGCGGGTTCGAATCCCCAGCCCGGGCCCGCCAAACAACAATGATGGCTGCAACCAAAAAATAGCTGGGCGTTGTGGCAGGCGCCTGTGGTCCCAGCTACTTGGGAGGCGGAGGCAGAAGACTCGCTTAAGCCCAGGAGTTGGAGGTTGCTGTGAACTGTAATGCCACGGCACTCTGCCCAGGGTGACAGCTTGAGGCTCTGTCTCAAAAAAAAAAAAAAAAAAAGTTTGCTTTTAGAGGCTTTAGGTCAGGGGTTCTTAACCTGTGGGTCATGACCCCTTTGTAACAATGAAAATACATCGCAGCATTAGGAAAGTTGAGAAGCACTGCTCTAAGTCCTAAAGATTTCATGGAGTCCTTCTCCAGCATGTAAACTGAAAATTTTAGGTATGATGCAGTGGTTCATACCTATAATCCTAGTACTCCGGGGAGGCGGAGGACTGGGAGGCTGAGGCCGGTACACTGCTTGAGCTCAGGAGTTTGACACCAACCTGAGTAAAAGCAAGACCCCCATCTCTAAAAAAAAGTAGCTGGCACTATAGTAGGTGCCTGTAGTTCCAGCTACTCAGGCGGCTGAGGCAGGAGAATCGCTTGAGCCCAAGATTTTGAGGTTGCTGTGAGCTATGATGCCAGGGCGACAAAGTGAGATGCTGTCTAAAAAGAAAAGTATTTTTTACTTTTGGCTCTACCAAAAGTAAAAAAAAATTAGCAGCGTGTTGTGGCAGTCACCGGTAGTCCCAGCTACTCAGGAGGCTGAGGCAAGAGAATCGCTTAAGCCCAAGAGTTGGAGGTTGCTGTGATCTGTGACACCATAGCACTCTACTGAGGGTGACATAATGAGACTCTGCCTTAAAAAAAATACAAAAATAAAATGTTAAACAATATTTACATGTATGCTACGATTCCACTGCAGTCTCTGATTGCGAAATTCTTACCTTCATTAGAACTGAACCTCTCTATCAGCTTCGCTCATCTCTTCACCAGCACTGCCCTCCCTAGCCTGGCATCATATTGCAACAACCCACCAGGAGAAAAACATCTCTTTGGATCTTGAAAATGTTTGCATTTTGAAGAATTCCCTATTGAAAAAGAGGGTGCTAACATTTCAAGGCCGCTGAGCGGCAGTGGGAAGAGCTGGGTAGGATGGGTAGGCAGCCTCCCTAAGCAAGTTCCTTTGTCTCCCTAGGGCTCAGTTTTCTCATATGTAAAATAGGGAGGAAGAAAAGAAGAGTATCCCTCCTGCAGGGTTGCCCTGGGGATGAAACGAGTCAATCCACAGAGAGAAAACATTCAGGACTGCCTGGCGCACAATGAGTCTCTTAAGTATTGTTATGTTTTTACTTTTCACCTTCCTCGCAAGGTAAAAACAAATCATTATCCCCATTGTAGCTGAGTCACATGAGACTCAGAAGAGGTTGGTAACCTGTTTTAGGAAACACAGCTAGGAAATAGCAGGATTAGCTGGAAGTCAAACCCAAACTGATTTGGCTGCAAAGACCCGGTCTCTCCCTCCCACTGCAGTCCACATTTCTCTGAGTGGGGAATCACATTAGGCTTTAATTTTTCTTTTTTTTTTTTTTTTTTTTTTACAGAGCCTCAAGCTGTCCCCCTGGGTAGAGTGCCATGGCATTACAGCTCACAGCAACCTCCAACTCCTGGGCTCAAGCGAGTCTCCTGCCTCCGCCTCCCAAGTAGCTGGGACCACAGGCGCCCGCCACAACGCCTGGCTATTTTTTGGTTGCAGCCGTCATTGTTGTGTTGGCGGGTCCGGGCTGGGGATTCGAACCCGCCACCTTAGGTGTACGTGGCTGGCGCCTTAGCCGGTTGAGCTATAGGCGCCGAGCCAGGCTTTAATTTTTCAAGAATAATTAACTTTTTAAAAATAACCAATGGTGCAAAACTCAAAAGGAATAAAAGGGTGTATACAGTGAAATGCAATTTCTCTCCCTTTCTCTTCTGCCACCCGGTTTCCCGGACCAGCACCAACAGCTGTTCCCAGTTTCTTGCTATGTCCTCCTAGCTTCAGCTTCACGGGAAGCCTTTAACAGCTAATGCACATGGATTAATGTAATTCCCCATGTTCCTCCTCTGTGGGCTACCACTGCCTTTAGAGGGCTCACTGGCTTGGGTCTGGAGGTTATTTATGGAGGGACCTGCTGTACTGACGGCTGCGTTCTGTGCTGTCCCCTCTGCAGCCATCTCTTTCCCCAGCAGAACCAGCTTGCACATTCTGCACACTGGAAAAGGCCAAACGAAACTCTTCTCCAGCTTCTCTTTGCACAGAATCCAGCAAGTCAGGAGTACCCTGTTGCCAGGAGTACTCTGTTATGCTGCACCAATGTGTTACCCCTCTAGGGCCAGCTTCCTCCTCTTTGTAACTCCTGACCCTTCCAGTTCTCTAATCACTTTGTTCCAAGGCCACTTAGGAAGTGCAATTTTCCATGAAGTCTTTCTGGGCTCCATTTCCCGGCCAGAAGACCCTAGCTGCTCCACAGGTAACTGAGGAAAACCAGAGGGCTCTCAGGCCCTTTCCTTTCTTTCCCACCATTGTTCTTTGCATGGTAATAATGTTTAACACTTTTTTTTCCCCCTGCTGCTTCTGCCAAAAAAATATTTATATCTGGGTCAGCCACAGAAGAGCTTTCTCAATGATTTAATTATAAAATATGCTTATCACCATTGGTGTGATTACTAAAATGTATAAATTATAGGTGTTGGCAACTTCAGAGAATGCTGCTGATCGTAACATGTGAATTTTTGTTCTCTCTTTCCAAACATTAAGAGCAGGGAAATCACCATTTTGGAAGCAGTGATTATTATTCCCATTTCATGGATGGAGGCTCAGGAGAGGCCGGGCTGCTGGCCTAAGACCACACAGCAGAGCAATGGTAAGGCTGGACCCCAGCCAAAGCCCTGCTTCTTTTCTGATTCAACTGGCATCTCACAGAAGAGTCTGGGACTGTGAAAATCTATGTTCTAGAATCTGAGAAATTCATTTTGTGGTTAGTTAAATACTCTGCATAGCTGAATTGACAGGTTAGATTAAGGTTAGGAAAGAACGGGGAAAGTAGGGATGGAGGTTTATGCAGTCTAGGACTCTTTTCTCCATCAAAATCCACTTCTTAAAATATCTGAGTCTCTCCTCCTCAGCGAGCTGTAAGCTCCTCAAGGACAGTCTCTGAGAAATCTGGGCGTGACAAGCCCTGAGTGTGGGGGAAAGCCACATCTGCATTCTAACCTCTGCCTGTTTGTTTCTGGCTAGGTACACATGGTGATTTTTATTTGCATTTCCCAGATGACTAATGCAGTTGAACATCTTATAGATGTTTAACAATTGTTAGTTCCTTTTTTTACTCTCTCTCTCCTCTTTCTTTTTGTGTCTTTGCCCCCTTGTCCCCTCTCCTGGGACCTGGGAAAAGTGAAACCCTGAACAATGTCAAAGTCCTGAAGACCCAGATTTCTCTGTTGACAGTTCTCCATCGTAGACCTTCAGCAGTCCTTCACCATCTTGCCTTGCCAGCCTTGTCTCTCAGCCTTCCATCCCCTTGCACGTGATGATCCAGCCAGATTGGCAGTCTCAAATCCTTTTGCAGATGCTGTTCCCTCTGCCAGGGACGCTATACACCCTCCTTCCCACCTCTCCCCCAATTTACCTGGCAAACTCTTGAGGGCTCAATCAAGTCTCAGGTCACGTGCCACTTCCTCCAGGAAGCTTTGCTTGACACTTCCCACCCCACCCCACCCCCGCCCCCACGCACCAGCCTGGGTTAGTTGCCCCTTGTTTGTGGCTAAGCAACATCCTGTACTCCCCACCTAGCACTTATCATACTGTGTTGCAATTGCCTCTTTGCTGGTCTGTTTTTCTTGTACCTTCCCTCATCCCTTTGAGGATAAAACTGTGTGTTGTGCATTCTTATATCCGAAAGCCTAGTTTGATAATGATAACTGTTGAATGAATGATCTGGCTATGAGCCCTCTAAAAAAACAAAAACCTAACCTCTAACCTCTGTGCCAGCTGTGCTAGAATCAATGATTTCAAGCCTTCATCCCCCACCTCCCACATCAATCCTCCCATTTGCCAAGGAATCAAGGAAACGGACGCTCATTGAGGGTCTACCACACACAAAGCTTGAGGCCAGGAGGGCCCTTTACATTTGATGTCATGGTCACAATTAAAAGTCAAAGTGTACACAGCACATTGACTGAAATGCACATGTTCTGAAGTCCAACCAGGCAACTAATGAGAGAGGGGAAGGAAGTGAGTGATATTACACTGCTTTTGAGCTTTAGGTTCTTGTATCTTCAGTGCCTGGGACCTGGCAGGAGAACACAGAAGATGTGCTGAATACATAAATGAATGTTTGACAAGGGAACATGGAAAGCACAGACTAGGAGCCTGGAAGCCCCAAGCTTCTTCCTGGGCCTGGTCTAATGTATTTCCCCCATTTCTTCCTGGTGTTATTGCTAACTAAAATTGGACCTTCAAGTATGTTTGTCACAGACTGTTGTCCACAGTACCAGCCAAGGCTGATCCTTGTGATTTCTATTCAGACTCCATTGACTAAAACGGCCACACCTCGTTAAAAGGGAAGCTGAGAAACTTTTAGTTGTGAAACTAGGAGGAAATGAAAACAAATTTGGTGTTGACAGCAGTCTGTGCCACGGTATACATCAGTGGCCTTGTGTCTGCCATGGGTGATGGCCTTGAGCTATCACGATTGCTGGATGCTCACTCTGGAAAGGCTTTGGTGATCACTCAGTTCAGCCCCCTGACTTGACAGAAGGATACTGGGTGGGTGGAGGGATTCATTCACTCACTGACAAGAGTTATTTGGTGCTAAATCCGTACTGTTTTGCTTAATTGGTCAGTGCTTTATCTTCAAAGTGGGTCTTTAAACAACAAAACCCTGTCATTTCCTTAATAAAAGGAGAATTCAGTGATAAAGAAAAAAGAGTTGAAAGCAATATAAATTAAGGTGTTGACGACAGGCTGGGTGTGGTGGCTATAATCCTGCACTCTGGGAGGTCAAGGTGGGAGGATCCCTGGAGCTCAGAAATTCAAGAGAAACCCGTCTGAGCAAAAGCAAGACTCCATGTCTGGCTCGGCGCCTATAGCTCAACCGGCTAAGGCGCCAGCCACGTACACCTAAGGTGGCGGGTTCGAATCCCCAGCCCGGACCCGCCAAACAACAATGACGGCTGCAACCAAAAAAAAAAAATAGCCGGGCGTTGTGGCGGGCGCCTGTGGTCCCAGCTACTTGGGAGGCGGAGGCAGGAGACTCGCTTGAGCCCAGGAGTTGGAGGTTGCTGTGAGCTGTAATGCCATGGCACTCTGCCCAGGGGGACAGCTTGAGGCTCTGTCTCAAAAAAAAAAAAAAAAACTCCATGTCTACTAAAAATATAAAAATTATCCAGGTGTAGTGGCAGGTACCTATAGTCCAGCTGAGACAGGAGGTTGGCTTGCACCCAGGAGTCTGAGGTTGCTGTGAGATACCATGCCACTCTCGCCTGGGACAAGGGAGTGAAAGAAAAAAGAGATGTTGATGACATAATAAATATTACAAAGGCACTGAATATGAATGATTCTTTCTTCAGTTTTTCAGAAGGCTCTTCTGTGTCCTGTGGTACCCAAGAGTCTCCATTATTAGGGACTTTTTTTTTTTTTTTTGTAGAGACAGAGTTTCACTTTACTGTCCACGGTAGACAGCTCACAGCAACCTCCAACTCCTGGGCTTAGGCGATTCTCTTGCCTCAGCCTCCTGAATAGCTGGGACTACAGGTGCCCACCACAACGCCCTGCTATTTTTTTGTTGTTGCAGATTGGCTGGGGCCGGGTTTGAACCCACCACTCTTGGTATATGGGGCCAGCGCCCTGCTGACTAAGCCACTGGCGCTGCCCCTTTATTAGGAACCTTAGCTTTCCCTATATAATACTGCAAAATCATGTACATGACCGTGTATGAGGGGTGAAAAACTTCACCTCCTTTGATAAAAGACCAATTAGTAAGACAAACTTACTAATTATGTAAGTTTGTGCAACTATTTAACCTTCTTTGAGTTTATATTTTCTCATCAGTAATATGGAGGTGGTACTGTCTACCTCCCAGGTGTGTTGTAGGGTTTAGAGAAGAAATGAACACTTAACATGGTATCTGGCACCTAGTTGAGACCCAATAAATGTAAGTTTCTGTTCTTTTTTCCTGGGATTGAGGGCCGTGGTGCCGTCATAGCTCATATCGACCTCAAACTCTGAGTAGCTGGGACTATAGGAGCCCACCACAATGCCCTGCTTTTTCTATTTTTAGTAGAGATGAGGTCTTGCTCTTGCTCAGGTTGGTCTTGAACTCCTGAGCTTAAGTAATCCACCTGCCTCACCTCCCAGAGTGCTAGGATTACAGGTGTGGACCACCGCTGGCTCAGTTTCTGTTCTTAGTCGGGGTCCTTTCTTTGAATATCTAAGGGACTATTTCATGCAATTATTGATGTAATCACTTCCCAAAGGGGCACTTTCAACAAAATTCAGTCAACAGATATCATTTTTAAATGTCTGCTATTGCTGGAGTAGGTGCTGAGAACCCACAGATGAAAAGAAAAACACCTATTCCCAAGGGAGACTGAAATGTGAATAGAAAATAACAGCACCATGTGACAAGCCGCAGGGATGGGATGAAACGAGTGGTGGTGGTGGCAGTCCGGGGAGGTCTCAGGAGTCTGAGAAGGGAGCCATGGAGGGCTTCCCTGAGGAGGCTACAAGGCTTCCAGGGGCAGGAGTAAGAGCTGGCCAGGTAAAAGGGAAGAGAGGCAGGAAAGAGAGGTGTAAGAAAGCACATTTTCTATAATGAGGGGGCTACTTTTCCCCAGGTAAAAGGGAAGAGAGAGGCAGGAAACAGAGGTGTAAGAAAGCACATTTTCTATAATGAGGGGGCTACTTAAGGTACAGCTGAAACAGTTTAAAAAGGAAAAAAAGCTTGAGCAAAAGGGAGGGGGCTGGGTGGTGCCTGTGGCTCAAAGGAGTGGGACGCTGGCCCCATATGCCAGAGGTGGCGGGTTCAAACCCAGCCCCGCCCCCCCCAAATAACCTGGCAAAAAAGGGAGGGACCTGCTGCCTGCTACAGCAGTGGGTGTTGGATTTTATCCTACCAGAAATAGGCAGGGAGAATTTTGAGCAGGTAGATGATGTGACAGGGGCGAATGGAAAGAAGTGGGGAGAATGACACTGCCAGTGTTCCCGAGTGGGGAAGTGAGTACTGGCTGGCTGGCGCCTACACCCACCCCCTTTCATTTATTTAGTCATTCAACAAATAGTTACTGAGGGTCTGCCATGTACCAGGCTGTAATCCAAGAGCTGGAAATCAGGCAATCAACAGGCATGGCAAGGTCTTTGTTCTCATGGAGACTGACAATAGATAAACAAGTAAACAAGCAAGGAGATATGTGCTGCTAGGGAAATTACACCAGGGGATGGAAGAGTCCCTGGGCAGCAGCTGCCCGCTCGCCCTCCCCGCCAACTCTCCCAACACTTCTGAGTATTTACCAAGCCTCCTCTTGATCTAACTTTGGTTTCCCAGGGAGGCTCTGCTCCTAGAAAATTATCTACAGTAAATAATTAAACCAGCTCTCTCCGTGTTCCTGGTGAGCCTCTCATCTGAGTGATGACAGTCCGAGCTAGTTTTCCCCAGGGCTTGGTCCGCTTTGTCATTTTTGGTTAAGGATCCTTGATTCTCCAGAAGTCTTAAGCCTAAGGTTTTAGGAAGGTCCCAGCGAGCCTGAGACCTTTCCTGACATGGTTCCCATGCAATATCCCTCTTCCTCCCCAAGATCCTCCTCCTCTACAGGGTGGCCATAAAGTTTGTGTGCAATTTAAAATAGAACTTTATGGCCACTCTGGATACAGTCTATCCTTAGGAGTGGAATATTTCATACTATGGTTGAAATTGTGCATTCTTCTCCTCCGAGAAATGCAAACTTTAGGAACAGGTAGGTTTTACCCGGACCCCTGCCTCCCGTCCCCAGATTTCCAGAGAGCAGAGTGGGGGATCTCGGCAGCTAAGCATTCAGGAGTGAGCTCGGGAGCTGGAGGCTAGCTCATCACCATTAGGGCACACTGGTATGTAAGTCAGAGCTCCTCAGTGCCAAAGGGACGCCGCCAAGAACAAAAAAGCAAACGCTGTATTAAATGCAGCTGAAGAAACAAGGGACTGAACAGGCAGATTTCCCAGTGTGCCCCTTAGTCTCCCCCACCGCCCTGTTTGACACATTTACTCACTGTGGGCCCCTCCCCCACCCCTTTTTTTCATAGTATGAAAACTTTCAAAGACACAGGAAAGCTCGCTGGTTAGGGAAATCTAGCAAAAGCCCTGGGAGGGCCTCTTTGATTTTGTCCAGCTTTTTTTGGATACAGTCTGTCCTCTGGAGACTATTAAATTAGGGATGATTAAAGTAGAGCCCCTGCTCTGGTGGGTCTTTTATTTTACACCTTACAAGTTACTTTCACCTTCCTGATCTCATTAAAAACACAAAGTCAGAATTGAAAGGAAATTTAGAGATCATCTCTAGGGGACAGACACTTAGCATATATCGTGCCACTTCCTGAGCTCCTGCCCAGGGTAGACACTGCTAACCCACCATTTGTTCATTCATTTATTGACCACCTATTTACTGGATGCCCTCTGTGTTCTGTATGTCATCTTAGAAATGCAGCAGGAAACCAGGCAGACCTGTTTGCTACCCTTATAGACCTACAAGGGGAAGACAGATATTAAACAAATAATTACATGTATGAAGAGTGTTTTTAAAAGGCAGGTGTGGGGGCAGACAAGGGCCTCACATACTGGGAGGTAACCTGGGGTAGTAAAGGGTCAGGAAAGGCTCCCTGAGGAAGTGATGTATAATCTGAAGTCTAGGGGATTAGGAAATGGAGTCTCTGAGAGGATGAAACAGGAAATATTACATACTAGTATGAAAGCATGAGGCAGGTCATGCTTCATGCTCAAGAAGGGGCTATGGATACTAACTGGAAGTAGGGGTCCAGAGGAGAACCAAGAAGGCTGGTTAAGCCAACCTCAAACATAAAATAGATTGAGGGAGAAAATGGGTGAACGAGTTTGAGCAAAGGTTGGATAGTAGTAGTAGTAGTAGCAGTATTAAGACAGAGTCTCTTCTCTGTTGCCGGAGTAGAATGCAGGGGCACCATCATAGCTCACTGCACCCTCAAACTCCTGGGCTCAAATGATCAATTCTCCTGCCTTAGCCTCTCTCAGCTTCCAGAGAAGCTGGGATGACAGGCATGCATCACCGTGCTTGGCTAATTTTTCTGTTGTTGTTTTTTCTTTTCTTTCTTTTTTTTTTTTTGTAGAGTTTGCTATGTTGCTCAGGCTGGTTTCTAACTGCTGACCTCAAGCAACCATTCAGCCTCAGCCTCCCTATTACAGGCGTGACCCAGCCCAGATATTGTATGTCCTCCTCTTTCTGCCCCAGAAGCAGCCCTTACCTGCTGGCTTTTTTTCCCTTAAGCTATAATTCATTGGGTACCTATTAGGTGTTGGCAATCATCATGAGTTCTCCTATCTTCCTTACGAGATTAAGTATTATTTTCAGCTTCACAGATGCAGAAAAAGGCTTGGAAGGACTAGAAACACTTGCTAAGGTTGGCTATTAAGTAGGAGGTAGAACTACGATTGGAACGCATACTCGACTGGCTTCCTAGGTAGCTGCACTTGCCACAACTCCTCACTGTCATAAAATCCCAGGATCGAGGCTGGCTCTAGCAGCAAAACTTGGAAAGCCACAGATCTTTGACCCAGGAATCCAAAATACTATAGGAAAGGGTGAGCAGAGATGCCCCGGGTGGGCCCACACCAGCAGGAAGAGGGCTGAGCAGTAGGACCCGACTTGTGGCGTGGGAACCAGTGAGAAGCGAACAAGAGGCGGTCTCTGGGTTGCTGTAGGAGCGGACTATGGGGAGGTTCCCTGCTCTAACCCACTGCCCGCCCGGTTAATCATTTCCTGACCTTCCTTCTCTCACCCTGTCTGCAGGATTGCCACATACGTCTTCCTCCTCCCTCTGCTCGCCTCCGGGCCCCGTAGCTCCTTCGCCGGGTTTTGCAAAGAGCCCCAACTTTGAGGTCATGCTTGTTATAACCCCGGACTTTTTTGCAGGCCTTGCCTCAGTTAGATCCAGGCTCGCTCAGTTATAAAGCCGCCCAAGCCACTGGTTGAGGTTTCCTATCTCCTTCAACTCTTTTCCACAAAGAAGAGATGCAGGCATCCAATCTTGGCATGGATTAGATTAGCAAATTACAGACTTGGTTTCCCCTGTGGTAAAAAGGGGATGGCAACAGCAGTTGGCAGGGTGTTCTGAGGTTTAAATGAGGTATTGTCTGTAAGGTGCTTGCGGGGAGACACCAGTAGGTGTCTAACAAATGTTAGGTCCCTTCCCTTTTTTAATCACCTGGTAATGGGGACCTTCAGCAAGTACAGGTTAGGGTTATCCCACTTAAACTTCCAGCGGTGGTGAGGTATGAAGGTCCGACAACGTAGCTAGGGAATGCAGATGGTAAGTCACAGCAAGAGGGTTTGAAACCAGGTTCATGGGCGCCCCTGTGAGCCCAGACACGCAGCATCCAGATGACTAGGTAAGGCCACGGACGATAACATAAAGTCAGGACTGCCCTAGGACCCACGAAACCTGCTGGGCTCCCGGAACAGGCCCTTAACCTCTCCGACCTGATTCATGTGTAAAATGGGGGCTATAAGGGCTGCGCGCTCGAGTGGTTTTTATTTTCTTCTTCACACTTTGACAGATTTTCTACCGTGTAGCCCGCTGTAGTCAGACCACCACACACTACCCAGGATCAGTCCCCTCTGCCCGACCGGCCCCGGGGTGACCCGGCTTGGCGCCTCTCCCTCCGGGTGGGTGCTAGGGGAAGCCTCAGCCGCCGGGGTGGCGGAGTTGGGAAAGTCACTTCGGAGCGCAGCCTGACACTGCGCCACCGGCTGGTGCGCGCCAGGACCCGCCCAGCGGGAGCGGACGGGGGCGGGCATGGGGCGGGGCCGGCCCGAGGGCGGGGCGGGGCTGGCCTGGGAAGGCGGAAGCCTCCAGTTCCAGGTTGGCTGCATAACCCGGATCTCGGACTTATACGTTCTCCGGAGCGGGAAGCCGAGAGACGGCGGACAGGAAAACCCGGCGCCCGGAAACCCTTGCTTTCTTTGACGCAAGGGCTCAGGACGCAGCCGCCGTCGGCCGAACGCCCGGCTAGGAGAGACCTCAGACGGAGCCTCCGGAGTTCCTCCGCCCTCACTTCACCCGGTCCCGAAGCCTCAGTTCTCCCCGCCGCCCTCCTCGTGGCCATGGAGTGTCCACACCTGAGCTCCAGCGTCTGCATCGCTCCAGACTCAGCCAAGTTCCCCAACGGCTCCCCGTCGTCCTGGTGCTGCAGCGGTGAGTGCGGCCACGGGCCGGCCCAGCCGCGCACCCGAGGCCCCGGCTCTGCCCGGCCTGCCGTCTAGGGGCCGCGGGCGCCAGGCGCGCAGTCTGGGAGAGGGATTAGGGCGAGCCGGGCCCGGCGGGCTGGATAGGGGTACGCGGTGAAGCCGGACACAGGCAAGAGTGGTGGCGGCTCCTTTGTTTCCTGCGGCCCGACGGCCGGCCGGGTGAAGGAGAGGCCCTCGAGAGGCGGGAGTCCGGGGAGGCCTCGAGCGCGTGGGGGCAGCGGCGGGCGGGGACCCTGGCCTGCGGCTCGCGCCCCTTGCCCCGCCCTGCCGTGCCCGGGGGCTGAGCTCGCAGGTGTTGCCGGGTTGGAGGCTGTGGGGGCGGGTGTCGACCCCAGTGGGGCTGCTGCACGTGTGGCGGGGCCCCAGTTGCGTTCCTTCGCTGACCGGACGGGAAAAGCGCCGCTCTTCGGACGCAGCTTTGTCTGGGCTGCCGGTCGTGCGGGGCCCCTCTTTGCAGACTGCCCCGGCCCCGCTTTCTTTCCCTTCCTCACAGGTTCGGGCATCCCGAAGCCCCGAGAGGCGCTGGGAAGCTCGCGGCCGCGGTCAGAGTCTTTCTTCGGCCAAGGAGGGGTGAAGTTTGCAAACAGGCTGCGGGTGAAAAAGCTCAGAGATCGAGCCAACAGCTGCTTTGGAGGGGCCGCTCCAGTTTGATTTTCAGACCTTTTGGGTTGTCTGAAATTGCGTTGGGATCCCCGCACTCATGTGCTGTAAAACAGTTAATACGTTTATGTAATGCTTTCGAGTAGCTGAAGCATTTTAACTCCTCCTGCTGGCCCCCTTGGAAGCCCCGGTGCCCTCTCATTGTCTGCTCTAGCGACTTAGGATCGCACCGGCCACACTGCTTTGATTACTTCCTGGTAGGGCCCTGGTGCCGCCGCTAGAGTCTTTGTTTATTAGCTTTGAAGTGATCACTGGTAGCTTGGGTTGTAGTGTAAAATTTGAATTGTTCACTTCAAAAATCTTAAGCTCATTTGAAGAAATCACAGAAGACCAGCAATGGTACGATTTAGCTCTGACATTTCTCATTGTGAGCCGGAGCTGGGAAGATAGTCCAGAGAATGCCTTCATACTTTTGACAGGTTACTGCTTAAATGGTGATTATGTCCTTGGAGAAAAACATGATTAGCACCACAAAGAAATCTGTACTCTAGGATAAGAAATAGAAATATCCGGTTTCTTGGAGCTCTTAGACATTTGATGTTTTACTTGCCTTTGTAAAGTCAAGTATCTTTTTCTGTATGAAGAATTTTAAAATTAAATAGTTAATAGGTTTCACAGTGCAGTATGGCAGTCCTTTTGTGAGGATGCAGAAACTTGTATCCACGAGCTCTTACCTATGCATCTGTATATAACAGTGAGTGTTGAGTATGGAACAACAGATACACTGCCTAACAGATTGGTTAGTGGTACCTTAGCTGTCACTGTAACTATAGGTGTGAAGCTATAACTTATTTTTTTTCCAAAATAAATTTTGGGGAAAAAAAGACCAAAGTAAGCGTTAGGAAAAGCATACCTCAGGAGGAATGGTGAGATTACTCTTGGTCATCTGTAGGAAACTATAGGAATACAAAATGGACTATTAGCACGCTTATGACTTTTTCTAAGGTAAAATCAAATCAAACGTTAAAATGGCTTCACTGGACACATGTATCTAAAAAGAAAGAAAGAAATACGCAAGTGGCAGATATCCTGTTCTGAGTCAGACTTGCCTTTATCAGTCAAGGGGTCTACTTGACTGAAAAAGAGATGCAGAAAATTGAGCATCTCTTGAGAAACTTAAGTTAAAATGGAGCATAAAAGAAACTCATGCCAAAAGCAGGAACAAACTGGTACCCTTAGCCGTGATGAAGGGTAATTTTTGTCCAAGGGATAGGATGTTATCTTTGCATTTTGAAACAGTTTGCCTGATATTGGTTTGCAAGGTGATTCTATTCACTAACTTGGATTTGTAAAACCGGTAGTTTTGCAACTTTGTGTGGGTTTTTCTTCTTTCCACACTCTGAATTGAACACATAATATGGGGGCCTTCCATTTTAACTTGTTGGCATCTTTTTGTTCATATAATCCAGCATTACTCTATTAAGCTTGATCTTGTTCTTGCCTGCCTGTTATTTTAGCAATTAAATGATTAGTAAATCTGTGAGTCTTTAACGATCATGATTTAGCGTCTTGGAGTGTTTTGTATTATGGTATTTTTTCTCCAACTCTCTTGAATTTTATTATTTTTCTGTAGGGAAACAAGGTTAGCCAATGTGTTGAATAAGACTGTGACTGGGTATTGAGTCTGATTATGTTCTTATTAAGGAGGGGAAAAAATCCCTAGTTTGGCATTAGGACAATAAAAGTAATGTCCTTGTTTTTTTTTTTTTGAGCTTGCAGTTACACCACAGTGAGACAGCCAAGCAAATTGCAAAAGACCAACATCCTAGACTGTACCAGTTAGCAGTACATCCTTGGACGAGTACTGTTTTGAGTATCAGTTTCATTATGTCATCTGTTAAAAAAAAAAAAGGGTAATGCTTAGCATTTACTTCACAGGTAGCTGTTAGGATGAACAAGATCATTTTTCGTGAAAACTTTAAGAAACTCCTGTACATTATTGAAGTAATAGTTGGTATTACAGGTCAAAGCATTTTTATAAAGAGGAATGAATAATTAAATATCTAAAGCCCATTAATGGAGCCTAGAATAGGCTGGCTTTATACTGCACTATGCTTTAACAAGGAGATATAGAACTCAACAAGATTAGAAGGGGTAAGAAGTAATTGTACTTCAGAATTAACTTGAGCTTCTTATCTATGGAAGGCACTGTGTTTTAGGTTATATAATTGTGTACTGCAGAGGTTCTTACACTTTTCTTAGGACTACTTTGTACTCTTAAAAAAATTGGGAATCCAAAGAGCCTTTGTTTGTATGGCTTATTTTTACTGATATTTCTCATTGGAAATTAAAACTGAGAAAAAGTTAAACTATGTATTTATTAATTTACTTATATATAACAACAGACCTGTTACCTGTTAATGTTGTTGAAAACAAAAATTTAGTGAGAAGAATTGCATCAATTTACTTTTTTTCAGTTCTTTTTGTTTAGCTTTATAAGCGACAACTGGGTTCTCATATGCTTCTGTAGTCTCTTGAAATAATGACACATCATGTAGCCTCTGGCACACTCCATTGCATGATTGTGAGAGAACAGGAGCAAACAATAAAAGTACCATCTTTTTTTTTTTTTTTTTGAGACAGCGCCTCAAGCTGTCCCCCTGGGTAGAGTGCCGTGGCATTTCAGCTCACAGCAACCTCCAACTCCTGGGCTC
>NW_003852406.1:15759473-15771208 GCF_000181295.1 Otolemur garnettii
GGTTGAGCCACAGGCACCGAGCCAAAAAGTACCATCTTAATAGTATTTATGGAAATACTTTTGACCTTCTGGACCTCCTGAAAGGGTCCTGGAAATTCTCAGGGGTCCAGGACCGCTGTTTGAGAACCCATTGATGTACAACTATAGTAATAAAGACACCTGTTCTTACCAGAATAATTTTTAAAAATATTAGAGAAATCCTTAAGGTTTTGAGGCTAGCAACATTTATATCTTTGTAGAGAATTGGAGTTTTTGAAATGTATTAGCTGGGAAACAGATCATTAGGTTTTAGGAGTCCCCTCTGTGAAAGTTACTATCTAATCTAGTTTTGGGAAGAGACAGGAAGCCTTAGAAGATAAATTTGTGTGGGGGTTTAAGGTAAATGTTGAAAATAGCAATTTCCTAATAAAGTAAAGATGATTTCTACCTAGTTGTTCCTAAAGGCATTCTAGTTTTAAATGAAAAAAAAAAAGGTTTTAAAGGAAAATGAGGGCATTCTCTCAAGTTTTTTTGTTATGTGCACATACCAGATGTTATTTTCAGAAGCTGGAGGCTTAGGCATTCCTTTTGTGTGTGTGTAAAAGAGTTCAACCAGTGTCAAAATATAGGGAAAAACACCAGTTTAAAAAGATGCCCTGAATATAACTGTTTTAACAACTAAGAAAAGCTATAAACAAAGCATTTGTACTTCAGAAGTTTGGGTTAAATAGTGACTTAAATTGGAGATATTTTAATAGCATAGGCATGAGAATTTTCCCCTGATTAATTCTTCAAAGAGTTGAAAGTGCCTCTTTAAGTTTTCAATACACTTGTTCTCAAATTACTCTACCCAAGAAAAGTGTGGGTCAAATATTCTGTAATTTGGGGTGGATATTGAAGATAAACCCTTTTTTAAAAGAGTCAGTAGGATGAGGTGTTGATTATTGGTTCATTGTCAGTGGTGATAAATTTATAATTGGCTGATTAGTTTGTGATAAAGGTGAGAAATCTTGATGGCGTGATGGGTTATTTTGTACTACGTATCGTGTTTCTCTCACAACCTACATTTAAAGGAGACTCTTATTTGCCCAGTGGACTAAATTTCCTAGATAGGATCAGTCATTTGTTCATCATTAGGCCTACTACATTTATTGCTTTTTAGTAACATTCTATGGTGTATTTATTAAGTTACTGGCACTTAATAGGACACTCAGTAAACATTTGCTTAATGAATGAAGGAACTTTTCATTTAGTTCATTTAGTTTTATTTAGTTGTGGCGGTAATGGTCTTTAACTTTATGTTGAAAATAAATGCAGGGTAAGTGAGCTTCCCCCTAGAATGCTCGCACCAGCCCTCATTCCCAGTATTTTACTCAATAAAGTAACTTTGGCTGGATTCTGAGCAGATGACCATCTGTAATGTTGTTACTATGATGAGTTTGTATTCTGTTGCTATTCTGTATTTATAGACAGCAGGTCTAGAGGCATTCCTAGTTTTAAAGTTCCTCATTCATTAAGCAAATGCTTCCTGAGTGTTCTATTAAGTATAAATCTGAATGGGTCAGTTAAAAAGTCAGTGGACAGGCTGGCACTGTGGCTCACACTTGTAATCCTTGCAGTCTGGGAGGCCAAGGCACGATCATTTGAGCTCAAGAGATCAAGAGCAGACTGAGCAAGAGTGAGACCCCTATCTCTGCAAAAAAAGGAAAAATCAGTAGCTACTACTGCACATGTAGTCCCAGCTATTGGGGAGGCTGAGACAGGAGAATCACTTGAGCCTAGGAGTTGGAGGTTGCATGAGCTATGATGATGCTACTGTTCTCTGGCCTGCATGAGAGAGGGAGACTCTGTCTTTTTAAAAAAAAAAAAGAAAGAAAAAATCAGTGGCCAGGTGATACTTTTTTCATATTAATTCTGAAGGGTAATATTTGAGTTTTATATACCTTTCTGAAGAATTTAAACTTTTTAGGTAATACTTAACAAGGCTTAAGTCAAATGGAGTTGTCTTTCTAGCCTTCCTGGCAATTTTCCTCTCCTATCCCATTGCCTAGAACCTTAAAGCAGCCTCATCCTATTTCCAAAGTCACTAATAATTGGCAGTAGATGTGAAAGACCTCAAATTTAGAATGTACTCCATATATTTGTTTGAACAGGCTGCAATCTAGAGATTGAGTCTAGTATTTTCCTTTTGTGAAGAGTTTTTGGTTTGTTTTTTTTTTTTTAGAGACAAGAGTCTCACTTTGTCACCCTCAGCTGTGGCGTCACAGCTCACAGCAACCTTCAACTCCTGGGCTTAGGCGATTCTCTTGCCTCAGCCTCCCAAGTAGCTGAGACTAAAGGCACCTGCCACAACACTCGGCTATTTTTGTTGTTGTTGCAGTTTGGCCTGGACTGGGTTTGAACCTGCCACCCTTGGTATATGGGGCCAGCGCCCTACTCATTGAGCCACAGGCGCCGCCCTGTGAAGAGGTTTTGACATACTTATTAGAAATTATTTCCCAAATAGTATACTTAATAGTACGTAAAGAACATCCCTCATAGCCTAAGCAGAAAGGTTGAGGGGGGAGAAACTTTTTGGTTTCCTGTTATTTATCCTCAAAATAATTCCTTCTTATTGTTCTTTGCTTTCACACTTTTTAGCCTTAGGCTCATATAATATTCTACTTTTTCCTCATTGAAATTTATGTAATTTCCTTTTCTACTGGAATATAAAAGATTAATTTTGGATCCTTCAAGCTAGATTTAGAAATACTTAATACTTACGTTTTCATAGTGTTTGTATAATGGTTCAATAAGCAGACCAGTGAGTAATTTTGTTTGTAGTTCAATGAGTAAATTTAAATTCCTGTTTTAAAAAATTTAATTGAATAGGTCCTCCATCAGGGAATCATTTACATGTACATTTCCCCCAGCCTAACCTGGTTTGTTTTTTCTTTTTTAGCTTTTCCCCTTTTCTTGAGCCTGTTCTATGTATTTTTTCCTTTGAAAACAAAATGTTAGTCTTTGGTTGAACTGCACTTTCTTACCTACTTATATATGGGTTTTGTGTTCAACCTAGATATTGGAATAGATTTACTAGATAGCTGAACAGCGTTTGAAATGGAAAATGTAGACTGTTAATGTATTTTGGTGTTTTATGGTTATTCATAGCTTCTCTAGACAGGAGAGCAACTGTGTTCTGGGTGTTTTAATAGAGCTTTCCTGGACAGATGGCTTAGAAGGAAGTACTTTAATAGGTTCTCAGTAGGGGCTAGTACTTTTTGGAGGGTGTATTTGTGATGGAGCTTACCTTGATTGACAGTTTAGAATCCCGAGAATAGCAGTAACAGCTTGTTCATCTTACATAGAATTGTCTTGTGCCAAGACCTCTGAAGATGCTCTGAGAGTTCTGTGTAATAGTCTGTTTTGAGCATGTAGGTAAGTGTAAGTATCTTTGAAACTAAAAGGAGATACACCTAAAAATTTTTCATTGCAGTGCATCTTGTAATCTTACGGGGTTATTCAATAAACGTTGACTTAGAAACTTGTAAATAGAGATCATCTTTTTAACTGCTGTGAGCCTCCAGATGTTACTATCTATAGCAATTCCAGATGTTTTCACATCTATGGTTTTACTAAGTAGGAGGAGAACTGAGAATAACATAAAGTCACTTCAAAGCAGTTTGCTAGCATTTAATCCTGACTAATTTAATTAACTACCCATCCTTGAAGTTTTTCCTGTTTTATAGATTATGAAACTGAGACAAGGTTAAGAGTTGCCTAAGACGCTTGGAGGTATTGATGATAGCCCAAAACTTAAATTCAAATACTGTTCAAACTTTTAGCTTGCTTTTTAAAAGCAGGGTCTTTATTTTGCCATTCAGTAACTTAATGCTTGATAATTTAAAAGATTTAAAGTGTTTGGAAACATATTTAAGTAATTTATTTGAAGATATTTTTTAATAATTTCTTTCTTTTTTTTTTTTTTTTTTTTTTACAGTTTTTGGCTGGGGCTGGGTTTGAACCCACCACCTCCGGCATCCGGGGCCGGCGCCCTACTCCTTTGAGCCACAGGTGCTGCCCTCTTTGAAGAGTTTTGACATAAGAATACATTTTAAGTCCTGCATCTTGAAAATTATTTATTTTAAAAGTCAGTATTTGGTTACTTCCCTGAACCAGTTTATTTTCATATGGTTCATACCTTAAATTTATCACTATCTTGAACTCCACTGAACCAAGTCACACACTACAGCCGAAAGCCTGAACCAATTTATTAATTGAAGTGCTGGCCTAGGACTGGGTGCGGTGGCTAATGCCTATAATCTGTTAAGTGGGGAATGGGGGGCGGGAGGGTAGGGAGAGGATTGCTTGAGCTCAGGAGTTCGAGCCCAGCCTGAGCAAGAGGGAGACTCCATCTCTAAAAAAATAGCCAGGCTTTGGGGAGGGCACCTGCAGTCTCAGCTACTCAGTAGGCTGAGGCAAGAAAATTGCTTGAGCTGTGAGCTATGACCCCTTGGCAGTACCCCAGGGTAACTGAGTGAGATTCTGTCTCTAAAAAATAAAGTGTTGGCCAGTTGGAACAAGGAATTGGTAATATAATTGGAAGAAAACAACTGTTTTGAATGTCAGATTTGTCACACTTAGACCTAATTTTTCTGCAGGCTGAAATTTGCATTACTTCAGACACAATAAGTCAACCTCTGTATAGCTATGGATATAATGCAGTAAATTTTTTATTATTTAAAAAAATTGTTTCAGTTGTTGAAGTCTTCCCCCCTTTTCCATTTTTTCATTTTATTTCTGGCAGAGGAGATTCTTCTTGGAGGTGGTTTGTTGTGGGGTGGAGAAGGGAGAGAATTGGTAAAGTATGGAATTTTGCTTTTGCCTCTGGTAGCTTGGAAATCTTTGCTTTTAGGCAACATAGTTTGTTGATTCCATTTAGTTATAGTCTAAGATTTTCCAGTTGTATTTCCTGTAAAAGTTAATTATAGTCTTTAAACTATAGATGACTGTAATAACTGCAGAGCTTAAAACAGATTTCTCCCTCTTAAGATACAATGAGAAGTATATATGTAAGCTGTTTATACAAGTGTAAAATCCGGATGAGTTTAGGATTTTGAAAACTGCTATTGAAATTAAACTTGGGGCTTGGCGCCTATAGCTCAACCGGCTAAGGCGCCAGCCACGTACACCTAAGGTGGCGGGTTCGAATCCCCAGCCCGGACCCACCAAACAACAATGACGGCTGCAACCAAAAAATAGCCGGGCGTTGTGGCGGGCGCCTGTGGTCCCAGCTACTTGGGAGGCGGAGGCAGGAGACTCGCTTGAGCCCAGGAGCTGGAGGTTGCTGTGAGCTGTAATGCCACGGCACTCTGCCCAGGGGGACAGCTTGAGGCTCTGTCTCAAAAAAAAAAAAAAAAGAAATTAAACTTGGACATTGAAAAATGAAATTTGCAATTGCCTTAGGTGTTTGTGTTAGTGAGATAGTTGACAATAAATGATACCTAATTTAATTTTGTCACAAGCTTTGAAGGGGGAATTGAGTGTTTAAGATAAACCAGTTTATATCTTTAAGAGATAATTATAACCAACTAGATTTTATCTGGAGACTTTGTACTCTGCTTTAGGATTGAATAGTTTATCAGTGAGCTGTTTTCTATTCTTCTTCTTTTTTTTAGAGACAGAGTCTTACTTTATTGCCATTAGTAGAGTGTTGTGGCGTCACAGCTCACAGCAACCTTCAACTACTGGGCTTAGGTGATTCTCTTGTCTCAGCCTCCCGAGTAGCTGGGACTACAGGAACCTGCCACAATGCCTGGATATTTTTTTGTTGCTGTTTGGCCGGGGCCAAGTTTGAACCCACCACCTTTGGTATATGGGGCGGGTGCCCTACTCACTGAGCCACAGGTACTGCCCTCATCGTTCTTGAGTAGAAGTTCTATCCTCTTACTTTTTCTTTGTCGTAGCTGGTAAATGATGAGCCTGCCTTGTAGAATTGCTTGCCTGTTTATCCTTGACTCTTCCTCTATTTTTACTGTCTCATCACCAGGAAAAACTCATATTTCTGCAGGTTTAATATAACTGATTATATGATAGTATACTTAATTATTGTAGCTTCTTTAAATCTTTGCCCTTACTGACCAAACCCAGGTTTTCTTTTTTAAATAATAAATTTTGTCTGTTTCTTTGCCTTGAACATTTGATATGGGATGATACTGGGATGTTAATATTCAGAGCAAAGTTTTTGAAGATCAAGTTGAAATTTCCAGGAAACAAATTTCTGTGATAGAATGTTTCTCTGGGATAATCAATAGATAACATGCTAGAAAAAGGTTCTGGGAGGACATTAGACTTTTGTTTTATTTATTTATTTTTTTTTTGCAGTTTTGGCCAGGGCTGGGTCTGAACCCACCATCTCCAGCATATGGGGCCAGCGCCCTACTCCTTTGAGCCACAGGTGCTGCCCCTGATATTAGACATTTTTTGAAAATAATTATATAGGCTCGGCACCTGTGGCTCAAGCGGCTAAGGCGCCAGCCACATACACCTAAGGTGGCGGGTTCGAATCCCCAGCCCAGGCCCGCCAAACAACAATGATGGCTGCAACCAAAAAATGGCTGGGCATTGTGGCGGGCGCCTGTGGTCCCAGCTACTTGGGAGCCTGAGGCAGGAGACTCGCTTGAGCCCAGGAGTTGGAGGTTGCTGTGAGCGTGATGCCATGGCACTCTACCCAGGGGGAATAGCTTGAGGGTCCGTCTCAAAATAAAAAAAAAAAAAAAGAAAGAAAATAATTATATAATGTAAAAACCATGGAACTGGCACATTATTGATTGAGCAATTTCATTTTTTTTTATTGTTTGGGATTCACTGAGGGTACAAAGAATTAGGTTACACTGATTGCATTTGTTAGGTAAAGTCTCTCTTATAATTGTGTCCTGCCCTCAGGACATGTGCCATACACTGTGAGCCCCCAACTTCCTCCCTCCTCCCCTCTCCCTGCTCCCACATTCCCCTGCCCGCCACAGATTGAGCAATTTAAAATTTTAGTTTTACGCAGCAGAATGTAAATTGATTTAGGTGAAAGTAACTCTCATTCCGTGTGAATTGCTTTGGATGTTAATAGTGAGATACTCTAGCATTTGAGAATGTGCCCTACAACACTAAGGATCAGGCTTCACTTTATGTGTATGAAGTGGCTCCCAGAGCTTAGCATTCATGCCAAGAAAATTTAATTCTGAGAGCTTAACTGCGTTAGTTTCATTTTACTCACTTTGAGTGTTTCGTTTGTATGTAGTTTAAGAACCTCATTTTAAAAATGTATTTTCAGTCTTTGAATGTGTGTGTGTGTGTGTGTGTGTGTGTGTGTATGGATCTGTTAACATATATACGTGTGTATATATGTACATTATATGTTATAAAATGTGTAATATATATGTACATATATACACACACATATATGTTAACAGATTTTTTAACATAAAAAATCTTTTGGGAAAAGATTTTTGGGAAAAGATGTGTGTGTGTGTATATGTGTACATTATATATTACAAAATATATAATGTATATATGTATGTATTCTATTTCCCAAAAGAGATTTTTGGGAAAAGATGGGTCAGATTTGAAAATTGTGTCTATTGATTGTAAAAAAAAATTCCCACTTAATTTTTTTTAAATAATTAGAGTTACTGTTTAAAAAAAAATTATAGGCTGGGCACAGTGGCTCACGCCTGTAATCCTAGCACAGTGGGAGGCTGAGGTAGGTGGATTGCCTGAGCTCACAAGTTGGAGACCAGCCTGATCCAGAGTGAGACCCTGTCTCTAAAAATAGCTAGGTGTTGTGGTGGGCACCTATAGTCCCAGCTACTTGGGAGGCTGAGGCAAGAGAATCAACTTAAGCAAGAGAATCGCTTTCTATTTATGAAGAAATAGAAAGGAAAAAATACAAACTGGGCATGTACCATATATTTATACTCTGCCTAAAGGGTTAGATATTCAATATTCTAAAACATAGGCACTTGCAAACTCCAAAAACATTAACTCCTTTAATTTTATTTATTTATTTATTTATTTATTTATTGAGATAAGAGTCTCGCCCTCAGTAGAGTGCCATGGGGTCACAACTCACAGCAATCTCAAACTTGGGCTTAAGCAATTCCCTTGCCTCAGCCTCCCAAGTAGCTGGGACTACAGATGCCCACTACAACGCTCTGCTGTTTTTCTTATTATTTTTGTCACTGTTGTTTAGCAGGCCCTGTAAGGGTTCAAACCCACCAGCCCCCGTGCATGTGGCTGGAATCCTAACCACTGAGTTACTAGCGCTGAGCTTGCCCTATTGATTTTAAAAGAGTAAAGAATTTTCCAGCTCACCAATAAATACAAGTGTGGTACCTCCCCCTGCACCTGAGCTGTGTGCTTCAGTGCTAACTTTTATTACATAACCACCAAGAACTAGGAAGAGAATTGTACAATGCAAATATTAAACCTATTATTTTGTAAGGAAAGTCTTTGATATTAGAGTTCCTAAACCTCAGAATTATTTTATTTACTTTTGGGAGGGAGTATTTCCTTCTATATAAGAATCTTTTCTTATGTTGCATACACTTGCTGTTGTTTTGAAATAATAGTCACGTGGTATTTACATTTATGATTTGACTCATTTATTTAAAAGTGCTACTATTGTTTAACCATGGATTTGCTTAGTCAGGCTTTTGGCAAAAGCATAGAATTACATCAGATCTTGCTACGTTAAATAAATGGAAATATTAGGTATCAGAATTTTTCTTGGTTATTGGAGGCTTTTGTTTTCATTCTCCATGCAGATCAGCTTCATAGGGATGTTATTTTTGAAACAACACAGACTCCTGGTAGCCTGTAGCTATTTGTGTCTCGTCTCTCAAAGGCAAAAGTAGCCCGTTTTGACTTTGATTTAATAATCTGCCTTGGCTCTAGTGGTTTTCATCCTTACCCCTGCTATATTTTCCCCTCATTTGGGAACACAGTTCCAGTATTTAAGCTGAGGATAGTGTAGTGGCTTCATTAGATGTTTTTCAGCAAAGCGGTCTGGAGAGTTTGCATTAGGAGTGATAACAAATTTGTTTAATGCGGTACAGTTTTTGAGAATATATTGTTTCACACACATTGTTTCTATATGTTGTATCCATTTGATGTTGAAAACATCAGAAATCCATTTAAAAATAAAGAGTTTGAGCCAGTGGGGGGGGACCAACCTTATGGATCAGAATTTGCCTCTGTGTGGGGAAGTCAGCAGGACCAGATGCCCTCTTTTCTCTGGCTCTGGAGGTATCTGGATCTGTGAACATATAGATGACAAATTTTGACAAATTTTGGCTGGCTTTGGAATTATATCCACTAGCTGAGGACATATACTCTTAGCTTTACAGATTAGCCTCACACTGTAGGGAATTCTGTAGGTGCCTGGCCCCAGATGATAAACTCCTAATCTAATTTTTATGCTGTGTAATAGATTTTAGACATTTTCTAAGATTTAAAAAATAGCTTGGGCAGTTTCATGAAATGATATGATTGTTATGTCTGTTTACCTTTTAAAGGTTAATTCATGTTTTGGAATAGTAATATACAGTTCTCATATATACAGTTAAGTCATAATATCAAAGGGCTTAAAATAGAAAAGTCTCCTCCCCCATCCTCAGTTCTTTTGCCCACAGACAACCTCTTGAAGGTCTGTTTACCTTTCTTTCATATTTGCCTATCTACATCTAAGTAATAATCTTGTTATTTCTTTATTACTTTTAGGCATTTTTCCTTAACATCTTGCTGTGGTAAGTGAAGACTTTACACTTCTGTTCCTCTCACCATTTACCAAAATGAAATTAGCTCACATATTTTGGTTAATATAGTGGTTATTTTTTCATTCTTGTATTTTTCCTTGAGCTAATTGTCTTTTTAAAAAATTGCTTTGTTGGCTTGGCGCCTGTAGCTCAGCTGCTAGGGTGGCAGCCACATACACCAGGATTGGCAGGTTTGAACCCAACCCAGGCCTGCCAAACAACAATGACAACTATAATAAAAAAATAGCTGGGCGTTATGTGGGTGCCTGTAGTCCCAGCTACTTGGGAGGCTGAAGCAAGAGAATTGCTTAAGCCCAAGAGTTTGAGGTTACTGTGAGCTGTGATGTAACAGCACTCTACCGAGGGCAACATAGTGAGACTCTGTCTCAAAAAAAAAAATTGCTTTGTTTACCTTCTATACATTTTCTCTTAAATGTTTCTGTAAACTTCTCAAATGTCTATGAATATTGTTTTCCAGGTATTTTAACAGATTAGATAATTTCATAGCAGTATACTTTTCTGAAAACTTCCTTGTAGAACCTTCTATCCTCTGTTTCCATTTGAAATACTTTCTAGGCCTACTGGATTTTTTTTTTGAGACAGAGTTTCTCTCTCTCACCCTCTGTAGAGTACCAATGATGACATAGCTCACAGCAACCTCAAACTCCTGGCCTCACATGGTCCTCTTGCCTCAGGCTCCCAAGTAGGTTGGACTACAGGCGCCCCCACATCTAATTTTGTGTTTTTAGTAGAGATGGGGGTTTCACTCTTGCTCAGGCTGATAAAGAAAATTCTTTGTGTTATAAATCTGATAGCATATTCCTCCCCCCATATTTACATACCTAAATTCTTCTTTTCTTTCTTTCTGGAACTTGTATTAATTGTATGTTGGGTGTCTTGGGTGGAACCACTATTTCTCATATGTGTGTGTGTGTGTGTGTGTGTGTGTTTGCCTTTAGGTTCTAGTTTCTGGAATATTTCCTTGATTTTTTCTTCTTTTACGCCTTCTGTTAATTTTGATCATCATATTTTTAATTTTCTAGAGCCCTTTCTCTTTTTCTGGCTATTCTTTTTTTTTTTGAGACAGAGTCTCACTATGTCGCCCTGGGTAAAGTGCCTGTATCACAGCTCACAAGCTCACAGCACCCTCACACTCTTGGGCTTAAGTGATTCTCCTGCCTCAGCATCCCAAGCATACGGGACCACGGGTACCTGCCACAAAACCCGGCCATTTTTTGGTTGTAGTTGTCATTGTTTGGCGGGTCCTGGGTTGGGTTCAAACCCGCCAGCTCCAGTTTATGTGGCTGGTGCCTTAGCTGCTGAGCTGCAGGCGCTGAACTTGGCTGTTCTTTTTTGATATATCTTGTTGTTTTTGTTTTGCAATATCTTCTCTTATTGCTTTATCAGCTTAAAGTTAGTTTTGAAGTTTTTCTGTCCTATCTGTATTGTTTCTATTCCAGGTTCCTTTTTTATTTTTTATTTTTTTGAGACAGTCATACTCTGTGCCCTGGGTAGAGTGTCGTGGCATTGTAGCTCACAACAACCTCAAACTCTGGGGCTCGAGGGATCCTTTTGCTTCAGCCTCCTGAGTAGCTGGGACTGCAGGCACCTGCTACAACACTATCTACTGTTTTGAGAGTCGGAATCTTGCTCTTGCTCCAGCTAGTTTTGAACTCTGGAGCTCAGGCAATCTTCTGACCTTGGCCTCCCAGAGTGCTAATATTACAGGCATGAGTCACCACACCCAGCTTTTATTTTTCTTTTTAAAGAGACTGTCTTTAAAAAAAAAAGTGATTTTCTCAGATTGAGAGATTTCTTTAAAGATCTCTTTGTCTTTTTTCATGTAAGAGCAAATCACGCCTATAGCTCAACCGGCTAAGGCGCCAGCCACGTACACCTAAGGTGGCGGTTCGAATCCCCAGCCCGGACCCGCCAAACAACAATGATGGCTGCAACCAAAAAATAGCC
>NW_003852406.1:15771611-15775017 GCF_000181295.1 Otolemur garnettii
GTTGAGCTATAGGCGCCGAGCCTGCTTTATTAATTTTAAATGTACCTTCTGTTTGTAGTGTATTTCCCTTCGGATAGTTTGCAGACACACACACCTTTATCCATAGTTCTTTTCCCGTCCCCTCAGAACAGGACTGTTTTTTCACAGAATATTGGTCAAAAGCAGGATGTTTAAGCTAGATGTGGTGGTGTAGGTGAGTAGTCACAGCTATAGAGGCAGCTTGAGCTCAGGAGTTTGAGATCAACCTGGGGAACATAACAACACCCTTTCTCTTAAAAAAAAAAAAGTCAGGACATTTAATACTGATACAATACTATTAGCTAATGCACACTCCATGTTCGGATTTCTTCACTTGTCCCAATAATGTCCTTTATTACTATTTCCCCTTTCTACCTATCCCACTATCATGGATCTAATCTAAGATCATATGTTACATTTAGTTGTTGTAACTCTTTAGTCTTCTTTAATCTCCAATAGTTCTTTAGCCCTTCTTTATCTTTCGTGTTTTGGGATTTTTGAAGAATTTATTTCAGTTATTTTATAGAATGTTCTTTTTATTATTATTTTTTTTTATTAAATCATAGCTGTGTACATTAATGCAGCCATGGGGTACAGTGCTGGTTTTATATACAAGTTGAAATATTTTCATCCAACTTGTTAACATAGTTATTTTCTTAGTTATTGTGTTAAGACATTTATATTCTACATTTAGAAAGTTTCACATGTACCCTTGTAAGATGCCCCATAGGTGTGGTCCCACCAATCACCCTCCCTTATAGAATGTAATTAATTTGAGATTTTCTAGTTCCTCATGCTTAGATTGAGGCTATGCATTTTTTCAGTAGGAATGTAACAGAAGTAACATTGTGTCTTCTCGGGGGTGTCTTATCAAGAGGGTTATGATGTTGGTTTGTCTGATTTTTGAGGATGTTAACTTTGATTACTTTAAGGTAATATTTGCTAGGTTAATCTGCTATAAAGTTAACTGTTTTCCCCTGTGTTGTTAAGAAGTTAATTTGTGGGAGATGCTTTGAGATTATGTATATATATCCTGTTCCTTGCCAAAATTTTACCCCATATTTTAGCGTCTATTGATGGTTTTGACTAAATCATTTATTAGGATGGTTGCAAGACGGTGATTTTCATTTCACTTCATTTCATTTCATTTTCTTTTTTTTTTTTTGAGACAAGAGTCTCACTTGGTCACCCTGGTAGGAAGCTGTGGCATCTCAGCTTACAGCAACCTGAAACTCCTTGGTTCAAGCGATTCTCTTGCCTCAGCCTCCCAAGTAGCTGGGACTACAGATGCCCACCACAGTGCCCAGTTATTTTTTAGAGACAGGGGTCTCACTCTTGCTCAGGTTGGTCTTGAACTTGTGAGCTCAGGCAATCCACCTGCCTCAGCCTCCCAACTGCTGGGATTACAGGTGTGAGCCACCATGCCCAGCGATTTTCTCATTTGTATATCTTCTACATATGTTAGCTAGTATTTATTCTTTTCTTGTCTTGGTATGGACTCATAGATTTTTATTTATTCTATGATACTCTGTTGTCATTACTTATTTTGATTTAGCTAGTGGGCACCCCTTTAAGCTAAAATTTTGACATGTCCCATTGTTTTATAAGCCCTTTCTTACTTTTTGGCAAAACATGTTCCTGGCTTGTCTTATAGTTGGCCTGCCCTAGCCTTGAAATCAGGCATTCCCCAAGTAGCCCTCATTCTTTTTGATTGGAGTAATGTTTACAAACTAAGGTCTCTCAGTAGATAAGAGCTAAAAATATAAATAAATAAACATGTCTACCTTATTCATGTCTGTGTACATTTCTGTATGTATAACCATGAGTTTGTGTTGATACCTACAGTTTGGTTCAACACCACAGGCCTTGCCCCTTTCCACATTTGTAACACCCTTCTCCAACAGTGAGAATCTGGTTCCCATTATTCACAACATATGTACTTGTTTTGGCAAGTCTGTAATCAGAGAAAATAGTTCCAGAATTGCTAACTCATACCACTGCAAAGAAAACTCCTTATAGTAGAGGAGTTTGGGTAGAGTACCGTGGTGTCACAACTCACAGCAACCTCAAACTCTTGGGTTTAATCCATCAAATATTTCTTTATAGTCTTTCTGTCTGCATATTGACAATATATAAAGCATTACGTTCAAAAGTTATTTAAGTTAGTTTCCCTTCTCCATTTAATATACTTATTTATTTGATATCCAGTTAGGCTCAGTTGTTTTGATTTTTTTTTTTTTTTTTTTGAGACAGAGTCTCACTCTGTTGCTCTGGGTTGAGTGCCCTGGTGTCATAGCTCATGGCAACCTCAAACTCTTGGGCTCAAGCCATTCTCTTGCCTCAGTCTCCCGAATAAATAACTAGGACTTCAGATGTGTGGCACCATGCCTGGCTAGTTTTCCTATTTTTAGTAGAGATGAGGTCTCACACTCATTCAGGCAGGTCTCAAACTCATGAACTCAAGTAGTCCACCTGCCTCTGCCTCCCACAGTGCTAGGATTATAGTCATGAGTCACCTCACCCAGCCATGGTTCCAAAAGTTATAATTATATAAAAGCCCGACTGAAGTGTCAGTACCCAGTCTCTTCCACTCATTCCCCCTCACACCCTGTAGACAGCCAATTTCATTAACTTCTGATTTATCCTCCCTGTGTGTCTTCCTGCAACAATAAGCAGTAGGTATGTATTTTCTCATTTTTCTTTCCCAAAAGAAAGCAAACTGTATATCCTCTTTTGGGTTTGCTTTTTTCATTTGGCGGTATGTCCTGTCTGCACTCCATGTTTGTGGGAATTCTCCTTATTCTTTACCAGCTTTATAGTTTTCCTTTTGTGGATGTGACACTTACACAAAACCAATGGATTCAACCAGTTTCCCATCTTCCTTTAGGTTGTTTCCATATTTTGCAGTTCCAAATAATGCTGCAACTAAAAGCCATATACATATACATACACATATATATATATACACACACACACATATATATATAAAATTGGATATCTTCAGGGGAGAATTAGTTTAGCTTTTTAATTATGAGCAGTAATATGTGTTTGGTTTTTTGATAATACTTCAAGTTATTTACCTGCCTGCTCCTATCTTCCCATCTACTGTGGTTTTACAAATACATTCGTTGAATTGAAATACTTTATTGTAATTATTTTTCTTCTGTTTGGGAAACCTTGAAATCAGAGAGCTAGAAGTGGCCTTGGGAACATTTTTAGCTAATCGTACATGCTGGGCCAAGGTTCATTCTAAGCGTTCTCTGTTTCTTGTACATACTCGTCAATGCTGTTGATGGTTTGCATTCTCAGACCCAGCTGTTTCTGGTACTTCATTATTTTAATTTGCATTAGGTTCTTTCTTTTTTTTCTTTTCTTTTTTTTTTTTTTT
>NW_003852406.1:15775176-15784237 GCF_000181295.1 Otolemur garnettii
TTTTTTGGTTGCAGCCGTCATTGTTGTTTGGCGGGTCCGGGCTGGGGATTTGAACCTGCCACCTTAGGTGTACGTGGCTGGTGCCTTAGCCGGTTGAGCTATAGGCGCCGAGCCCACATTAGGTTCTTTCATGTTGAACTGTTTACTGGCTGCTCCCTGGGGTTATAGAATGAAGCAGTTATACATAGGATAGAAATAAGGATTTCAGTATCCATTTTCTAATAGGTTTCAGAAGATAGATTATGAACTGCAGATCCTCAAAAGAAGGCAATCTAGGATTCCCAGATAATGCTGCTGGTCCTCTCAGGTGATTGATGACTTCTAGTCCTTTGTTTCAACAAATGAGTGTTGGAATAGAAGGGAGACCCTCTCCTGCTTGGCTGATAGACCTTTCCATCCAAGGGGATTAGGTATGTGTTGAGATAAATAATCCCCTCAGCTGGGGGTGTCTATCCCCTAAGCAGATCATTTCTGGCCCTGAGAAGCCTCTTCAGTTTATGTTCCTGTGCTATACAGATGTTATTTTCTGTGCATGCCCTGACATGGAAAGGGTTGAGAAGGTAGGCTAGAGTATAGCTTCTAAGACCTGAGAACATTGCTGCCTTTTTTTTTTTTTTCGACAGAGTCTCAAGCCATTGCCTTGGGTAGAGTGCTGTAGCATCACAGCTCACAGCAACCTCAAACTCTTGGGCTTAAGTGATTCTCTTGCCTCAGTCTCTCAAGTAGCTGGGACTACAGGTGCCCACCACAACACCCAGCTATTTTTTTTTTGTTGTTGTTATTGTTGTTGCAGTTGTTGTTTTAGCTGGCCTGGGCCAGGTTCGAACCCGCTAATCTGGGTATATACATGGCCAGTGCTGTACCCACTGAGCTATGGACACCACCCATGGAGAACATTCCTTCTTAAAGAGAAATGGGTAATAAGGGGGATGAAGAAGAATTGAATTATTTCTAGAGTAGAAGTTAAAACCTACTGGTTCATAACATTAATCGATAACCATGTGTTAAGTCTGATATGATTTGAAATTCCTATTTCAAATTTATTTGAAATTATTTGACATTCCTATTTTGAATTTATTTAATAAAACAAAAATTAGAAATTAAAAAATATATATTTTTTATTTTTCTTACAGAGACAGAATCTCACTTTGTCGCACTTGGTAGAGTGCCGTGGTATCACACAGTTCACGGCAACCTCCAACTCCGGGCTTAAGCGATTCTCTTGCCTCAGCCTCCCGAGTAGCTGGGACTACAGGTGCCTGCCACAACACCTGGCTGTTGTTGTTGTTGCAGTTTGGCAAGGGCTGGGTTTGAATCCACCATCCTTGGTATATTGGGCTGGTGCCTTACCCACTGAGCCACAGGCACTGCCCTAAAGAATATTTTTAAATGGCTTAGCCTATAACCCCATTGCACTGGATATTGGAATATAGAACTACTCACATTAAGAACTCAGCATCTTACTTTCTTAGTCTGAATTTTGACATTTTCGTTTATTGTTCTGATAATGTATTGACCTACACTAAATGGGCTAGATACCCAGGGTACATTTTGGGTTGATTAGATTGGTGAACCAGTATTTAATATCTGTTCTGAATATTTCTGAGTTCAGTGTATTTCAGAATCTTTTTTTTTTTAAGACAGTCTCACTTTGTCGCCCTCAGTAGAGTGCTCGGTGTCACAGCTCACAGCAACCTCAAATTCTTGGGCTTAAGCAATTCTCTTGTCAGCCTCTCAAGTAGCTGGGACTACAGGTGCCTGGCACAATGCCCAGCTTTTTTTTTTGTTGCAGTTGTCATTGTTTAGCTGGCCCGGGCTGGGTTCAAACCCGCCAGCCTGAGTGTATGTGGCCGGTGCCCTACCCACTGAGCCACAGATGCCACCCTGCTGTAATTATTTTTAATGAGTGTAAACTAGAGAAAAATTCTAAAAATTGTTAATTGTCATGTATATGGGAGTATGTTAAGTGCAGTGTTT
Organism: Otolemur garnettii; assembly: GCF_000181295.1. Classification (NCBI taxonomy): domain Eukaryota; kingdom Metazoa; phylum Chordata; class Mammalia; order Primates; family Galagidae; genus Otolemur; species Otolemur garnettii. Next base: position 15,777,154 of record NW_003852406.1, read on the forward strand.
GTGATAACAGCCACCAGCGTTAACCCCTGACAGCTGTTTTATTCAAGATATTTTTTAGGGGAAAGGAACTGATACTCACTGGGTGTTTTCTATTTGTTAGGTGCTGTGCTGTGTACTTATATAAGTGAAATCCTTACCATAGTCATATGAGGTAGAAGGTGGTATTTGTCCCGTTTTACAGAGAAGAAGCAGGCTCTGGAACCAACTGTTAGTTTAAGGTCATGGGATAAAGGAATGGTAGAGTTAGTATGCAAACTTGAGACTGTGGGCTCTGAAGCCATACTTGTTTGTTACCTTACATCATCTCTAATATGTTTGAGTCTACGGAGTAGCAGTTGAATTTCTATTAAGTGCCAGGTGCAGTGGCTTAGGCCTGTAATCCTAGCACTCTGGGAGGCTGAGACAGGAGGATTGCTTGAACTCAGCAGTTCAGGACCAGCCTGAGCAAGAGTGAGGTCCCATCTTTAACTTAAAAAAAAAACAAACTAGCTCAGTGTTATGGCAGGTGCCTATAGTCCCAGCCACTCAGGAAGCTGAAGCATGACGATCACTTGAACCCAAGAGGTTGAAGTTACTGTAAGCTATGATGATGCCAAGGCACTCGACCCCAGGGTGACATAGCGAGACTTTGTCTCAAGTGAATGATTGAATGAATTCCAATTAAGGCAGGTCATTCGTTCGATACTTTTTTTTTTTTGAGATAGAGTCTCACTGTGTTGCCCTCAGTAGAGTGCCGTGGCATCTCAACTCACAGCACCCTCAAACTCTTGGGCTTAAGCAGTTCTCCTGCCTTAGCCTCCCAAGTAGCTGGGACTATAGGCCTGGCTATTTTGCTGTTGTTGTTGTTTAGCAGGAGGGGCCGGGTTTGAACCTGGCTACCCCCAGTGTATGTGGTGGTGCCCTAACCACTGAGCTGCAGGTGCCAAGGTGTTTGATACATTTTTGGAATAAAAGGAGTTCTTCTGGCTGGATGGAGGTCATGGGCAAAGGTAATAAAGGGTCCTTGGTAGTTCCACTAGAACAGTGTGGAATAGAATTTTGGTCACTGTCTCCCCAGGCCAGCCGTGAAATAACTTTATGAGAGAGTTGTACTTCCTCAGAAATCTTAGGATTCTGATTAGCTTGGGCTCTTGATCGCAGCTACAAAGGCCTGGCATCAGGCATTGCAGGGTAGAATGGAGATCAAATCATGCTGGCTGAAGAGTTTGTCAGAACTCTTAGGTAAAGACAGAATTGGAAACAGAGATGGAATAGGATGCTGTCAACTCATAATTATTTAAGAATCAGTTTTTCAAGTTCGACCTTCAGTAAAGTCTGAGGTTTCCCAGAATGCTTACTAAATAACATAGTCCAGAGAAGCAAAAGGAATGAAGGATAAGGCTTTGTAGCTTATAATGGAGAGAAAAGGAGTTCCTGCAAGTGCCTATGGTGTTTTCTTGAGGATCTTTATTCAGAATTTGGGATTTCTGTGGAATAATGCTTTTGAAATTTTGAAGATTTTAAACCTATATATACTGAGTTAATGTTTTTACAGTAACATTAGAGCAACATTAGGGGAGATGTTTGTGCTAAAGTATTAGGTTGCCTTATTAGGTAGTGGCAGCGTGTCTAGATTTGAGTTATGAAAATTTTGATGCAATACAGAAAGATCCAGGAGAAAGTTGAGGGTAGACTGCCATGTCCTTACTCTTGCTGTCTGTGTTGTAGAGTGGATAGTATAGATTTGGACAGTTTTGATTCCTATCAGGTAAAACTCTTAAAGTTTCTTCTCCATCCATCCTTTCACTAAACAACAGTGTCAATAATTCCAGTGGGTTGTTTGGTGGGTATGGCTGGTGCTGTATCACAGATACCTGTCCTTCTGTAAGTGGCATTCTGGTTGTCTATTGCTGTATAACACACTGTCCTACATCTTAGTAGTTTAAAACAACCATTTTATTTTGTGTATAATTTTGTGGGTCAAGAATTCATGAAGAACTCATTTGGCATTATATCAGGTGAAGTTCCTGGGACTGGAATATTCTCCTTCCAAAGGGGATTCTTTTTTTGCAGTTTTTTTTGGCCAGGGCTGGGTTTGAACCTGCCACCTACGGCATATGGGGCCGGCGCTCTACCCCTTTGAGCCACGGGCGCCGCCCCAAAGTGGATTCTTAATTCACATGTCTGTTACCTCTTGTGCTCCTCCATGTCTCTACACATTGTTTGGACTTCTCACAGTATGTTGGTCTCAGGCTTCCCTGACACCAAGCATTCTAAGCCATAGCAAGAGGAAGCTGTGAATTTCATCTGGACTTGCAGATTGCCATACAGTCACTTTTGCCATATTCAGTTGGTCACGGCAGACACAGAGCCTGCCCACATTCAGGAAATGAGGATGTAGAACTTGGCTCTCCATGCGAAGAGTGTTAAAAGAATTTGTATCCATCTTTAATTTACTACAGGACTGTTAAGCAGAAAGGAGATTTGTTATGAGAAATGTTTACAGCAAATGATTTGCTTACCTAATAATGATTCAGGAGTGATTGACTCTCAATCTGGACTAGGAAAGGGATGGAGGTGAAAGAGAGATACCCAAAGAAGGAAAGTGGAAAATATTTTTGCAGAGAAAGTGAAGAAGCAACAAGGATAAGCTTTGGTTCATAATTATCTTTCCCACCTTGGCTCAAACCCTTGGTTCTGTGCTATGATCTTGGCCTTAAGTCCCAGCTTGGCACTTCTGACCACTTTGGATTGGGTGTTCATGTTTGGCCTCTTCCTCCAGTATTTGGACCTCCAGTTCCCAAGGTCATCATTGGCGTAAGTAACTTTGGACCCAGGTACCTCCTGTTGCCCTATTTCCTGGGATTCCAGTACCTATTCCCAGAATTAACAGCATTGTGGGGGACAGAGGATATCAGGCAATAATTTTTGGCTGACCTCAGGTTGCTTTGACACCTTTAGCTGTTGCTCAGTATAGGTTCTTTTCTGGAATACAGTATGGTTCAGTGCTTAGTCTCTTTTTATGACTTTCGGGAACTCAAGTTATAGATAGACTAATGAACCTTTAAGATAGTATAGGCTTGTGAACATGTAGTTCAGAGAATATTTATGATACATAGAAGATTATATTCCTTGCTCTTAAACATCTAAAAATGTATCATTGGGAAGGTAAGTTGGGTCAACTTGAATATATTTCTACTTATATGTAGTGGAATATCTACAGTATTTTTATGATGATACTGTCCTATTCTCCAATTATAAGAGGAATAACACTTTTACTATTGATATTTTTATGGAGTTGTATGTATTTGCATGTTTTAATAATAACTACAAAATTACAAATTTTTCATTGGCTATTTTTTTTTTTTTGAGACAGAGTCTCAAGCTGTCACCCTGGGTAGAGTGCTGTGGCATCACAGCTCATAGCAACCTCAAACTCTTGGGCTTAAGCGATTCTCTTGCCTTAGCCTCCCAAGTAGCTGGACTACAGGCACCTGCCACAGCACCTGGCTATTTTTTTGTTGTTGCAGTTGTCATTGTTGTTTTTAGCTGGCCCAGGCGGATTCGAACTTGCCAGCCTGGGTGTATCTGGCTGGTGCCCTACCCACTGAGCTATGGGCACCGCCTTTTATTTTTTTTAAAAGACAGGATCTAGCTCTGTTTCCCTGGCTGGAATACAGTGGCATGATCATGAATCACTACAGTCGTGTATTCCTGGGCTCAAGTGACCCTCCCTTGTCAATCTCTCCCAAGTAGCATGTGCCACCATGCTTGGCTAATTTTTAAATTTTTTTTTAAAGAGAAGGTCTCACTGTGTTACTCAGCCTAGTATCAAATCATGTGATCCTCTTGCCTCCGTCTTACACAGTGTTGTGATTGCAGACATGAGCCACAGTGCCTGGCCCATTGATTATATTTTTACAAATTCATAGAGTTATAATCTTGGATTTTGATTTTATATACCACTCATGCCTAAAAACTTTAGAATAAGTCCATTTCATTAGGACAACTTTATAATAACAGTATATTTAAACTTAAAGCATTTTAAATTTAATTTTTATTATGAAAGGAATAATGGTTTTTTAAAAAACTTCAAATAGTGGGGCAGTGCCTGTGGCTCAAGGAGTAGGGCACGGGCTACATAAACGGGGGGTGGTGGGTTTGAGCCTGGCCCCGGCCAAAACTGCAAAAAGAAAACCACACTTCAAATAGTGTAGTTGAAATGAAAGTAGGTCCATGTGGCTCCAATTCCCATCTCATTCCTTATATATAACTATTAACTGTTACTATAACATATACCCTTCTAGACTTCAGAAAATTTATATATAGGTATATAGTACATATATAGATACAGAAACATAGAGTGTGGTATCCTTTTAAAACAAAAGTGGCAGTCTTGCTGGGTTGTGGTGGCTGATGCCTGTGATCCTAGCACTCTGGGAGGCCAAGGCAGGTGGATTGTTTAAGCTTGTAAGTTTGAGACCAGCCTGAGCAAACACGACCCCATTTCTACTAAAAATAGAAAAACTGAGGCAAGAGGAACACTTGAGCCCAAGTTGGAGGTTGCTATGAGCTATGATACTACAGCACACTATACAGGGTGACAACTTGAGACTCTGTCTCCAAAAAAAAAAGTGGCAGTCTTTTCTGGATTTACTGCTTTGCAGCAGTCTCGTCCATGCCTTCAAATGTTGCATGAATTTGAATTACAGCTTTGTCACTTACTAATTTAGCAAACAGACCAGAGAAACAGTATATGTACCTCATTGGATTGTAGAGGATTAAATGAAGTAATATTCATAAAGTGGTTACAGTAGTACCTGGCACACAATATATACTATATAAATGTTAATTAAATACTTCGCATGAGGTGGCTCATGCCTGTAATCCTAGTATTTTGGGAGGCTGAGGTGGGAGGCTTGCTTGAGGCCAAGAGTTTTAGATCAGCCAGAGTAAGAGTGAGATCTCCTCTCTACTGAAAATAGTAACAGTAGTCAGGTGTTGTGGTGTACACCTGTAGTCTCAGTTACTTAAGAGGCTGAGAAAAGAGGATTGCTTGAGCCCACGTTTGAGGTGCAGTGAGGTATGATGATGCCACTGTGCTCTAGAAAACAAAACAAAATGAGCATGACCAAACAAAAAACCCCAAACCAACTAAATAGAAATGAACTTGCTTAAACACACACACACACAGAGATGGATGTTTTCTTGCAGGTTGCTAATAGTTTTTGAGTGTTGCACTTCAAAAGGTGTGTGTGGGAGGAGGTTCTGAGTTTTTTTGTTGCAGCAGCATGTTTGGCTGTAATGGTTTTGAACAGGGAACCACCATGTACGTCCCACCCTCCTGTTGTAGTGAGTTGCTGTTACTGGCAGGCAGTGTGGTTGGAATGTGTTTGTTTTTCAGGGGTGATGGGAGGCAGGAACAAACCTGACTAATTTTGGTTTAGAAGTTTATACTACACTAGCAATAAATCTTTTTGTTAAGCCTTTTAAGAAAATTAAATGGAAAGTAAAGTTGAAAGAATTTTATTTATGGAGAGGATGACATTGTTTCATCTAACTTTTGCCAGTCCTTATCATGTTCTTTGAATAATTTTATGATTACAGGGGACAAGGTCATCCTCTACTCTTCATTTTACAGTGAAGAAATAGATCCAGAATAGTAGTAATTGTTCTACCTTCTAGAGCTAATAATGGTAGAGTCAGAACTAGAATCCTGGCCATTAAATCTGGAGAAGGTAAAGAGCCATCTCTCTCCCAGGTGAAGTGACTACTGAGTAATAGATGCACACGAATGGCCTGCCTGTCTATGCTTTGTGCTTGAACTATCTTGTGTGTAGAGATAATGACGGAGTTGAGTCATAAGCAGTAAAGGGAGATATTTTGTCAAAAAAATGTAGAATCCAAGGAGAATTATTAATAGGCCTCAAATATTAAATGTACTCAATTATTAGATCCTATATAGTGGACATACTAAGGAACATACTGAAGATCAGTGATTATGTAGGAAGAATGTCACATTCAGGGTGTGCCATTGTAAGAACTCTTTGTCTTATGATGTCTCATGAACCCTACCAGAGAACATTCTGTGTAAGGCCCCTTTAAGCACAATTCCCTAATTTATCCCTCTTGATAAAGGAGCAGACTACCATTCTCTTTAGAAAATAGTGGAGATTGAACCACTTGGGGCTGAAGACCACCTTGATGCCTTTTTTCCTCTGGGCCCCTCAATCTCATCTGCTGTTTTTTTTAGTAGATTTCAAGCTTTGTGGGGGGTTTAGGAAGAAGACTTGAGACTGAGGTTTATTTTAGGCTGTGTTCTTTCCACCCTCTCCCACATCGAGCGTAATAGCCGCTACCTTTGGAAAATGCCCCTAGCTCAAAGAGGAGAGAGATTCACTATTCCCTTCAGACACAGGGTACCTCCTGTCACTTTGAAGAGCATGAGGCTGAAGTGAGAACAGGGACAGAGGAAGATTCCGAGGCCATAGCTGAAGATGGGGGTGGAGGTGAAAGAAACCTCTGGTCTGAGATGCCCAGGGGCTGGGAGATGAGACATGGAGATCGGGGTTGGAAGAATCCAAGCAAACAGGAAAAATTAGCTGGAGGAAAAGGTATCTTGGTTTGGGAAAAATTTATAATCTCAGTAAAAGATGAGATTTCACTTATGAGGCTCCACATGACCTTCCTGTGGCCTAGTCTAACAGTGTGAGAAATGCACAGCTTCCTTTTCCTTGATGTCACCTTGAAGTGTTAATTACGTGTATCAAAGAGCCCTTGTAAGTTCCCAGATTTAATTTTTAACTTTCACAGGTTCCCTTGCTTATCATACTTTCTCTTAAGTACTAACATTTAAGATTAAAAAAATAAAAACCACTTGGTTTAATATTTTCATGTTTGCTGAATAGACACTATATTCAGAGCATAAAAATATTTTTACTGTGTTTTTATTGTCTGTATATATGTACATTTGTATATAAATGAGTATTTTAGTTATGTTACATTTCATGTGGTTTTATGGAAGAGTCTGGAAATCTATAACACTGTAACCAAGGGAAATGTGTTCATCTTACAGATAAACTTTTTTTTTTTTTTTTTTTTTTTT
>NW_003852406.1:15784384-15799506 GCF_000181295.1 Otolemur garnettii
GTTGCAGCCGTCATTGTTGTTTGGCGGGTCCGGGCTGGGGATTCGAACCCGCCACCTTAGGTGTACGTGGCTGGCACCTTAGCCGGTTGAGCTATAGGCGCCGAGCCACAGATAAACTTTTGAAACTCATCTGACTATAAGTTGAAACTATCTTTTATAATAAGGTATTTCCTCTAAAGGTGATTAACATAAATGGTTTTAAGATTATTTGTAGTATTTTATTTATATTATGACCTGTCCTATTCTCAACAATAATTATGGGTTAGTTTAATTTAAAGCCACGGTAATTGGGTAATTTTTTTGGTTGCATTAAAGGTTCTTAATTTGGATAAAGTGTGTGTAGAGTGAATATTTGCCAAAGCAATGCCATTTATTGGCTTTAGCATCTGTTCTGCTCTGTATCTTTCTACGCTCTGTTTTTCTGGTGTGACTGTTATACCCTCAGAGAGCACTGTTTGTTGCCCAGGCTGGTCTCAAACTCCTGGGCTCAAGGGATGCTCTTTCTTCAGCCTTCCAGGTAGCTGGGATTACAGGTGTGCACCACCATGCCTGGCAGAAAATGAAGTGGGTTTTTTTTTTAACCTTTATTAAAAGGCATAGACATTTATTTCCATTGTTTTTGAAGTACTTTATTTTCTTTTTTCTCTTCTCATCCCTTTCTTAAGTATCTGGTTTTTGTTTTTTTGTTTTTTTGTTTTTTTTTGAGACAGAGCCTCAAGCTGGCTCCCTGGGTAGAGTGCTGTGGCTTCACTGCTCACAGCAACCTCCAACACCTGGGCTCAAGTGAGTCTCCTGCCTCAGCCTTCCAAGTAGCTGGGACCACAGGTGCCCGCCACAGTGCCTGGCTGTTTTTTGGTTGCAGCCATTATTGTTGTTTGGTGGGCCTGGGCTGGATTTGAACCCACCACCTTAGGTGTATGTGGCTGGCGCTTGAGCCACAGGCGCCGAGCCTATCTGTCTTTTTTTTGAGGTCTAATTCAAATAATATAATACTAGCTGTTTTAAAGTGAACAATTCAGTGGGATTTAATACATCCAGTGGGATTTTTACAACTCCCACCACTAATTCACTTCCAAAACATTTTCATCATTCCAAAAATAAACTCATACCTACTGAGCAGTTACTTTCCATTCTCTCTTCCCTTCAGCCTTAGGATTTTTTAAAATGTTAAATTGAATTAAGAAATTTAAAAATTAATAAAGTTTTGTGAGCTAATTGAGATAAGAGTACATTTATAATACCTTGTCCTAAATACAGTAATATGAAGAAATGTATCTGTGTGTTTTTTCTGAGACAGAGTCTCACTTTGTTGCCCTTGATAGAGTGCTATGGCATTATAGCTCACAGCAGTCTTAAACTCTTAGGCTCCAGCAATTCTCTTGTCTCAGCCTCCTGAGTAGCTGGGACTACATGTGCCCACCACAGTGCCTGGCTATTTTTAGAGATGGGGTCTTGTTCTTGCTCAGGGTGGTCTTGAACCTGTGAGCTCAGGCAATCCACCTGCCTTGGCCTCCCAAAGTGCTAGGATTACAGGCATCAGCCACTGGGCCTGGCTGTATCTATGTATTGACAGTGGGAAAATGAGATCACAAAATTATATGTACTGTGTATAAGTTTACAGCATAAAGGAAAAGAAAAGCAACACTTGGTAGGAAACACACCAAAGCAAGTAATGGTTATTTTGCTGTAGATTTTCTTTTCTTCTTAAAAAAGTGGGGAAAAAAATCCTCCATAATTAAATAGAAAAAATACATGTATAGTTGAAAATTTAGGCCTAAGCTTAGTATTGTAACTGGATTGTTTTAGGATAATATTAAACTTCCAATAGGTTTTTTTTTTTTTTCAATTTGAGTTACAGCATTTCTTAATATTTATTAAGAGAAAAAGAGAAATTTGCTATTGGAACAAAATAATGATATTCATAGTTTTTTAGTCCTCCAGATCATACCTCCAAACCATGAATACCTGTTCAAGTAAGATAGCAAACACCAGAGGAATGTACAGGTAAAAAGCCAGCGGTCTCCTCACAGTTACCCTCCCGTGTACCTGTATAAAATAATTGTTAGCAGTTTGGTAGGTATTCTTCTAGGCCTTTCTGTCATGTGGCTTAACAGGGACATATGACAGAATTAGACCCTGTCACGATGGCCCTGGTAGTTAATGTACATGTGTGAACGCACCAAGGACATGCTAACCGGAAGGGGCTTTATCACACACACAACTTTCATATTCAGAAATAGTTGAAGCTCTATGCTGGCCAAACAGGAAAGGCCCTTGGACATTTTCTCACTATACTCTCTTTTTCTCACCTCCTCAGCACTCCTTTCTCATATGAATATAGAATTAACAGATTCAAAGATTAATTTAACTTATTTATGAGGGAATCAGTAGGATAGTAAAGTTGGCTCCAAGAGTACTTGGAAACAAAGTGTATAGACACTGAAGAAATAGCTTGGAATAAAATTGCTGGACTAGATACGAAACTGACCAATGTCCTACAGAGTAAACCCATAACCTTTGGAGTCTGCTGGACAGAAGTCTTTGTAAAATCAAAATTTACAGATTTACCTGAATTTGGGTCCTAGTCAGTAGTAAACAGTGGGTCAAACAACTAGGTACTATAATTAAATATCTTTGGGAGGAGCTATTAAACAGTATTTCAGTGTACACTGAAAGGACTTCAGAGTTCCCAATTCACCTTATTTCCAGTTTGGGTTAAATTTTTAACTTTGAGAAGGGTGTTCTGTGATGTGTGATAAGGCAGGAAAGATGTAGGTAGGGACCAGAGCTTAGTATGTGTTTTTGTTTGTTTGTTTTTTCAAGGCAAAATCTCACTCTGTTGCCCAGGCCAGGTAGAGTGCCATGGTGTCATAGCTCACAGCAACCTCAAACTCCTGGGTTCAGGTGATTCTTCTGTCTCAGCCTCCCAAGAAGCAGGGACTACATGTACCTGCTGTGATGCCCACCTAATTTTTCTGTTTTTAATAAGGTGAGATCTCATTCTTGCTTATCCTGGTCTTGAACTCCTGAGCTCAGTCCATGCATTTCAGCCTCCTAGAGTGCTATGATTGGTATGTGTATTCTTAACTAATAAATGTAAATTTTCTTTTAAACAAATGTTTGAAACATACTGTCAGGCTGTGGATTTAGAATGATCCTGAGTGTGTGGTTGTACTGTGGTGCTCCCCACCGCCCCCCTAGGAGGCTGACTAGCAGTTCTCAAGGAGTTGTATTAGGGAGTCGTGGGGTAAGCTGCTTTTGTTCAAAATGTACATGTTCTTTGTACATCTTTCATTACCAGTGTAGATATCTTTGGCTGAGCTGAACTTAGGTGTTTTGAAAAAGTTTTTCAGGTGATTTTTATATTCCTCTTTTCTGAAAATCATTGCTACATGTACAGGACTTTTTTAAAAAAATTGAATGAGTAAACAGCAAAATAGTAAACAGTAAAATTTTAATCAATATTTTAAAGTTTCCATACCTCTTATACTTAAACTAAAATAATAATGTCCTGATTATACTGTCAGTAATAATTATGTACAACTGTCATGCATTTTATGCAATTGGGAATTACTTTGTAAAACTAGTCTTAGTCTTTCTAATTGTATCCTTAGGTTGTGCCTCTTAATAAATAAACTGAAAGAGCTGTCATTTATAGTGGTGTATAACCTGCATGGCAAAGACATGTGATTAAAAGCTAGACTTCAAAAAATGTTAATGGAAAAATAGACTATCATTAACTTGTCAGGGACTGTGGCAAAAAGGAATAAGTAATAAAGGAGAAAAGTATATATGTGCTTGACATGGTTAAGCTATTTGAATTGAGTCAGCAATTAAAATGCACAGCTGTTGTGGACGTGCATTTGAATTCTTTTCAGTATTACTTTAATTAGGCAGCCACTCTGTGTAACTGCATCCACAAAGCAGGGATTTGTGATTCCAGTGTACCTAAGCAGCCATGGGATTTATGACTTAATCATGAGATAATGGGGGAGAAATTGGGAAATAACATGATACAACTGGTATATCGTGTATTTTTCTTTTTATTAGTGTGCCGGTCCAACAAAAGCCCCTGGGTCTGTTTGACTTGTTCCAGTGTCCACTGTGGAAGGTAGGTGACGTGCTGATTCCTTCACTGCCCTGTTTACTCTGTAAGATTTGCCTTTAAGCTTTATGTCAGAGTTTTATTGATTTGGATTTAGTACCGTTGTTAATCATAATGTAGGGCTTCCCTCTCCGGTTAAATTCCTTGGTTCCGTGATATAGCTGGGAAAAAATCTAGGGAAAAACCCTTTCATATTGCTACTTAGAAGAATTAGTTTGATGATCCAGACTGTCTACTAGTAATACTTGATTAAAATAATGAAATGAGGGAACTTCGAAATCTTGAAAGTTTACCTAAAGATTGTGTTTTCAACCTTTTATTTAGGGTGAAATTTAAACACACATGTAGAGAGAGTATAAGTGAACTCCATGTTGTCATCCCGTCTTCAACATACCAATACGTGGCCAGTCTTATTCCACCTGTTACCTACCCCGACTCCCCACCTTTACTGACTATAGAATCATATCTCAAATATCATCTTACTCTTCTGGAAAAGAAAACAAATATTTATAGATAAAGGAATTCTCTTTGAAATGACCTTATTATGGAGTTCATTATTAATTCCTATCTGAGATGTACCAAATATTTCATTATCCCATTAAGACATTTTACTTTCACATTGGGCTTGGTGGCTCACGACTATAATCCTAGCACTCTGGGAAGCCAAAGCCAGAGGATCCCTTGAGCTCAGGAGTTTGAGACCAGTCTGAGCAAGAGTGTGAACTCAAACTAAAAATAGAATAACTAACCATAGGGTGGTGGTGTGTGCCTGTAGTCCCAGGTATTCAGGAAGCTGAAAATTGGTTGAGCCCAAGAGTTTAAGGTTGCTGTGAGCTATGATGACTCCATGGCACTCTGCCCAGGGTGGCAGAGGAGACTCTATCTCGAAAAAATCCAAAAAATTATTATATATTTTTTTGCTTTCTTATGGATTTACATTTCCTACCACCCTATTCCAGTTCATCACCTCTCAGTTTTTGGCTTCAAAATGATATTACTTAAATTACTTAATAACGTAAATAACTTAAGTAACTTTTGATACAAACTCAAATACCAAATTCTGTGGTTTTTGCCTAGTTGTAGAACATTTATTTCTACTGCTCTTGTAGCTTAGAAAATCTACTTTGAATTTACTTTAGAAAGTAATAGCTTAGCAGCAAATAGATGAGAAATGATACTGACTCCCACAGGCTGAAATCTATAATATATTTATCTGGAGTATTTTCCCATTGTTATTTTAAAATCCTTACTGCATGAAGAAGGCATCTTTCTACAGTAAACTTTTGATTTTTCTTATTTTGAGTCCTGGAATTTAGTATTTTTTCCACGTACACTTAAGAGTACCTTTGGAAAATGTTAACTGCATATCTTAATTGTGGCTATTGTGGTTTTGAAATCTCTAGGATTTGGGGAACCTGAAAATACTTTGTACAGATAACTTTTTTTAAAAAAGAAGAAAAGTAGAAGCACTTAAATTCTGCACTTGAAGAGACAGATTCCTCTCCTAGATTTTGAGAGGTGAGAATTATAATGCCATAAAATTTATATAGTTCTGTTCTCCAGTTGTCTCATAGTGCTCTACAACTTAACTCTTGAGGGTCATGTTCCAATCGAAAGACTTGCCAAACTCTCAAAAATGGAGAGACTAATGTTCTTAATAGCAAGCACCAAATAATTCTCTAAGCAGGTTTTGGAAAAATAAATTGAAAAATTTCTAGATTCTGTAGGTAGACTGTTTCAGTTGCAAACAAATTTAGATTTAGAAATTTGACAGAGTTTTGGAGAAATACAGTTAAGTAGTTTGAACAGATAATTGAGAGTAGCCTGAATTTGGATCTCCATTTTACTTAGCTAATTGGTTAATTTTCATTTATCATGTTATCCTAGGTATTGATTGCCAAATATACTGATTTTTCAATAATTTTAGGCTATTTGCTTGTAGGGGAATGTTGGAATATTCTTTCAACCAGGGAACATAGAGTATCAATAGCATACATGAATAATATATTCTGTTGGTCTTCATGACACCATCTTTTGTAAGTTATTTTTCAACTTTTTGAGATTTGTAGCCTGCATAGTGAAAATTTTCCTTTTGTGCTATATATCAAAATGTCTAGTTAAAATTCAGAACTAGATGAAGGAAATTTTTTTTTATGTTAGCTAGTTTATAAAAAATACGTAACTTCTTATGACTTAACGGTTTGGGTCTTAGCCAAAACATTGCTAATCTTTTTTTTTTTTTTTTGTGGAGACAGAGTCTCACTATGTCGCCCTCGGTAGAGGGCTGTGGCATCACAGCTCGCAGCAACCTCAAACTCTTGGGCTCAAGCAGTTCTCTTGTCTCAGCCTCCCAAATAGCTGGGACTACAGGTGCCCGCCACAGCTCCTGGCTAATTTTTTTTTTTTTTAGTTGTCATTGTTGTTTAGCTAGCCCGGGCTGAGTTTGAACCCGCCATCTTCAGTGTATGTGGCTGGCGCCGTAGCCACTGTGCTATGGGCACAGAGCAGGCATTGCTAATTTTAATGTCATCAGTAATCACCCTTCTTTCTTTATCACTGACATTGACAGGAACCATAGAATATGGCATATGGTACATATGGAGACCATAGTGTTCCAGAACTATATGTACTCTGTAAAAATGGTCAGTTTTCAAAGACCTGAAAGTGGAAATGCCTTTTATTGTTATTGTTTATTATTATTACTATGGCAATAAAATACTATTATCTTTCATGGTAAAGTACTATAAATATATGATAAGAACAGGAAATTAAGAAGAGTAGATATTGAACATACACGTTAAATTAGTTTACCTTTTAAATTAGTAGATGTTTCTTGGCCTGTGCAATAATGTATTATCTCAAAATATGTGGTTAATATGACCACCTTCTAAGCATTTATATCATTGGGATTCTGAATAAGTAGTAGTTAAACATAGAAAGAGAAATATTAATAAAATAATCACATTCATTTGTTATATGCCATAGATTATTTAATCACCTAACAATCCATAAGACTCAATGTACTATTTATCTCCATTTTGTAGATGAGAAAACAAACACAGAGAGGTTAAGTAACTCACCCAAGTTGACATGAACTGGCTGTGACAGAGCCTGCTCTTGAACCTAGATAGTCTGGTTTTGAGCTTATACTTTTGTTATTTGACTTTAAAATTCATTTAGTCCAGTTTTGTGGACAGAAGATCCATATTTTAAAAAGTACAGTGAAAAAAGGGGAGAAGAACATGATCAGATTCTGAATTAAGGTTAACAGTACCTTGAATGTGTCCAGTTTTCCTGGGTATAGGTAGAGACTAGGCTTGAAGTTGATCTTCCCTACTCACCACAGTTATCCTACTATTCCCAAGGTAAGTGTTGCTTCTTGTGCGATTAAGGTGCCTCATGATGAAAATATTATCTACATTCTCTGAGCCTATTTATTTTGGTACCATTTAATGAAACAACATTTGCTTTTACTGAGTTTTCAAGTAGTTCTTGCCTTCTACAAATTGGCTGCTTTCTAAGAACTGGGAAGGTCTTTGTTAATGGATTATTATGAAAATTTTGAGGCACTCGTAGCACAGTGGTTGTGGTGCCAGCCATATACGCTGAAGGTGGCGGGTTCAAACCCAGCCCAGGCCAGCTAAACAACAATGACAACTGCAACAAAAAATAGCTGGGCGTTGTGGTGGGTGCCTGTAGTGCCATCTGCTTGGGAGGCTGAGGCAGGAGAATCGCTTCAGCCCAGGAGTTTGAGGTTGCTGTGAGCTGTGACACCTCAGCACTCTACTGAGGGCGACATAGTGAGACTCTGTCTTAAACAAAAATAAACTTTTTTTTTTGAGATTAAAAAAAATCAAGAAACATAAAATCTGTGTAGGTAGAAAGAAATGAAGCCCTCCCAGTGATAATCCGAGCAAGTTGAAACTTGTGTGGGTGAATCAGAAAGGATGCTATGGACTATGTTTCTTGGAAGTGAAATAATGCACCATAACACAGTCAAAACTGTCATGGTTACCTCCGCATAAGGATCTGCATAACAGTGGTCAGCAGTAGTGTTGTGCAGTTTTTAGTTGAAGGCATAGGTGAATTTGGCTGCACACCATGTATACATGAATCCTTATTTCATTTTCATTTTGCTTGTAATATGGTGAGTTATTAAGTCTGAATTGCAAAATGTTACAAAATTTTTAGGAACATAATCAAATTTGATTATCTTTGTACATGTGAAGAAAAAATAGTATTTATAAATATAAGATGATAATGTGTTTCATTTAGATTGTTTCTAAGCAAATGTATTTCCATGTGACTGGAGCTGATTCTTCAGGCTTTCGAATAAAAGATTTGAAGACATATTGATGAGAAAGAAATGAAAGATTATCCTGTTTCCATATCTCACTCTCATGTTTTATATTAAGCAGCAATCCAAGCAGAGCCTATGGCCCTTTGGGAAGTGGTTGAGTAATTTAATTTCCAGAGCTTGTCTTTGATAATAGTCCAAGTTGGAGGTTAGCAGTCTGAGAAAAACTTAAAAAAAGAAAGAAAGAAAAAAAGAAGCTATAAGGAAAGCATCAGCAAAGGTGTTTATAAGTGATAATATTAATGATGTTGCAACTGATTAGCATAAATAATGGCTTTCCTTGCCTGAGTCTAGTATTGTATGTAATTAAAACTTGACTGTAGTGTTTGCAAAAAGGGAGTATATTTTAAGTATTCAGCTTAATAAATTACTAAATGATTGAATACTGTTACAGGATTTTTCTAATTTTGATTTGATTAACATTTAATTTTTTTTAATCTCTTAGTACTTTAATCTCCAGAGCAATATTTAAAGTAAATTTTCATTTGGTTTTTGTAAGGTATGTGAATGGCCATGCAAAAAAACATTATGAAGATGCACAAATACCCTTAACCAACCATAAGAAATCAGAAAAGCAAGATAAAGTTCAGCATACAGTTTGTATGGATTGCAGTAGCTACAGTACATACTGGTGAGTTAAAATTTTCTGGAAGTGACATTCCTTACTATGTATGTGCAAGTGTGCTCCCACTTTCCTTGCCCTTTTCCCTCCCCTGCCCCATCTAAGCCAGTTGCTGCTGCATTACCTCCTGTTAGTTTTACAGGGGCGTGGGAACCATGATGTCTGTCTGTCCTTACTCATTCAGATTTCACTTCCTAGTGTTCCTTTCAGCTTCCGGGCCTCTTCTCTCCCACACCCTGCTCCTTGTCCATCTCATTAAGTTTCAGGGAAGTATATCTATTTCTTTCTTGTTGCTCGTAATTATAATTGCTTGTGGTTATTTTTAGTTGAAAAATAATATAAAAACTAATTATAAAAACAAAACTTATGATCCTATTGTTCAATTAACATTTTGCCATATAATCTTTAAAATTTTAACTTCTTTGTTTATACAGTTGTTTCCACAGTCTCTCTTCTCCCAGTAGAGTTCTGTGCTCCTCTTCTAATCGCCCAGGGGTAAATGTCAAGAATTTGTTGTATAGGCGGCTCGTTGCCGACTTGAGGAGCTACTCGGCCACTGGCTGGGATTGGCGCGGGTGCCGGAGCTGGGAAGCGCTCCCACCATCTCGCTGCAGCTCTGAGCCTTTCCCTGGCCGAGGACTAGGGGGGCGCCGGGATGCCCAGACGCGGCCAGCGCAGTGCGTTCCTCTAAAGCAAGTATTAGACCTGAGAACAGGGGCCTCATGCCGAAAGGCTGCAGAGGCGAGGCGAGCTTCCTGGGAGCTTCCTTTGTACTTCTCAGCAAGCGGGACTGAGTCGTAGCATAGCTCTACGTGTATCTGTCCAACCCCTGATTTGCAATCCTGCGATAAAATCCCGCAGGAAAAGCTTGAGAAGAAAAAGTTGCTGGCTCTCAACAGTGCAGGGAATTAGGGAGAGTTGATGAAGAAGGAAGACTGAACAGCGAAAAGACAAATTTGGAGCAAGTCTGTATTCATGAAGAGTGACTGCATACAAACCACAGTATGTCAAAAGATCCAATAGCAATGTTTCATTCTGGGCAGCTGGTAAAAGTCTGTGCTCCAATGGTTTGATATTCAGAGTTGGCTTTTAGAACTCTAGTAAGAAAATACGGTTGTGACCTGTGTTATATACCAATGATAGTTGCCGCTGATTTTGTCAAATCTATAAAAGCCAGAGACAGTGAATTTACCACAGACCAAGGTGATTGCCCCTGATTGTCTAGTTTGCTGCTAATGATGCAAGTCTTTTATTTGATGCTGTTTGTATAGTCTGTCCTTATGCAAATGGAATAGACATTAACTGTGGTTGTCCTCAGAGGTGGGCAATGGCAGAAGGTTATGGGGCTTGCTTAATAACCAAGCCAGAGCTTGTTCAAGATATGGTGAAACAAGTAAGAAATCAAGTGGAAACCCCAGATTTTCAGTTTCTATTAAAATAAGGATCCATGATAACCTTTCAAGAACTGTAGATCTTTGTCTAAAAGCTGAAGCTACAGGAGTTTCCTGGATCACAGTTCATGGGAGAACTTCTTAAGACATCAGCCAGTGCACTGTGATGCCATTAAAATAATGAAGGAGAATATGTCTATACCTGTAATTGCTAATGGAGACATCAGAAGCTTAAAAGAAGCAAAAAATGTGTGGCAGAATACTGGGACAGATGGTGTGATGGTTGCTAGAGGACTCTTAGCAAACCCGGCCATGTTTGCTGGATTTGAGGAAACCCCCCTGAAGTGCATCTGGGACTGGGTTGACATTGCTCTGGAACTTGGAACTCCTTACATGTGTTTCCATCAACATTTAATGTACATGATGGAAAAGATAACTTCTAGGCAGGAAAAAAGAGTATTTAATGCTCTGTCAAGCATATCAGCCATCTTAGATTACCTCATAGACCATTATGGCATTTAACTTGACTTCCTAAATTATTTTAATATATTTTATTTTATACTTACTATGAAACCAGAGGTGGTTATATATAAAAAACCTTTACATATAAAGTATGAGTTTTTACTTTATATCAGTGGCTTTTAAACTTTAGCATAAAAATAGTCTCTGGGAACATTTTGAAAAATCAGTCCTAAACCCCATCCTCAGAGGTAGTTTTAAAGAAGACTCCAGGTGGTTCAAAAATCCTTGTCATCCTAGGGCCAAACATTACAAAACTACTCTGAATCCTGTTATGGATTAGGGGGTGGAGAGATGGAAATTTTTTCCCTACTGGAATCTTGTTTTTAACATTTTAAAATAAAACTTATTTAATACTAAAAAAAAAACAAACAGAATTTGTTGTATAGCCTTTCAGGCTTTTTTTTTTTTTTTTTTTTTAAGGTATCTCATCCTTTAAAAAGAGGTTGGAGGCTCTGTTTTCTCTTTGTAATATAATATACATGTCTGTTTCATATAAATGACAATAAAATGAGTACCTATTCTTGTGACTACTTCAAACTAGGTTATTTAGTTTACAAGTGATTAGTGATCCATATCCGTTTGGTATGCTCAGAAAGACAATATATTTGGCAGTTTTATCTTTGGTGTGGAGCAAATTTCTTTCTTTGACTGGTAAATATGAATAATTCTTGTATTAATCAGTTTATCCTAATTCAAATGTTTGTTGACACTGAAGGGGAAAAGTTCCCTTTGTAGATGTTTTTCTTGCCAGACAGCCGTTGAATGTCACATGAAGGCAATGCCGGGCAGAGATTAGAATTTAAAGTCCAAATACCACTTTAAATTCACACCTACTGAGTGGGATACTAGTCCTTTCTAGGTGTGCTCAGTTGATAGTTGTATCAGGGACAGGTGCCCATCACAAGGAAGGAAAAAAAGGCCAGTGGTTTACCAGGTCTTTTAAATGTTTGTAAGTTTAATGTTATTAAATTTTAGCCTATTGAATAAATTCTTAAAGTTTGGTCATTGAGCTCACTACTATTGCAATGATCCTCTGTGTGGAAGGTGTCCGGACCTAGAAGAGAGAGAAGCTAAAGGTAGATGGAGATTTGGGTAACAAGGAAAATTTTGTGTAGATTTTCACATAAGGGTTAGCGCTCAGTTTATTGTTACTTGCTATTGTGAAGTACTCCTTTCTACCAAAGTTAAGCATTGGCCATGTGGTTAAAGTGTTTTCATTAGGTTTTTTTCCCTTTTCCCTCAGAAAACTTGTATACTAGAGCAACATAGAGAACCATGTGTTTTTGTGTGTTCAGAAGTAAGAAGTATTTATGCTTTAGATAGCAGAAATTAATATCATTCTTGAAGTATCTATCTTACAGTCATTGTCATAGGTCATGTCAGTTTATATGTACCAAATATTGAGAGCATTCATTCTTGATTTTCAGTTAGCAATGTGTGTGAATTGCTTAATAGGGGAACTTTGGAAATACAATTAAATCTCTGTGTATTATAACAAGTTTGCATTTGCTTTTCTTGCTATTGGTAAGATTCTGAAGAAACTAACTTTTTGAGAATTATCTTAATGGAGCATAATTATTTTCATTGGACTCTTTAAAATACAGATTATATATTTTAATGTTCTTATATGTTAACATTTTAGGGGCATACTTTTATTAAATAGAAATTTGACTTTAATGTGTTTTGTATTTAGAATGGTATAGTCTGTTTATATGTCATTTCATGGCCAAATTGAAATTAAATGGAAAATTTTGAACCTTGAGGATTATACGCCATGGCTGAGTCTTCTTGGCCAGTTGCCAGTCTTTTGTGTGAAGTTATACAGAGCTGCGAGTGTGCGGACACCCAGAGCTTCTGAAATGCAGGAAGGGAGTTGCAGCTGTTCACATTATCGGCTCATTTGTGGGTTTTAGAACAAAATGCCAGGGAATCACCCTGTAGCTTTACACTGATGGCCAAAAAGGAGTCTGTGATAGTTGTAAATTGATGATTAACATTCCTCCCACACCTCATTGTGATGAAGAAACAAACAGAAGGAGATTTTCTATTTCTGTAGGGGGCGGAGGAGAGATTTTTCCAATGCATTTTAATGATTTCACTTGAGTATATAAATTTTTCTTGAGCATTAATTAGACTGAATAATTGGCTTCAGAGGTAAAAGACTGGTGCATGAGGTATAACATTTGATTATTAAATATTTTGACTTTAGCTAATGTTAGAGTCCCTTTTGCAGTGTAATCTGTGCTCTAGAGAAGTTGTAATATACTTTGAGGCTTACAGTTTTTCTTTCTCTATTTTCCTCCTGCCAAGAGTCCCTGCCCTATCCTATTTTTGCAATCCTTTATGAAGTTATCACTGAACTCTCCCCTCTCCACCCCAACTCCAGTTGTAGCTGGATGTAATCTCTCCTGAATTTAGAGTTCTTGGGATACTTGTAATTTCCTGCTGCATGCGAGATATTTGTAAACGTCCTTGGAGACTGCAGACACCAAATCTCAGATCTTCGTGTTTCCCCTAGTACTCAGTGTCTGGTGCAAAGTAGGTGATGTACGTTTGAAAGATTGAATTTTATTAGCTGTCTTCCAAAAATGGGGAACATTCCACCAAATCTGTAATCTTGTGCCCTGTGATCATTTTATTTATTTTTTTGGAAGAAAATCACTTTATTCTAATTACCTCACAAATAATATCACAACAGCTGGTTTAAGAAAGCCACACCAACATGTGCCCCCAATCCTTTACCATCTCAGTGAACTCCTACACACTAAGAACACACTCTTCCACTACAATTCTGAAGAAAGGAAGCTGTTAATAACAGAGGTTTAACTGATGGTTTTACCGTTTATACTTTCATTATCAATTATATTTTTATGCTAAATTAACTTGGTCTTGAAAGGCGATTTTTCCTTTCTTTAATTTGTACTTCTTGATTAGGATAACCCATTTGCAAGTTTGCATTGTTTCAGCACCTCATTGAACCCCTCACAGAGCTTTATATCAGTTTGGTTCTGGGCACATTCCAAAAAGTGTTTCATCTCATAGAAGCAGGGGCCAACCTGGTGCTGCTGTGCCAGCTGGCTTCCGTGAGGCTCCCGGTAAGTGATGTCGGGGTTTGAGGGCTCAGCATTACGTCCTCCACTGAAGTCCCCAGTGATAGCATGACCCAGAGTGTGCCCAACTGCAGATGGTGGGGCTGCTGCTGGTGGCTGAGCTGCTGGTGCTGGCCTGGGTGCAGTTCTCATCAGAGGTGCCAGGCTGGCCGAAGGGGCCATGCGGGCTTCGGCTTCCACCCTGTGATCATTTTAAAGGACTAAGGGGCCACAGAACATTTTTCCTTGCAGAAGGAAAAATTGTGATGCTTTATTTCCCTCACAAGATAAGACACTCCTGTGAGCGGCTCACCTGTTCTAATATAAACAAGGCGTCCAGATTGGAACTACTTATCAACCAAGCAGAACAACATAACATAGGTCACTATTTCAAATGAGGGAAAGCAATGCCAAAGGAATAATTTTGATTTGACACAGCCCTACTCCTTGAAGAGATAGACTAAGATGAAACTGAGAGGCAGATGAAGATTTCAATAAAAATTAGAATCTTCCCAAGATTTTCACACAAGAGCTAGTACAGTTTATTATTTAAGTAATATTTCCTTTCGTTCCCTCCCCTAACTAATATAAATGGAATTGTATGTGGTATACATTATTATGATGGAAAAGAAACAAAAATTTGAACCAAAGGAATTTTGATTTCTTACATAGGTAGGCATTTGGAGTTAATAGATTTAAAATACTGAACAAATAATTTTTTGAAATCTGACACAGTCCTGTCAACTTTGTTCCTGAAATTCTGAGAATGAAGAATTACAAAAGGAACATTAGAAGCAAATTACTAGAATATTTTCTTCCCAGCAGATAATGTTTCAGAGCATCCTTTCAATCAAAGAAATATTATGGAATGTGGATTAATTTGTCTAGAAAAAGAAGGCTTGTATTTCAGATTTTAAACACATAAAAAATAGCAATTTTAATTAACAGTAACAGAAATAAAGCTTTATTGTGTGAGTTTAAATTGATACTGAATCATTTTCTTTCCCTCTCCTCTCCTCTCCTCCCCTCCCCTCCC
>NW_003852406.1:15799533-15811637 GCF_000181295.1 Otolemur garnettii
GCCACAATGCCCGGCTATTTTTCTGTTGCACTTTGGCCGGGGCTGGGTTTGAATCCACTACCCTTGGTGTATGGGGCTGGCGCCCTACTCACTGAACCACAGGCGCTGCCTTAGAGGCCATCTAAATCATAAGAGGCTCTTCCTTAGTAAGCTGGCCCTTGTCCGTTTTTAACAGAGGATATGGGTTTTCTTTGCAGGTATTCTTCTCATTTTCCATAATTGACTTTTTGGTGGCAGTACACCAGAATTTAATAAAAGAATTTTAAAATGTGTTTGATTTCTAAAATAATTCTTTTAGATTTTAACTTTCCTCAGTTTGAAATAGATGAAGTCACTAGAATTTTTTTCAGTATGTATGTCACATATAAAAAAGCCAGAGGTCAAATTTGTCTCTAAATATAAAAATGTTATGCAAGTAAATGAAAATGAATTTAAAATTTAATGAAGGTTCTGTCACTGTCCCCTTTTTGATGGGTATTTTTTGTATAAAAGGTTTTGTTTTTAAAATTTTGGGGGTTAGTATTATATATACATGCCTTACTATATAAAGATAGCTTTGTAGCCATGGATTAAAGGACTTATTTCTTTACTATTGCATAAAACATCAGGTCCATTTGTATGATGATTCGTCTTTGTTTCAGATGAGAGAAGAGTAGTTTGGTTTGAGGATATTTTAATTCTTCAAAGAATATGATAGGAGACCTTAAGACATGGTAGCAATGTAAAATAAACCCCTAAAATTTTAAAGCTGAGAAAGAGAGATTTTTTTTCCTGTCATGGATGTGATATCTGTATTATTCAGTACAGCAGCAATTGAGCAATGAAATGTGGCTAGTGTGACTGAAGAATGAATGTTTTGTTTTTAATTACTATAAATTTAAATAGCCATATATGGCTTGTAGCTACTATTGTATATTACAGCCTCAAACTATTAAAATTTAATATTGAGTACATTAGTGTAATAAAACTTTCAAAATCTTCAGATAGAAACTCCAAAAAGAAAATAAGGCAGTTTTATTAATTAAAATACTGTATTTACAAATAACTATAAATTAAAACATATATATCAAAAAGAAAAATTGTGATATTGCCAAGGAGAGTTAATTTTACCTGAAGTCTTTCAACATATTATTACAGGAAACTCCAGATTACTGTACCACTAGAAGCAAAAAATACATTAATAAATAGCCATTTCTTATAAAGAAAACTAACAATGTTGAAATAAAAGGGAACGACTATACTATTAGAGTTTACAGAAGAGTAGAAAGCATATATGATATACTAAAAGATGAAATGCTAAAGCCATTTCCATTAAATCAGAGACAAGACAGAAATACTTCCATCATCATTTATATGACCACTGCTATTATTAAGCATTGCTTTGGCAGTTCTAGTTACTGCATTAAGACAGTAAGTGAAATAATTGGTATAAATATTGGAAACAAAGATAAAACTATTGGTATTTTCAAATTATATGATAGGATGCCCAGAAAGCCCAGGAGGACTCTGGTAGAAAACAGCACTACAATTAATAAGAAATTTTGGAAAGGGCTCGGTGCCTGTGGCTCAAGCGGCTAAGGCGCCAGCCACATACACCTAAGGTGGCGGGTTTGAATCCCCAGCCCGGCCCACCAAACAACAATGATGGCTGCAACCAAAAAGTGGCCGGGCGTTGTGGCGGGCGCCTGTGGTCCCAGCTACTTGGGAGGCGGAGGCAGGAGACTCGCTTGAGCCCAGGGGTTGGAGGTTGCTGTGAGCGTGATGCCATGGCACTCTACCCAGGGGGATAGCTTGAGGCTCCGTCTCAAAGAAAAAAAAGAAATTTTGGAAAGCTGACATGTGATAAATATACAAAACTGATAGCTTTCTCTTATTAGCACTCATCAATTGAAGATGGACATGATTAAACAAAAAAAATTTCAATGGAATGGCAAAACTGTCAATTATACCTAGGAATAAATGTATTAAAGAAAGGTACAAAGATAGATCATTTATAAAGAAAATGTGGTATTATAAGCAGTCCTTTTCTGCCCTGGTTTTTACCTTCAAAACCTGTACTTGCAACAGAGCCTGGTTTACATGGTGGTCCTCAAACATACTGTGAACAACAACAAAAAAATCTGAATAGCAGATGTGTTGCTTTTACTCAGTGAATAAACATTTGCTGAGAACCTGCTGTATGGTAAGGATCTAGATTTCAGAGCAGCAGTATCCAAAATAATGTACTGGCTGTACGGGAAGAAGCTTAAATTAAAAGTTGAAGTTTTTTATTTGCGGGGGGATAAAAGAAGCTTTGTCAAATATTCAACATACCTGTGGCTAGCAGTTTGTAAATTTGATGGGTGTATGCTATGAACAACAGTCTCCTGAATCAGAGTCACACGTGATATCCTCACTCTGTTCACTTTCAGCATTTTACTTATGGAGGAAGTAAATCCATGTAAGTTGTTTAGCCAAATGGACGCATATTCTAAAAGATTTTCCCAAAAATCCTCTGCAAGATAATAATGTAAACCACTATGGCCAAGGGAAAGGTAAATGGACACACTTTCCTACTCTGAGCACATCAAACACATTATAAGATAAAATTATTAGCTATCTATTAAAATGAACTAAGCAGATGTGCTAAGTTAGACAAATGTTTAAAAATTATCAGGAAGACTATAGGAGGTATAAATTTATATTCACTCTTAATCATTTAGAACCTATACCATATGTATAGTATATTTTGAGAAATTAGTTTAATAGTAGTATGAGGGACTGGGTGCAGTGACTCATGCCTGTAATCGTAGCACTCTGGGAGGCCAAGGTTGGTGCTTAAGCTCATGAGTTCGCGACCAATCTGAGTAACAGTGAGGCCCCCATCTCTACTAAAAAAAATATTGAAGCAGGAAGACCACTTGAGCCCAAGAGTTTGAGGTTGCTGTGAGCTATGATGCCATGGCACTCTACCAAGACAAAAGTGAGAATAAGTCTCAAACACCAACAGAAAATTATAGATATAGTAGTAGAAGGATATTGTGACTAGAAAGACATTTTATTTTATTTTTTTAAAAAATGGTCTTTATCATAGCATTTTAATTTAAAAAAAAATTTTTTTTTTTGCAGTTTTTGGCCGGGGTGAGGTTTGAACCCGCCACCACCAGCGTATGGGGCCGGTACCCTACTCCTTTGAGCCACAGGCACCGCCCTAGAAAGACATTTTAAAATACAGTGGAATCTCTGTAAGTTGACTACCTGAGGGACTGTAACAAACTGGTCAATGTACAGAGGTGATCAACTTAAGGAACTAGACCTACTGTGCTGATTGATATGTAGATGTGGTGCATGTCTGGTCTATGAAAATAAGGTGAACTTAAGGAGATGGTCAGTATAGGGAGGTGGTCAGCTATGTTCTGTAGTTTATTTCATCTCTTGCTCATTCTTTTAAATAAATTTCTTTTTATAATATGCATGATTTAGATTTACTTGTATATATAATTAATACAAATACAGAAAGAAGGTAGTAGATGCTGAGTGTTGTGGTTAATTTTTTTTCAAACAAAAGGTCTCACATTTATTACTGAGCCAGCTTATTAGTGCAGAGCATATAAACAAAGAGAAAAATCATTTTCTCAATGAAATGGATCTTACTGTCTAGAAAGTAGTGTCAATTTCAGCTTGGTATGGTAAGATGATAGTGACCTTGATACAGTATAAATATATGTGTCTTCTCATGTGCAATTCCTTGGTTCTTCTCCAATGTCTTCTCTTTGAGTTGTACCTGAATTTATTACCAGTTCTCATTCAAATCCACTGGGGAATGGGATGAATTTGCTTTTGTTTCTTGATTAGAAATCACTTGAAAGTCTGAAATCTGAAAGTCTTGTGAGAAGACATGGTGAAAAACGGAGTCACTTGCACACACTGCAATGGCAGAGAAAGGGAGAGAGAGGTGTGGTTAATTTTTTTTGTTTTGCAGTTTTTGCCCGGGGCTGGGTTGAACCCACCTCCTCCGGTTTGTGGGGCTGGCACTCTACTCACTAAGCCATAGGCGCTGCCCTGTGTGGTTAACTTTTTAACTTGATTAGGAGCCTGATAAAACAGTTTAAAGACTTCTTTTGTAAATTGGTGTTTTGTCTCTTAGAATTAGAGGGGACAAGTAGTGCAGGGTAGAAACAGGAAGGAAACAAGTGTTTCTTAAAGTTAGAATTTTTTAAAGGAAGTAAACCCACATTAAATTCTAGGACAAGAAAATTATTGAGCCAAGGTGGCACCTGTGGCTCAGTGGGTAGGGCGCTGGCCCCATATACCAAGGGTGACAGGTTTGAACCGGCCCTGGCCAGACTGCAACAAACTGCAACAAAAAATCACCGGGCATTGTGGCGGATGCCTGTGGTCCCAGCTGCTTGGGAGGCTGAGGCAAGAGAGTCGCCTAAGCCCAGGAGTTGGAGGTTGCTGTGAGCTATGACGCAGCAGCACTCAACCAACAGTGACAAAATAAGACTGTCTTTTAAAAAAAAGAAAATTATTGAGCCATGCTGTATGTTTTCATTTTTGAAGAATGGGGAAAGAAAGTAAAGTTGTAGATGACCAAATGAGGAATAGACAACTAAGTTAATGGTGTAAAATGGAAAATATTGAGGGGTAAGATAGTTGGAGGATAATATATGGAATGAAAGCTTAAGTCTAAAAGTAGAGCCAATAACACTGAAATGAAAGGGAAGATTGGGAGAAAAGGGTAGGAAAGAAAAAAAATCTAGGCCAGGCTGACATCATGGAAACCATCAAATATTGTAGCTTAATTTGGCTACAGATGGATTTGAAAGCTACTGTATAAGGGAGAAGGAAGAAGGATATACTGAAGGGAATACAAAGTATGGAATAGAATGGTATTCAAAAAGGGGAGAAACAGTTTTGGAGGGATTATAGAAAAGTAACACAGATTAGGCATGCTTATGTGCTATACATTAGAAATGAATCAAAATACAAAAGTACACATAGGGAATAAATGTAAAGAAAAAATTAGCTTCATTTTTGCTGTTTGTTGGAGTAAACAGAATTTAAAATAAGCTGAGATTTTCTTTTATCTGCCCCCCCCCCCTTTTTTTGGAGACAGAGTCTCACTATGTTCATCCTTGGTAGAGTGCTATGGCGTCACAGCTCACAGCAACCTCAAATTCTTGGGCTTAAACCTCCCAAGGAGGGCCTCAGCCTCCCAAGTAGCTGGGACTATAGGTGCCTGCCTCCATACCCAGGTATTTTTTGGTTGGAGTCATTATTATTGTTCAGCAGGCCTGGGCGGGGCTTGAACCCACCAGCCTCGGTGTATGTGGCTGGCATCCTACTCACTGAGCTACAGGCACCAAGCCTTATCTGCCTAATTATATAATATAAATAACTTGCGTTTCTTTTGATCAAATTTACTTGTTCCTTATGTATGTTCTTTAATTGCATGGTAGTGAAATTAGCTGTATACTCTTCTTAACAGCAGTATGCATATTATACCATACTGTATATTTAATTGGTAGTTTATTAACTATTGGCTTAAAGACATCTTTACATTGGGCAGCACCTGTGGCTCAAAGGAGTAGGGTGCCAGCTTCATATGCTGGAGGTGGTGGATTCAAACCCAGCCCCGGCCAAATACTGCAAAAAAAAAAAAAAAAAAAGACATCTTTACATAGCCAAAATGATAATACTAGCCTTAGGTCTTAGAAGACACCCATCTTCTTGTTACCTTCCTTTTTTTTATATCCTCTTTTCTATCTAACATCTCTAATATGTTGCCTAATGTAACTTCTAAATTTTTTTTTAACTTCTAAATTTTTTAATGTTCAATTAATTTTTCTTACATAGTTCTTTCTACTAAGTATAGAAATGAACCTTTGTGCTTATCTGAGTAGTCTATTGGAAGTAAAGCTCACCTTTATTTGAAGAATGCACCTAAAATCACTAAATAAAAACTTGAGTTTTACCTGTATAGCCTAAAGATTGGTTACCTTATCTGGGTAATCCCTGACTTCTGTTTTCTTAACATACGAAGTCCTGTGTATGTGAAGAGATGGTAATTCCTGGCCCTTCTCACCTAGTGAAAACTAATCAAGTTGTCTGAATCCTGCCCAGGTTCCTCCTGTCACAGTCTTTGGTGTCGGGAGTATGTGTCTACCGAAGAAAGGAGAGCAGAGCTGTTCATAGCTACATATGGTAGTTGCATTTTGGGAAATGTGTATTTTCACCTTAGGCGTTTAACCATATTTTATAATGTTTACTTCAAAGTGAGAAATGCATTCCAAGTTTCAGAGGACAAATACGTAAGTTTAGAAACACAACCTGTAAGTTAAATACACTTTTTTGAATTTCTCATTCTAGTATAATTTTCTTGAAGGGAAAATTTAAAAGAGTGGCTAAATTTTTTTTTTTTTCAGGTGGTAGAAGTAGCATAATTCTGACTAAGTAGCTTCAATACAATTATAAAATGAGAAGAGGTTTTAGAACTAACTTACTTTTTAAGTCTGTCTACTTGCTTGGGAACTTTTTTAACACAAGTCACGCACACATATATATTAGTGGGATATATTTTCATTTTGAAAGCAGTCTTAATCTGAAGACTAAAGCACCAGGTAACATTTAAATTTTATTTCACACATTTGCCACTTATTTTCTTTTTCCCTCTGGGCCAGGGAGAAAGAAGAAATCAAACCAGGGAATGTAAGCATGTGGAGAGGAGTGTGCTGCGAGGCTAGTGGTTACACTAAAGAAGGAAACATTTGATTTTCTGCCACATGCCAGGCACTCTCATTCTTAGAAGTTTTGACCTAGGAAGCTGATAAGTAAAATAATTCTTATATAGTATGGTGAATTCAAACAGTACCAGAGTAGCATCCTAAAACTAAGTGTCCCTCTTAGTAACTATAAAAGCAGCTATAATTGGCAGCTGGAAAGCCAAGGTGAGTGGATTAGGATATTGATCAGGAGTTCAAGATCAACCAGAACAAGATCAAGACCTTGTCTCTAAAAATTAGCCGGGTGTTGAGGCTGTAGTCCCAGCTAATCGGGAGGCTGAGGCAAGCGTATCCCTTGAGCCTAAGAATTTGAGGTTGCTGTGAGCTATGAGGCCATGGCATTCTACCCATAGCGATAGGGTGATACTTTGTCTCAAAAAAAAGAAAGAAAGAAAAAGAAAAGAAAAAGACAGCTATAAAAGCTTAAAAATATCCTTTCTTAAACTGATGAAACCAAATCTAAAATAAATAAAATTGAGTTCTTAATAGTTAATAAAGTTACATTTCTTACCTCTTTTTAGTACTACGTAGTAAAATTTTAAAGCAGTTAGTGTCTTAGATAACATAGATTAGCAGTGCTATGTAACAGAGAAATAATACAAGTTACATATGTAATTTTATATATTCTAGTAACCATATTAAAAATAAAGCAAAAAGAAACAGATGAATTTAATTTTACTTGTATATTTTATTTGATCCAATATATCCAAAATATCATGTCAGCATATAATTAATATAAACATTATTAGAGATAGTTTATATTCTTTTTATATGAAACAGTTTATATTTTACAGGACATCTCAATTCAGAGGCTCAAATTTTCATCAGAATATTTGATATGTATTTAAATATATAAAAATTGAAGTAAAGAAGTAACTGTTCTAAACCTTTTAAAAAAAATTTCAGTCTAGTATGAGGGTACAAATGATTAGGTTACATTGTTTGCATGTGTTAGGTAAGGTCCCGTTGTAATTGTGTCCTGCACCCAGGAAGTGTGCCATAACACTGTAAAGTGGGCCCTTACATTGTGCCCATTAGGTGGGAGTACATCAGTTCCCCTCTTCCCTCACCTCCCCCCTCCCTCCAACTTGAATTGAATTGAGTTTTTCTCTTGGATGGGCATGTATTAGTTTGTCTGGTGGCTTCATATTAGGATTGAGTACATTGGATACTTGCTTTTCCATTCTTGTGATGCTTTTCTAAACAGAATGTTTTCCGACTCTATCCAGGTAAATATAAAAGATGTAAAAGTCTCCAACTTTTTATGACTGAATAGTATTTCATTATATGTACCACAATTTATTAATCCATTCATGGACTGATGAGCACTTGGGTGGTTTTCACATCTTGGCAATTATGAATTCTAAACATTGTTAAAAGTTTTTCAATAAAATCATTTTTCTCTAATATTTGTACCAGTTTTGACAAAACTGACTAATTTTTTTAGAACAGTTGATTTGACTCAGAAGCAAAAACATGTAAGTTTCAAAATACCTGTCCAAGTTAAGTAAATCTACTAAGTCTTGTGATAATATTGTCAACATGAAATTCAAAGGGGCATCATACGGAAAATGTATATACTGAAAATGGACTCTAGGCTTATCCGCTAAGGAATCTTTGGATTTTTCTCACAGGTTTTGTACCCAGTTCACATAACGCTATCTCTGTTGTATGTTAATTCAAGTTGAAAAATGTATGCAGTCATTATTGATTTTGTATTATGAATAGCTTCAATTTTAAACATAATTCTCTTACCTCTCTCGCTAGGTCATATGCTTATTTTCTCCCTGGATCTTCAAATTTAGCTCATTCATATGCATTGTGATATGGGGGGAAAATGTAAAGCACACTGAGATTTCTAAAAATTGATTTCTGGTTTACTCTTTGTTGAATATTGGCAAGCTTTTTTTTATTTCAAAAGTCTTGAATTAGAGTAACAGTACAGTAAATCTTTGTAAAACTTCACAACTCATTGGCTAAATAAAGGATGTGCAGTCATTGAATTCATTGTCTTCTCTTTCATACACAGGTGGTGATTTATAGCATTTGTACATATATGCCGAACAATTTCATTAACCTCCATGATATAGTCTGTCTCAGGGTACAGATACTTGCAATATGTGTCACATAGTAGAGCAAAGTAATCAGGCAAATCCAGTATATCTAGATTTTTGATTGAACAGTGTCTTGATAGAAACTAGCCTTTTCATGACTGATGGTGATCGAGAAAATATTCAAAAATATCTATAGGATATCAGTTTTTTTAAAGATTGCAAATAAGTGAAGGCATTTCTTTATAAATTTGGAAGTTTTGAGATACCAAAATATTAGTTGGACAGTATCTCTTGTAAAACTCATCTAAAACTAAAAATAAAAGTACTTGGAATTTTTCAAATGTTACTTGATTGATCTTTAATGTTGTTAGAAAGGTCTTTTATTTACTAGCAGTTGCAGGGTGGTAGTTCAGTTGAAGATCTTTCACTTTTTGTAAAATAATCCTTTTTAATCTTTTCTTCATAATTTAAAAACATAATTAGTTTCCTTAACTGAAATAATTGAATTTTTAACCTCTTTATCTAAAAATGGTTTTCTATCTTGAGTAAGAATCTAAGCCATTTTACTTCTCAGTTTTGTTTTTTTTTTGTTTGTTTTTTGGCCGGGGCTGGGTTTGAACCCACCACCACCTCTGGCATATGGGGCTGGTGCCCTACTCCTTGAGCCACAGGCACTGCCTAGAATCTAAGCCATTTTATAGCTTGTTATACCTTCATTTGAAAATCTAAAAATTTTCTATTATTTTAAGCTAGAAAAATGATTTTATTTTTATAATATATTTTCTTATTAACTTAAAGCCTTTTCTTTCTTTTATTATTATTATTATTATTTTAGAGACAGAGTTTCACTTTGTCGCCCTTGGTAGAGTACTGTGGTGTCACAGCTTACTGCAACCTCCAGCTCTTGGGCTTCGGTGATTCTCCTGCCTCAGCCTCCTGAGTAGCTGGGACTATAGGCACCCGCCACAATGCCCAGCTATTTTTTGTTGCAGTTTGGCCAGGGCCGGGTTTGAATCTGCCACCCTCGGTATATGGGGCTGGTGCCCTACTCACTGGGCCACAGGCACCACCCAACTTTATTTTTATTAAAATAAGTATTTCGGTTTAATTACCAATTACGATTTACATAGGTTTCACTTTAACTCAAGTTGTCTGCATGAATCTATGCTACATTACTATGTGAAATCATTTGAACTGAGTCATTTTTTTGACACAGATTGGTGCTAACGCTTTTGTATAAGGCCGGAAATGACACATACACCCGAATGTGCACTTCCATATATCTCAAACAATTTATTTTATTTTGTGTATTTATTTATTTTGAGACAAAGTCTCAAGCTGTTGCCCTGGGTAGAGTTCTATGGCATCATAGTTCACAGCAACCTTCAATTCTTGGGCTCAAATGATCCTCTTGCCTCAGTTTTTCTATTTTTAGTAGAGATGGGGGGTCTTGCTTTTGCTAAGGCTGATCTGGAACTTGTGAGCTCAGGAAATCCACCTGCCTCAGCCTCCCAGAATGCCAGGATTAATAGGTATCAGCCACCACGCCCTGCCCTATAGTAAATAATTTAATAATAAAAACAAAATAGAACAACATATGGTTCTGTCAACTACAAAGTTGTGTTTCATTGAAAAAGATTCTACACTATTTCAGTTATTAAATAAAAACTTACTGAAATTTTTAAGGATTAAAATTTAGCTCTTTAGTTACAATAGTCATATTAGTGCAGCTCTAGACTCTAAAACAACTTATTTTCTTAAGTGGTGAACGTTTAGACAAGGTAAAGCAGCTATGACCAATTGATCCAGATTAACAGAGCAAGGTCATAAATAAGTCTGTATGTCAATATATGAAAATGTTTCTTTAATAAGTATAAAGTAATTTTATGTTCTAGGCTGAGTGCATGTCATACCAAAAAGAATTTCCTTAATAAGAAATCCGTTATTTAATTTTTTTTTTTTTTTGAGACAGAGTCTCAAGCTGTCACCCTGAATAGTAGAGTGCTATAGCATCATAGCTCACAGCAACCTCAAATTCTTGGGCTTAAGCGATTCTCTTGCCTCAGCCTCCCAAGTAGCTGGGACTACAGGTGCTGCCTCAACGTCTGGCTATTTTTGGGTTGTAGTTGTCGTTGTTTGGCAGGCCTGGGCTGGATTTGAACCCACCAGCTCTGGTGTATGTGGCTGGCACCTTAGCCTCTTGAGCTACAGTGTCCAGCCTTTCCTTTTTTTTTGAGACAAGAGTCTCAAGCTGTTGCCCAGGGTAGAGTGCTGTGGCATCACAGCTCATAGCAACCTCAAACTCTTGAGCGTAGCAGTTCTCTTGCCTCAGCCTCCCAAGTAGCTGGGACTATAGGTGCCTGCCACAACGCACAGCTATTTTTTTTTTTGTTGCAGTTGTCATTGTTGCTTAACTGGCCAGGGCCAGGTTCGAACCTGCCACCCTTGGTGCATGTGGCCAGCACTGTAACCACTGTGCTACAGGTGCCGAGCCAAAGCAACCTTTTCTTTTTTCTTTCTTTTTTTTTTTTTAATTGAATGGTAACTATGTGCATTAATGCACTTCTGGGGTACAGTGTGGGGTTTTCACACACAATTCGAAATACTTCCATCAAACTGGTTAACATAGCCTTCATGTCATTTTCTTAGTTATTGTTTTAAAACGTTCACATTCTGCTCTTAGAAAGATTCACTTGTACTCTTGTAAGATAAACCTTGAAGTGATCCCTCCAATCCCCCTCCCTCCACCCATTCCCCCTCCCCTCTCCCTCCACCCATTGCCCCCTCCCCATATTCTTAGGCTGTTATTAGGTTATAGCTTTCATATAAAAGGTATAAATTAGTTTCATAATAGGAGTGTGTACATTGGATACTTTTTCTTCCATTCTTGAACCTTTTTTTGTTTCAGTTAGGGGTACACTTCTCAGTCAATAACAGCATCCTGTAAATGTGTGTAATAATTAGTTTCCTTAACTGAAATAATTGAATTTTTAACCTCTTTATCTAAAAATGGTTTTCTATCTTGAGTAAGAATTTGCTCTTAGACTGTGTTTTCCATATAAACACTAGCATTTAGAATTGCTTTTATGGAGACTTTACGTCCTTCATGTTCACGTGGATGGAGCTCGAAAATGTACTTCTTAGCAAAGTATCACAAGAATGGAAGAAAAAGTATCCAATGTACACAACCCTATTATGAAACTAATTTATACCTTTTATATGAAAGCTATAACCTAATAACAGCCTAAGAATACGGGGAGAGGGGAGGGAGAGGGGAGGGGGGAGG
>NW_003852406.1:15812037-15822231 GCF_000181295.1 Otolemur garnettii
CTATGTTAACCAGTTTGATGGATGTGTTTCAGATTGTGTGTGAAAACCCCACACTGTACCCCAGAAGTGCATTAATGTACATAGTTACCATTCAATAAAAAAAAAAAAAAGAATTGCTTTTATTTTGGACACTGATTATTGTTTTATTTGACTGCAAGCATAAATTTGTGCAAATATAAGATGAAAATGTAAGCAGGAAACAAAATTGAATAACAATGTAATTTCATTCTTCAGTGAGTGCTTAGGGTTCATGGGGCTATCAAAAAAAGTGCCTTAAGCCCTAATTTACAAAGTAGGTCTTAGCCTTTTAACATTTATGCTGAGAGGGAGCAAAGAATTAAACCTTTTCACTAATTCCTTTATGTACTTGTTACAAAAGCAGTAAAGAATTATTCTCTTGATAGTGGCACTTTGATAATAGAAAAATGGTCCAGAATGTAAAAGATTGCTTTTGGTATTTGTAGAAATGTTAGAAATTGACCCTGGGGCATTAGAGAACTCTTTAGAGAAATCTTGATTGATAGCCTGGGTGGTCAGTTAACAGGGGTGTGTTCAGTAATTACATATATTGACATTATTATTAAAGTTTTCAGAAACATTCACTTAAAATTTTTGTGAATAAATTTGAATAAAAGATACAGCCATGCTTTTGTGTGTAATCTTTTTCATTTTTTTCCTTCTATCTCTTTCTCTTTTTTCAAAATAGACTGGGTTCAGCTATATAAGAGATTTTTTTTTTTTTTTTGGATTCTGCTAGAGATGACTTAGCAGATTGTTACTAATTGCTGTGCTTTCAAAATTTTGTTTGCTCAGAATGATAGTGTTACTTTCATTATTCTTTGGTAGTTATAACAAGTGGTTTTATACAAAGCTGCACAGTCAAAGGAATATTTTAGTGCTAGTTATTAAGGTTTTTTTTTGAAACAGAGTCTGAAGCTATAGCCCTGGGTAGAGTGCCATGGTGTCACAGCTCACAGCAACCTCCAATTCTTGGGCTTAAGCGATTCTCTTGCCTCAGCCTCCCAAGTAGCTGGGACTACAGGTGCCCACCACAATGCCTGGCTATTTTTTGTTGCAGTTGTCATGGTTGTTTGACAGGCCTGGCCTGGATTCGAACCTACCAACTCCGGTGTATGTGCCTGGCGCCCTAGCAGCTTGAGCTATAGGTGCTGGCCAAGTTGTTTTTGTTAAAATCGGCTTTATCTCAAGAAAAAATTAAATGCTAATGCAGAAGGTAAAGTTTATTGTGTGTGATTCTTTATATTATTTTATAATTGACTTGCTAAAACACACACAGTAACATCAGTTTTAAAAAACACCTTAAGCATTTTTCTTCAAAGCACTTATCAGTTTCCTGAAAGATACAACCACTGTTTCATACTTGTGTTTTCTGACACCTCAAAAGGAAAGATTCATTCTTCACAACTCCTCTAAATTCAGTTTTGTTATTTTTTTTTTGGAATTCAGTTTATTTTAATTAAATTGTGTACAGCTTTAACTTTAGTTTTTCTGTTCACATTTCTTTACAGGTTAATTACCCTTTCCCTGCTTTTCTCTTCATTCTCCCCTCCCCCAAATTCTCCATTAATTTGGGTTGGAAAGTGTCACCATAAAGCTTTAGGCTTAATGTTACATGAAAAGAACTGGTGCTTTTTATTTCATTTTCCATGTATTATGCACTGCTAAAAAGTAGCAGCTTATTTTATTTTCAGAGGGAGAACTGAAGAGCTTTTGAATAAAAACGTGAAAAGAAGCTAGTATTCATTGCCTACGTGGCTTTTTAAGAAGGCTCTCAAAAACATTCCACTGTGGACTCCAAGTCCTCTTTAACTTACCACCAGCAGTAACTGCCTGCAGAGCCATGTGATCATCTTGGCAGCAGCCAGGGCTTTCAGTTTTTTTATTACTGTGGTTTCCTCAAGCTCTTTATATACATTGATTAATATTTTCCTTGCAGTTATCGCTGTGATGATTTTGTGGTTAATGACACCAAGCTGGGACTGGTACAGAAAGTCAGAGAACACTTACAGAACTTGGAAAAGTAAGTAGGAGGTCTTGGGGAAAAAAGAGGGGTAGAGTGGGATTGAGGGGTCTTAGAATTTTTGAATGGGATTTTTATCTGTGAGTTTCATAACGTCATTGTGTTTTTAATGTGATTGAAACACTGATAAAATAAACCTTGGGTTTGGATGTCTGAAACTTTGCCCATAGTTAACGGTTATAGCTGTGCCTTTATTTCATTTAGCATTTGTCATAAACCATATCCAAGGATCCAGGAGCCTTTTTTGAAAATTTTTACCCACCAGTTCATAAGCTATTTCATTTACTTGCAAGGGAAATTTTTAGAGGTGTAAGCAAAGAGCAGAAAATGATATATGATCACAATAACCTTTGGTGTTAGAAAATTCTTGTTAACATTATGTGTTATGAGGACTAATTATGCACACTAAGATTTATGCATTATTTTTAAGAGAAATGAGATTTAATTATCATATTGCCCACTGTGCATCTATACAGTAGCACCGGATCTGAGTGTCTTCCTTTCCTTTTTTTGTTAGGGGCAGTATAGACCACTTGAAATTACAAAGAGCTGTGAATACTATGTTTTATCATAAGGAAATTAAAGTATTTATGTGAATACTGTAGCCAAATAGTTTATTCAGATAAAACTCAATGGACCCTAAACTGAAGCTATTAACAGAAACTTAACTAACAGTGCCTTTAAAGCTGCAGTAGATAGAAGCATGGCCCTGTGGAATGACTGCTGACTCCAGTGAAATCTGTTTAAATCACCCCAAATCATTAAGTGCCATCTAATTTATTTTGGCAGTTGACATGTAGATGTTATTGTGAGAACAGGCCGTTCTATCTGGCCAGCTTTGCTGGGAGCAGGGGGGATTTCCAAGGAAGTGGAACTTTTCAGTTAAATTCAAATACTTGTCCACACTGGATCTAACTGGTCACTTCATGGCCTGACTAGGCAGCCAGGCCATGCTCACTGGCCTAGACACTGAGGGCAGCTCAGCTTTATTCTTTAGCCTGCTGTGTAGCATGTATGTATTAATATCCGTTTCACTGTTTGTGTTTTAATAGCTCAGCTTTCATAGCTGACAGGCATAGGAAAAGAAAACTTGTGGAAAACTCATCACTAAACAGCAAGTTATTAAAAGTAAATGTAAGTAAAATTTATTCAACTATAAGAGGTAGTTGAAATCTAATCACTGTTTTGTTACAACTCTTAACACTGTTACTCATCAAAAACTTTTATAAATGTGTGTCTTGGGCTTGGGGTATTTTACAAATGTTTGCCACTTACACTAATGACTCTTGATGTGACCCCAGTGAGGCCATCTGTCAGTGCCTTCCCATTAGAGTTACCACTGTGCTCTTCTGCTTTAGAAAGTGGTTTGTTCCTAATGTCTTTTTAACCAGAAAACCAGGCTTTAGACTTTAAGACCAGGTCTTTAAGTTCAGATAGAATTGTAAGGTTCCTACCTCATTGCTAAGAAGACATATATTTGTCACTTGTGCATGGCTTAAGGTTAGAAGTTGGGGGACAGAAATACTTGGGACAAATACTATATGTATTTCAATTTCTATTTTAATAGACTCTTAAAGGCATTAAATCTTAAATTTCATTTCTTTCAAGGATTTTCCTGGTGTTTTTACTCTGCATTGTATATTCCATGGAACTTACTAATATTGATTTGCTCATAAGCTTTCAATAAGATACTCCCATTTAGAAAAATCCCAGGATCAGAAGCAGCCTTCTAAAACTATCCAGACATTTACGCAGAGACTAGAGAGTTTGTTTGAAATAGTCATTGGATATAAAGGACCAATTCCGTATTGGCTTGGTGCTAGAGTTTCAAATAAAAGTCTTTGCTTATCTTTGAGGTTTGAAACAGTTGGCCTTCCCTTGTGTTACTGATGGCTGCTTCTTATTCCATTTACAGGGAAGCACTGCTGCCATTTGTGCCACAGGCCTTCGGAATTTGGGGAACACATGTTTCATGAATGCCATACTTCAGTCACTCAGGTAACAACGTGACAGCTTAAATATTTGACATTAAAGGTATAGAGCAAAGCCTCCAGTTTCAGATCCTGGCTCTGCCACTGACTCTAATCATATGGCTTTGGAGCAAGTTACCTTAATTTCCTATGCCTCAGTTTCCTCATCGGTAAAATTTGTGGTAACAGTTCTTATGTCATATGGTAGTTGGGAAGAAGATTAAATAATATAATTTTGTCTAAAGTGCTTAGAGCAGTGCCTGGTAGTAATTTTTTGCTGTTAACTGTTTATTTCTCATTGCTGCTTGAATAGACCAGAGCAGGGGTCAGCAAACTTTTTGAAAGGCTAGATGGTAAATGTTAGGGTCTTTTAGACCGTGATCTCTCTTCTATAGTCCCTCCCTGCTTCTCTTTTTCTTTTCTTTTTCTTTTGAGACAGAGCCTCAAGCTGTTACCCTGGGTAGAGTGCTATGGCATCACAGCTCACAGTAATCTCCAACTCCTGGGCTCAAGTGTTTCTCCTGCCTTCATCTCCCAAGTAGCTGGGACTATAGGGACCACAACGCCTGGCTGTTTTTTGGTTGTAGTCATCATTGTTTGGTGGCCCAGGCTGGATTTGAACCCGCCAGCTCAGGTGTACGTAGCTGGCACCTTAGCTGCTTGAGCTACAGGCACTGAACCTGCTGTTTCTCTTTTTCTAAAAAACATCTTAAAAATGTAAAACTCATTTGAGGGGCTCTCTGGCTAAGGACTAGACTCAGCACGTGAACTGTAGTTTACAAACCCTTGAGCTACAAGGACCCTTGTTTAAAGAGCTTATTTCAGTCCTTGGTTGACTTTTGAAGGAAGCATGATCACTAGATCACATGTTTAGATCTTCCAAATGTCAGGCTACATCACACAGCAAGACTTCATTTCTTAAAAAAAAATAAGTTGGGACATTCCTATAATCCCACCTACATGGGAGGCTAAGTTAGGAGGATCCCTTGAGTTCAGGAGTTTGAGGCTGTACTGAGTTATGCCTACACCACTTCACCCCAGCCTAGGTGACAGAGTGAGACCCTTTCTTTAAAAAAAAAAAAAATCAAAATGTAAGAAAAGTAGTAAAGAAGTCTGACCTCAGTTTTATAGAAGAAATTATTTTGAACGTTGTTTACTTTGAGATTTTAATGAGGTACCAAGGTTAGAATAAATTATCTTCTTCAAGGTCATGTGGACAATAAGGAGCAGAAGCCATATTTGGTCTCTCTTTGACAATACTGCCTCTCAGTTTATTCTGGCTCTGAGAAGAAATTGTAGCTACTTCTAAATTCTCCATGGTTTGTTTTTATTTAAGGAAGTTATTGAATACCTAGAAAGAAACACAGAAGAAAGAAATGGTGACAATATATAGATGGAGAGAAAACTGGGGATTTTTTTGAACATAGATTTTAAGTTCTTCGTTCATTTCTCCAACGTTATCTGTTCATACTATTCTCTCTCTTTTTTAAAAATTATATCATAGCTTTGTACATTTCATAGTGTTTTCTTAGAGTGAATGAAGAACGACATAGTGAAGAACCTCTGTGTAAGAGATTGCACTGAGTACAACTGAAATGAGACAATTAAAAAATCACATTTAGAAAACTCACATGTAGAACTTCCTTTACAGAGCTATGAAATTCTCTTTTTCTTAAATAATATTTTTCCTTTCTTTTAAAATAGTAACATTGAGCAGTTTTGCTGTTATTTCAAAGAACTGCCCGCTGTGGAGTTAAGGAATGGGAAAACAGCAGGAAGGCGAACATACCACACCCGGAGCCAAGGGGATAACAATGTGTGAGTTACTAGAATATGTCCTTTCTGGCTTTGAGCTATAAAGCGTGGCTCTCATTGGTAATTTCCATTGTATTATGTGAGTTAATAGGCACATACGTTTTAAACATTCTTCCAAAAATTATGTTGTATCTAGCTGGAAATCTTAATAATTGTTGGGATTCTTTTATTTCTATTTACTGTAATGGGCAGGATAAACTTAATAGTCTACTTGTTGGGTCTTTGCACCTTTGGGCACTTTAAAATTGACAACTATTAGGTGTAGACTAGCATGAATATCACTAGTCTGTGTGAATGGATTTGTCTGATAGTGTTAAGTAAGCCTGTCTGGGATAATAAAATTAAGTTATAATCAGCAAATTAATTGTAAGGTTATGTAGTCAATTTTTAGTTGATAAGAAGAGAGAAAAAAATGGACAAGTGATTATTAAGGACCAACCCCATATTCAAATTTAGTGCATCCCTTGCCTTATTTGATGTTCAGAAGATATATCATCATGATGGCAAGGGGTACTTTTTTTTTTTTTTGAGATAGAGTCTCTGTCACCCTGGGTAGAGTACTGTGGCATCGTAGCTCACAACAACCTCAAACTCCTGGACTCAAGCGATCCTTCTTGCCTCAGCTTCCTGAGTAGGTGGGACTACAGGTGCCCACCACAACACCTGGTTAGTTTTTCTACTTTTAGTAGAGACAGGGTTTTGCTCTTGCTTAGGCTGATCTCAAACTCCTGAGCTCAGGCAATCACCAGCCTTAGCCTCTCAGAATGCTGGGGTGATGAGTCCACAGAGCCCAGCCAGGGGTCCATTTTTCAGAAAGGCCACGACTTATGTATCTATTTAATGTTTTCTCTGCCTGCCCAGTTCCACTTTCACGCCTCCCATCCCTACTCATTCTGAAAGGGCATCTTATGATCTGTGTCCTGCCTTGGTTGCTGAGGGAGAGCAGGACAGAACATGTTTGAGTGGTGGGCATTGTGGATGGAGCCGCATATGTGACACTGTGAAGCCAGCCATTGGAGCAGGTGGGGTGACATCACACATGTGGTGTTTGCAGGGAGTTTCCTTTGGTAGCAGCATGTAGGATGAGCTGGAAAGTGTCTGCATTCCAGGAGACTTCTCACACTGTGGTTATTGGGTTGGGGAGGGGATAGCAGTGAAATGAAGAGGAAAAAATACATGTGCAGGAAAGTTAAGGGAAGAATTAGTAGCACTTGAGTCATTAGTGTCATTCAGGATTTAGTTACAGACTACAGAAATTGCCTCCAGCTGATTTAGGCAGAAAGGGAATTTATTGAAGGGCTATTGGTGAGCTAACCATTACTGGATGGGTAGAAAATCAGGTCTGGAGTCACTCTCCAGTCACCCTACTGAACCATCCTGTGAAGTCACTACAGACCCTGTTGCCCAGCATGGCACCGGAGTGCTGCTGCCAGCACTGTGGGAGATGGGAGCTGGCAGTGCTGCTGCCACTACTGCTGTTGCCCCGACCCTGGGTGGTGCTCCCTACTGCCACTGCTCCTGGAGAGGATTTGGTGCTGTCCCGGCTTCTTTGTGTCACTAACTCCTCCTTCAATTGGATAGAACCCAGGCTATGGCCTGTGCTGTGACTACAAAGGAGACACAGAAAGCAAGTATCTGGCCATTTTTGCTTTTGTACTGGGAAACAAGCTCTGACTCCCACTAAGACTCTTAAGATGAGGAATTCCCCAGACGTAGGAGTAGAGTTCAGGTACTAGAAAGTCAAAGTTTGATTTGTATCCCAGGTACCTACTAGATAACAAAGTTTGAGAAGATGATGTTGAGTTTCTCTGAGATACCAATCAAATATCCAAGAGCATGGTGGTTATATTGACCAAAAAACTAAAGTTGAAGTATATCAGGTTAGCTACATGTATAGAAAGTCAAAATTAACAGTGACTTAAACATCCGTAGTTTTTCTCAATGTCATGGTCAGAGGTTGCCTGTCTAGGGCTGTTTGAGAAAGTCTCCATGCTCTTTTTAGCTTTTGGTTACGCCAGCCCCAGGGTGGGGCTCCCATTCCCATAGTCTGAGATAGTGCTGGAGCTACACCCTGTACCCTCATTCCAGCTAGCAGGAAGAAAGAAGGGATTGACATGAAAGACTACTCTTTCACTTTAGGAAATTTATGCAGAATTTGGACACAAAGTTTTTTATGCTGAGAGTTCATAGGCCTAGTAAAAAGTGGGAGTTGTATTTCTAGGAGAGAAGAGAATGGATATTGGGTGACAGCAGAGAGCATGCAGACAGTAGTGGTACCTGAGCAGCTTTGTACACATGGGGCTGGAAGTGGCAAGAGAAATTCTGGGAGGAAATACCTGCTCTCTGAGGCAGAGATGGGCAGAGGGGCACACGTGGGGGCTGGGAATGCTGGTGAGGGGCCAGGAGCCTGAAAGGGAACCTATTGCCTGTTTTAAGTTTCTTAAAATACACATTCTTGGCCGGGTGCGGTGGCTCGCTCCTATAATCCTAGCACTCTAGAAGGCCAATGTAGGCCAATTGCCTGAGCTCACAGGTTTGAGACCAGCTTGACCAAAATGAGTTCCCATCTCTACTA
Organism: Otolemur garnettii; assembly: GCF_000181295.1. Classification (NCBI taxonomy): domain Eukaryota; kingdom Metazoa; phylum Chordata; class Mammalia; order Primates; family Galagidae; genus Otolemur; species Otolemur garnettii. The sequence continues at coordinate 15,820,439 of NW_003852406.1, forward strand.
AAAAGATAAACACTAGCCAGGCATGGTGGTGGGCACCTGTAGTCCCAGTCCCTCAGGAGGCTGAGGCAGGAGGCACATTTGGACCCAGGAATTTGAGGTTGCTGTGAGCTAGGGTGACGCCATGGCACTCTACCTGGGCAACAGAATGAGTCTCTGTCTAAAAAAAAAAAATAATAATAATAAATAAAATGTACATTCTTGAGTAATTTGGCTTGTAACTTCTTTGTGTGTGTGTATGTGTAACTCAGAGTGTAGGAATATGGCAGTATTTTGGAACACTCAGTTAACCATGTGGTTAGAAAAACTAGTTTTGTCAGTAATTACTGCTATTTATATGGGATTTTGGATGCTCTTAGCTGTCAGACTTAGTTTAGAAAAAACAAACCCTTTTAAAGTTTTTGTTTATTTACTGCGCATTTTAGACAATTGGACATGGATTGAAAGAACCTCTCACTAATGCTAAGGGTATTGTCCCTTCATCTTTTCCAGATCTTTAGTAGAAGAGTTTAGAAAGACACTCTGTGCTTTATGGCAAGGCAGCCAGACTGCATTTAGCCCAGAGTCCTTATTTTATGTTGTTTGGAAGATTATGCCGAATTTTAGGTAAGTACTATTTAAAGAAAATTTTTTAAATTAATATTATTAATCTAAATTATTCCTAAAATAATTCCTGATGAAGTGGTGGCATTCTAAATAGTCTAAATAATAAAGACTTGGTTTGGTTTGTTTTTTTAGAAGAAGAGCAGAAGTTTAATACATCTGACTAAACAAATGTGTTTATTTAAATAATAGACATTAGAAATGTTTTTAACAAAGGGTATTTTGTTTTTATAAAAATAAACGGCTTATAAATAACTTATGTGCTCTAGGAAAATATACTGGACAAAATTTCCTTAATTCTTTCATAATTGTATAAAGACTAACTACTATCGTATACTGTCTTATTATTCCAACTAAAAAACCCAAATCCAATCAGTGGAAATTCATGGTATTAACTAATCTGGTCTGAGTTCTGATGCTCTTGGAACAGTATAGTCAAATCCACTGAGTTTCACTCTCCAGAAGGCAGCTGCCTGCAGCCTAGCCTTGTCAGAGTCCTACCTCCCCTCCAGGTTAGTCACCCTGGTAAGGATTCAGGTAATAGCAGATTTAGGGCACTGTGGGTGTTTGACAACAGCTTTTGCCACCTTCTGCTGATTTTATCCTTCTGAAACAGGGCACAGTTCTTACTAGTCATGATTTTGGCACCTAATATACATCCCTCTCCTTTTTTAAAAACCAGCTTGCTGTAGTAAAACTTAATACGTCTTGCCCTATTGCCTAAAAGATACATTTTTAGAGTAAAGAAATGTTTAAAGATAATAATTTAGAAAGACTATAATTTGTTGTTTTGCAAAAAATCCAGCCTTGAGGATTGGACATGAGCAACTGTTTTAACTGTGTTCTTTACAAAAGAAAGAAACTTCCATTATGTATCATGCCATTTAAATCTTCCCTTAGGAAAGACTAATTTTATAAGAATTTTAGAATATCTGAACTCTTAAGTAGGAAAGGTAGGAATGACTGTTAGCCATCGGTCAGGTTTGGACCTAACGAAATTTTTAACATAATCACCTAGTTTAGATTTTTTCTTCTTCTTCTTCTTTTTTTTTTTTGGAAACAGAGTCTTACTTTGTTTCCCTCAGTAGAGAGCTGCAGAGTCTTAGCTCACAGCAACCTCAAACTCCTGGGCTCAAGTGATTCTCTTGCCTCCACCTCCCAAGTAATTGGGACTATAGGCACCCGCCACAATA
>NW_003852406.1:15822251-15826443 GCF_000181295.1 Otolemur garnettii
AATAAAAATAAAAAAAGAAATTGCTTGCCTATTTTGTGCCAGGACTGGGCTAGGGGGATGCGCTGATGCGTGAAATGGGCTGTGTGTCAAATGGAGAAGCAGGACTTTACATAACTGTGCAGAAAGAAATTGAAAATTACAACTGTAATTTTGAGTTATGCTTTGAAGCAAAGAAACAAGGTACGTGCCGTCTCAAGGGCAACCTGTCCCTGACTATGAAGTCAGAGGACGTGCCTGTGAAGCAGTGACAATTGCGGTCACTACTTCATGGGCAGGGGCTGGGGCTTGTGCTAAGCCCCAGGCCCCATGAATGATGGCTAACAGAGTGCAGAGATGGAATGAAGAGGCTGATGGCTGTGGCGAGACCCCGCAGCCCAGCTAAGATTTTTGATATTCATCCTGAGAAAAGGAAGCCATCAGAAAGTTTTAAAAAGGGAGTGAATGCCATATATAACAAGACAGATGGAAGGTTTTTGTTTGTTTTTTTGAGACTGTCTTCACTCCTTTGCCCTGGGTAGAGTGCTGTGGTATCATAGCTCACAGTAACTTCAAACTCATGGGCTCAAAATGGGGAGAGAGGAGGAGGGAGAGGGATGGGGTCACAGTGCATGGCATACCTCTCGGGGACAGGATATAATTTTAAGAGGGACTTTAACAAATGCAATCAATGTAATCTAATCCTTTGTACCCTCAATGAATCCCAAACAATTAAAAATAATAAAAAAGAAAAAAATAATATATATATATATTTTGAGACAGAATCTCACTATGTTGTCCTCAGTATGTTGTGGCATCACAGCTCACAACAACCTCAAACTCTTGGGCTTAAGCGATCTCTTGCCTCAGCCTCCCAAGTAATTGGGACTATAGGCACCCGCCACAATACCCAGCTATTTTTAGAGATGGGGTCTCACTCTTGCTCAGGCTGGTCTCGAACCTGTGAGCTCAGGGCAGTCCACCTGCCTCAGACTCCCAGAGTGCTGGGATTACAGACATAAGCCACTGCACCTGGCCATTCTTGATAGAGATTTAATCTTTGTGTTGTATTGGTATACAGTAATAGTTTCCATTCACTGAATGTCTACTGTGTACCAAACGCTAAATATTTTATGTCTGATCTTTATTTAAAAACAAGAACAAAATTCTGGCCAAGGTAGGAAGTGTTGTCCATATTTTAGAGGGGTGTGAGGCATGGAGGTAGGGCTTTCTTATGGCTCTTCCTCCTACTGGGTGTGCAGGGGAAGATTGTTACGGCAGGCCTATGTGGAAGCACATGAGTCTTGAGTTCTGTTTATATTTATTTATAAAACTGAGACAGAGAGGAAAAGAAGTTTGTTCACTCTCATATCTAAGTAAGTGTTCTGGCCAAAATTAAAATCTAGGTGTTTGCTGAGTTGGGTAATAATAGACCTGTTGGCAGTAATTTGTCTACATGTTCTGTAGACAACTAATTTTATAGTTTTCCTTGGTCCCCATGTTGACCAAAGTCCCTCATTCTAAGAAGTTTAGAAATATTTTTACATAGTAGAATTCTACTTTTCCTCTAAATCTTCCCATATCTCTGCTCATTCTAGTTTTTGTAGCCCAATTGTGAGTGTGATCCAGTTTTTAGTTGCTTAATTTCAATACTCTAATATTCCTTTTTATGGTGGATTGAGGAATTTTAGCATGGCGTCTCTGGGGGTGATTTCTGATACATGGAACTGATGAGAATAGACTGCTTTTATATTCTGGGATTTCTCTTCTGCAGTGATTGAGATTGTTGTCTATGTTCCTGTAATCAGAGAATAATTTCCTGTTGATTATATTGAGATTAGTTTGGAGATTATAGCATTGATATAGTTTAGTGTGGGATCATAGCACAACACCCAAGTGTGAGGCAGGGAGGTTTCTTCTTATGGCTCATATTACTGTTAGGTATGCAGGGTAAGATTCTTATATAGTGTGAAAGTGGGTGAGTCTTAAATTACGTTTATATTTACTTATAATTCCAAAGTAAAAGTTTTTTAAGTTTAGAAAGCTTGTTTTCCTTGCTTGATCCTTTGGGTTAAAATATGAAGATTCTGAAATACAAACATATATTTTTTCATTTTCCTACTCTAAAACGGAAACTTTTCCTAAGTTTTGACTTTTGCCATCATAAATATCTACTTACCATACTTGGGACTTCCTGGTATGCCCAGCTCCTTCTACCCTTTTTATTTTCATAAAAATACTTTAAAGTTTATCTTCTTAAGTAGGCAAAAATATACAAAATTCAAAAGGTAAAAAGGAATATGCAGTGAACGTTTTTTCTTTTCTGTTCCTAGCCATTCATTTTGTTTATGGAAGCAGTGGTAGTTACTAGATTTTTGTGTATCCATTCACTGGTACTCTGCACATACACTAGCAAGTGCGTGCGTATGTTTATGTAATTTTTAACATAATTGGCAGTGTGTTATCCTTTTTTCTACTTTGAGATGATTCATGTGAATATTTAAATACCTTCCTTAGAACATTTTGCAACTGTTTCTTTTTTTTTTGAGACAGAGACTCAAGCTGTCCCCCTGGGTAAAGTGCTGTGGCATCACAGCGCACAGCAACCTCCAACTCCTGGGCTCAAGCGAGTCTCCTGCCTCAGCCTCCCAAGTAGCTGGGACCACAGGCGCCCACCACAACGCCGGGCTGTTTTTTGGTTGTAGCCATCATTGTTGTTTGGTGGGCCCAGGCTGGATTTGAACCCGCCACCTTAGGTGTATGTGGCTGGTGCCTTAGCCACTTGAGCCATAGGCGCTGAGCCTGCAACTGTTTCATAATTTATTTAGTAGCCCCCACCAGTGGTTTTATGGATTGTTTCTAATCTGCTGCTGCTCCAAACAGCATTGCAATGAAGTCTCTTACATACATATGCAAGTATCTAAAAGAGGAATTCCTAGGTTAAAGGGTATGTGCTTTTATAATTTTGATAGTCTTTTCTGCCAGCCTTTGTTAATCTCTGCTTTTCTGAACATGATTTTGTCTTGTCTCAGTTTCTTTGTATATGGCATGTGTTTCTACCCACAGTATTTGCTTTTGTGGTCCCTGTCTCTTCTCTTTAGATTCCAACTTAATGCTAACACTATTCAGGAAAGTCTCTTGATAATTCAAATCAGATGTTTTATGTATAGCCTGATTTATTTGCTTGGCCTTCTCAATACAGAACTTTTAGTTTTTTTAAATCAGTTTTTATTATAATTAATGTTTTAAAATGATAAATTACTGAAACATTCTTATATTTGCTGGGTGTTCTCAGTTTTATAGATAATATATAATGCATTATATCAAATCTATAAGTAGATCTCTGCATGTAATATTTTAATAATATTTGGGATTATTTATAAATAGAGAAAGACTTAGGGTGGCACCTATGGTTCAAAGGGGCAGGGCACTGGCCCCATATGCAGGAGGTGGCAGGTTCAAACCCAGCCCTGGCCAAAAATCTGCAAAAAAAAAAAAAAAGAAAAGCAGTAAATAGAAAAAGACTTAAAAATACTATACTGTTGGCTTGGCACCCATAGCTCAGTGGTTAGGGTGCCAGCCACATATACCAGGACTGGTGGGTTTGAACCTGGCCTGGGCCTGCTAAACAGCAATGACAACTACAACAAAAAAATAGCCAGGCATTGTGGCAGGTGCCTGTAGTCCCAGCCACAAGGGAAGCTGAGGCAAGAGAATTTCTTAAGCCCAAGAGTTTGAGGTTGCTGTGAGTTGTGATGCCATAGAACTGTACAGAGGGTGACATAGTAAGACTCCGTCTCAAAAAAAAAAAAACAAAACTATACTGTTGATAATTTTATATTTAAACCATATTCTTCTAGCAAGGAATTTTGCTATTACATTTGTATGTGAGAGTTTATAAACAGAAATTCATTTTTTGGTGTTTTTGTCTTGAGGACACTTGGTCATCAGTGGTGCCAAATACTGGACAGGAAAGCAAAATTTAACTTATTTTGGTTTTATAAGTATTTTGGCCAAAACAAAAACTTAGAATTCTTAGAATTCTTTTATAAATGTTAAAGTTATTTTAAATATGAACAGAACATTATATTCTAATGTATATTAGGCATTTTGGAGGAAGTTTATTCTAAATGATGGAATTTAATTCTATAGAGCAGTGATTTTTTTTCTTTTTGTTTTGTTTTCTTTCTTTTTTTCTTTTCTTTTTTTTTTTTTT